>NC_084599.1:23519624-23892124 GCF_033807715.1 Cololabis saira
TCTGAAACCTTAATCTAAAAGTACAAACACGGGCAGGCCGCGCGAGCATCCCGCAGGCCTGCAAGAACATAAAAGTCGCCAAGTACGTGACTCTATGAACGCAACGAAAGCTATCAGCTCCCGGGCCGGCGCAAGCGCCCGTCAGTAGTGAGAAAAAAAAAGATATGTTTTCCGTCTAATACCATAGAAATAAGAACAAAAAATGGCTATAACGGCTGTAAAATGACAAGTGGTCTGAACCAATAATAGAATGTTGTCCACTGTGTGTCTACATATACACCTAAACACCGCATATACATCTACACAGTAGTGCAATGTGCAGAGCAAGAATTACTAACCACATAGAGCATATGTATACATGTATACACATACATATACACATATACACACATACCCACACATAGATACAAACATACATCCACACATATCCACATGCACACACAAACACACAGTGACATATAAGCCTAAGTCACCCCAGCATCACCACAGCTCAACGTTACAAGAAATAAAAAATCCACACCAAGAGAGCCAAAACTTAGGCTAAATGAGTCATTAAACAAGTCATTAAATGGGGTACCTCAGGACTTTTCCAGACCAACCTGACATCCAGGAAAAAATATAGGGGTGGGAGTGATGAAGGAGCAGGATCATTAATCCACGGTGATGTCCTCCACCTGAACGTCTGCCTCCTGAATCTGCCCGTGCTCGGAAGCTGCGCATCCTGACCCAGTAGTGAACAGGTTCCGACGGGCTCTCTCCCTCCGCTCCGTGTCGGCGCCGCTACCCGCCGAGGGCTGTCGCTGAACGAAATCCATAGCTGAAGCCGCATCATCAAAAAGCTTCGGTCCCGTCCCGAGTCTCAGCTTCAGGGTCGCCGGGTAAATGAGGAAGGGGCGAAGATCCTTGTCGTGTGCTATCTTCATCACCGAGCTGAAAGTCTTCCTCCTCGCCGTGGTCGCCGCGCTGTAGTCCGCAAAAAACAGAAGATTGGAGTTGTCTTGTCTGATGGGGGGGCCCCTCTTCTTAGCCGCTGTCAAAATAGCATCTCTGTCCTGCCACCTGAGCAGTCTGAAAATAAGAGTACGAGAGCGTCCAGTGCTTTGGGTCCCAGCACCATAAACACGGTGGGCTCGGTCCACTTCAATCAGCCTGTCCTTCAATGAGGGGAACCACACCGGCAGGTTGGTTCTGAGGAACCCGACAGCATCCGAGCCCTCTGCGCCCTCAGCCAGACCAACTAGTCTCACATTATTGCGTCGGGATCTATCTTCCATATCGACAGCTTTACGAGCGAGTGTTTCAACTTTTATCTCCAGAGCGGAGATCCTCCCGTGGTCATCACTCGCAGCCTTCTGAAGCAGCCCGACCTGAGTCTTAACCGATTTAATCTCTTTAGCTTGCAGATCTACTTGGGCATTTAGTTTACCGACAGACTCACTGAGCTGACCAATTTCCCCAGATATTTCGGTCTTGACCCGGCAGAGTGCATCTTCCAGCCGCTCGGTTTGCAGATCCATCTTATTGCTCATGCGTTGCAGCTCCGCTGTCAGCGCAGCCAGGTCCGCCATGTTAACGCCACCTGCGCCCACTCTCTGAACTTTTAGGTCTTTCTCCTCCTTCAGTGGCGAATCCGTGTGCAGCCGTTTGTTGCTCGCCAAGGTGGAGGACTCACTCCCAGCCGACATTAACAGTAGTTTGTGACGCAAAAACTTAAGTTTGAAAGAAAAAAGACGGCAGCTTGCGCGGAGCCGGGTAACTACGCTTCCATCGCCACCAGGGGTCACGTGACTCTCCGATTTTCTGCTATAACTTTTGAATGGTTTGACATAGAGAGTCGTGGGTGGTGTCATCAGACTATGTATGGACTCCTTGACATTCATTGGCCTGAATTAGCCCCGCCCCTTCTTTTGATTGGTTGTCCCTATTTCCTGCTATAACATTTGAATGTTTTGACATAGAGAGTCGTGGGTGGTGTCATGGGAATCTGTAATGAGTCCTTGAGGTTTTTTGGCCTTAATTAGCCCCGCCCCTTCTTCTGATTGGTTGTCCCGATTTTCTGCTGTAACTTTTGAATGGTTTGACATAGAGAGTTGTGGGTGGTGTCATCAGATTCTGTATGGAGTCCTTGGCCTTCATTGGCCTGAATTAGCCCCGCCCCTTCTTCTGATTGGTTGTCCCTTTTTTCTGCTATAACTTTTGAATGGTTTGACATAGGAAGTCGTGGGTGGTGTCATGGGACTCTGTAATGAGTTATTAAGCTTCGTTGGCCTTAATTAGCCCCGCCCCTTCTTCCGATTGGTATTCCCGATTTTCTGCTATAACTTTGGAATGGTTTGACATAGGGAGTCGTGGGTGGGGTCATCAGATTCTTTATGGAGTCCTTGACCTTCATTGGCCTGAATTAGCCCCGCCCCTTCTTCTGATTGGTTGTCCCTTTTTTCTGCTATAACTTTTGAATGGTTTGACATAGGAAGTCGTGGGTGGTGTCATGGGACTCTGTAATGAGTTTTTAAGCTTCATTGGCCTTAATCAGAGGTGGACAGAGTACTCGACCCCAGTACTTGAGTAAGAGTACAAATACTATTGGTCAAAATTTACTCCGTTACAAGTAAAAGTAGCTCAGTCAAAATATTACTCGAGTAAGAGTAGAAAAGTACTTGCTTTTAAAGGTACTTAAGTATCCAAAAGTAAATGCTTTTAAATTTACTTTAAGTAAAAGTAAGAGTAAGAGTAAGAGTAAATTTCTTATTTTCCACATCAGTAAATTACTATATTTTTTCTAAATTAATTTAAGGATCTTTTAACTCTTGTTTCTGAGAATTAACTCTTTGAAACCAGCTGCACTGATGTGCTGCTTTTAGAACCACAAAGTTATATAAAACCTGCAGAAACACCAAAAACAAATCAAATTAAAGCTGCAAGCAGCGATGAACGGGCCCTCGCACTCACGGCCACCGCCCCCCATAAGCATATCAAAAATGACACCACCCACGACTTCCTATGTCAAACCATTCAAAAGTTATAGCAGAAAAAAGGGACAACCAATCAGAAGAAGGGGCGATGCTAATTCAGGCCAATGAAGGTGAAGGACTCCATACAGAGTCTGATGACACCACCCACGACTCTCTATGTCAAACCATTCAAAAGTTATAGCAGAAAATCGGGACAACCAATCAGAAGAAGGGGCGGGGCTAATTTTCACCAATTATGGTCAAGGACTCAATACCGAGTCCCATGATACCACCCACGACTCTCTATGTCAAACCATTCAAAAGTTATGGCAGAGAAAAGTATTCTAGTGGGCGCTGTTGAGCCGTTAGGCCACGCCCATTAATGCAAACCATGAAATATCAAATTTATCACCAGGCCTGGCTTGCCCATAGGAAAAACAACACCAACCGCCGCTGAGTTTGTGTGCAGTTTCCCATTGAAACAATATCTCACACTACTGAGGTTAGATGAAAAACATTAATTAGATGAAGTTGGTAATTAAAGGAGCTTGAGGCAGGATTGAGGCAGGATTTATGAAAAAAATGTGTATACGTTTTAAGTTTTCTAGTAATAATGTCAGATGAAGCGTTCCAAACCAAAAAGAATGAGCCCTCTAGTGTATCTCTCCTTTGCCTTGAACAGGCTGTGTGCTGCAAAATGTGCTGCAATTGTGCCCGGAATTTCCCGCGCTGTCCTGCGGATGTGACGTCACATGACGCTGCATGCGCGTTCTCCCCGTTCTCCCGTGCCGGCTTCGCTGTTGGCTGCAGTACCCCCAACGTCCGTCGTGGCGAAGGGTGGCGCTAGAGAGTCTCATTTCTTAAAAGGAGCCTCAAGCTCCTTTTAAAGATTACAATATTTAGATATCACTCATCACACCAGTAAACAGGAGAAACCACAATGGTCAATTCTCGCCAAATTGAGTAAATTCCAATTGTCCCTGAACGCACCAGTGGATGAAAGATGCAGTGGATGAAGAAATAATCATCAGTTTCCGAATTCCGACGGTGTATATTTTTATTTGCACCTTTTGCTATAAAAAAAAACAAAAAACAGTCAATGAAAAATGGATAGGAATAGTAAGCCAAGAGGACTTATAATATTACAAAGTTCACTCTCACTCTCAAATAAATAAATAAATATATATAAATAAATACAACAACACACCCCTCTCCCCTTCAAATACATTCAAATGAACAATCAAACTTGTTTCTTTATACAATTAATTAATTTATACATTTATCAATATTCCATACCATGTCTTTGTAAAAGAGCATAATACAAAGTATTTCAGCATAAAAGTGCGTATTTTTAATGTGTGACAGCGTCCTGTTTCATAACTAAATCTCTGCCAGCCTCTCCAAGATGGCCGTCGGTACCTTATCCAAGATGGCGGCCGCGCTGAACGTCAGCTCCAATGCCCCGCCCCCCCGCGGGAGATGCGCGCGCATAACAAGCCCCCCCCCCACCCCCCACCCACCACCCCCCACCCCTCCCTCCGTCCCCCGCGGGAGCACCCCTCCTTTCTCTACTCTCCTCTGGCTGTCACCCGCTGCAGGCAGTCAGTCAGAGTTAAGAATCCAGTGAATTTAACATAAATATTAATAGAAAATCACCGGTCCCACTCAGGCTTATGAAATTCACAAGATATTTTCTCATTATAGTAAACAACATATCTATGTAGTCGGATGTTAATTTTGACATTTTGTGACAAAGACATAGCTTTTTATGTTATTAGTTCATTTTTTTAATTTTTAGAGTGACGGAGTTGTTCGAAAATAATATGTTCCAGTGTATGATTTTTTAGTCCTGTTGTAAGCTATCTGAAACTGCCATTTAATTTTCCTTACACAAAATCTCTGATTTTTAATTAATATTTTACCAGAAATACAGAGTGACATAAAAATGCCAATTCCTTTCAAATTACGACCACGATACGCGACACGGTCAACAAGGGACCTACTGCCAATCATATGTGTCGATTGGATTAAGATTGGATGAACGAAACAGCAATTATAGCACATAATTTGATGAAAAATGTATACCTGACCAAAAGGTGGCGCTATGGAGTTCATCCAAGATTGTCATATCCACTTGTTCAGAATGGAAGCCTGATTACATGAATTGATTTTGGGTTGATTCTGACCAATTATGTTTAAGTTACAACAACTTTTATGTTCATGGCGAGACCCCGAAATTTGACAACCTCTGACAGCGACGCCCTTTGACACAAACTTACAGTTTTCTCTCTCACTCATCGTCAATGCCTTACCTATTATCTCACCAACTTTGAGATCAAGAAACTGATCTCGTTTGGAGCACAGATGCAAACTAGAAGACATAACAATTCCTGGTGCCAACAGGTGGCGCTACAACCGATCCTGAATATTCCACCATAGATGGGTTCAGGCTCAGCCTACAATCATGCACATATGTTTTCGACCACATCAAATCATGTATTGCTGAATTACAGCCAATTGATGTTTGATGGCGAAGCTTAAAAATGACCTCAAACTTCGCCGGATCACTACGGTCAAGCCCTCTGGCAGAAACTTAAAAGCTTCGCAATTTAGCGTCGGCCATGTGTCTAGATTGTACAAACCAAGTTGTGAGCCAATTCGATAAAATCTCTAGGAGGAGTTCGTTAAAGTACGAGGCCTAGAAATGATCAGAATTCATGAAAAATGACATTTTCTGTTCAAAATGCCGGACTTCCTGTGTAACTTAGACCATGGGTCCAAAAGACTTTTTTGTAGCTCTTTGTCTAATATAATACACACATAAAGGTCATTGCTGTAAGTCAAACCATATTGTGGGGCTCGTCAAAAAACATAAAATAGGTGGCGCTATAGAGCCCATTCTTGTGGACCCATGCCTGTCGCCCATAAAATACGTAATTTTACGCGACTCTGGAAGCGTGTGCAAAATTTGGTGAGTTTCGGAGCATTTTAAGGCCTCCAAAAAGGCAATTTATTTACGGCGAGAATAATAATAATAATAATTAAAGCTGCAAGCAGCGATGAACGGGCCCTCGCACTCATGGCCAACGCCCCTCCTTCCAGCCCCCCCCAAAAAGAGAATATTAAAAATACGATAAATGTAAAAAAAAAAATAAAATTAAACAAGATTTATCTTCTCATTACAAGCAAAAAAATCTTGTTCCACTGGCAGATTTTTCTACTTATTTTAAGTGAAAACAGGTGAACAGGTGAAACAGATGAAAATGGTGTTTTTTTTCCAGTTATGAGTCTTGTTTTAAGTGTAATGAGGTTTTTTTTACTAAAATGAGACATTTTCACTAGAAATAAGACAAATATTTTTGTTAAGATTTTGAGTTTTTGCAGTGATCCATTTTACTTATCCTGTGAAGGACAGAGTCATATTGATAAGTTCAGAAAAGTGTTTTTTATTGTTGTGTTTTGATGTATTTGATGTAAGCCCAGTGGATATTTAAAGCTTACAGAAGGCTGCATTTAACTGCTGCTATGTCATTCCTGCAGTATTTCTGCAGGTGTTTTGGTCACTGCTATTATTTGTAATATATTATAATATTTGTAATCAGAACAAATTATCTGTCCCCATATGATAAAATCCACCATCCCCCCTGATTTTTTTTTTACAACTCGAGTACTGGCTGCGGTTCTGTTTAAAGCCGGGCAGACACTGTGCCATTGCCGGCTCGTTTTGAACCAATTTTCCTCTTGTTTCAATCATTAATATGTGTGCAGACAAGGTAAAAAAAAAAAAAAAAGAAAACTCAAACTCTTTCAGTTCACTGTGTTTTCTAGTAGTTCTTCTAGTTTTCTATTGTTACTTTTAAGTTTACTGTTCCCTTTGTGGTTTTACTGGTTGTAAAGCATGTAGCTTTAATTATCACCCAATTCTGTGTTTCACCTTGTTAGTCAACTTCACTCCAACTCATTACCACCAATTTTACACTTATTTTTGGAATGAATGGTCAATAGACCTCATTTACATAAAATCATAGCTCATTTTTGAGATAGATAAAGATAAGCCGAAATTCTGAATTTTTTTGACTATAGTTAAACTCAGAGGCATATAAATTGATGGATTATCACAGACGGGTATATGTGAAAATGAAATGAAATCATTTAAAATGTTTGGACCACCACCCAGCACCAGCCAGTGGTTGGTGGGTCAAATTGAATATCACAGGAGAGGAGAAATTGAATAAAATATCCATAATTCAATGCAAGTAGTGATCAGAGGTGGGTAGTAACGAGTTACATTTACTCCGTTACATTTACTTGAGTAAGTTTTGGGAAATTTTGTACTTTTAGGAGTAGTTTTGGATAACTGTACTTTTTACTTTTACTTGAGTAGATTTGTGAAGGACAAACTGTTCCTCTTACTCCGCTACATTAGGCTACATTGAGCTGTTACTTTTCTTTTATCCTTTTTATCCGTGTACGCGTCAATCTCATGACATCACTGAGTGATTCTTTGGGAAAAAGGTTTGTTTTTGCATGTTTTGTCACATTTACACAGACTCAAACACACACAGAGTTTCTATGAGTTCATGTTTGTTCTAGTTCTGCTGGTTAAAAAAGAAAAGTACAAAGGCTTGAAATTTTGTGCTACTGGTGCTTAATTTATTTTTTTATTCTGTTATTTTATTATTTATTATTTATTTATTATTTTTATTATTTATTATTTAAGTTCTTGAATTTACTTTACGCTTATTTTAATTTAAGCTATTTTTCATTTTTTTATTAATTTTAATTTATTTTATTATTTTATTGATATTAATTTGCCTGAAGGTGATTATTTTGTACTTTTGTCTTTTTGAATGGGTGTGTTAAAAAAATAAATCAGACGTTACTCAACAGTTACTCAGTACTTGAGTAGTTTTTTCACCAAGTACTTTTTTTACTTTTACTCAAGTAATTATTTGGATGACTACTTTTTACTTCTACTTGAGTCATATTATTCTGAAGTAACAGTACTTTTACTTGAGTACAATTTTTGGGTACTCTACCAGCTCTGGTAGTGATCATCAATTTTATTTGAAATGAGTGTAACAGAGGCAGTTATATGGATGAAAATCATATTTTTGATATAAAAGAAAAGTGAATATGGGTCAATTTGACCAAAAGACCACAGAAGGGTTATCTATTAACATTTCAACATAATCAACTCATCCAAGAGATATTCAGAAGAGCTTCTCTTCTGCAAATGGTACAGTAGATGAGCTGCCATACAAAGGAATTTCCCTTTGGGGATTAATAAAGTAATTCTTATTCTTATTCTTAAAATCCGTCTAGCTGACGTGACCCAGGCAGACCAAACAACAGGCTTCAGCTTGAGCGGCCGTTTTCCGCTTGGTCCTAGTGCTGACCTTTCTCCATTTAATATAGCGTAACATTGTTTTTGGACGGTAAAAACTGCAGGGGACCAAAACTGCCTTCTGAAAAAGTGCAGGATACATGTCCCCCCCCCCCCCCCCATATTACGTCCGTGTATGAACGTACAGTCAGCGTGAGCAGAGACCTGTCGCATCAGAGCATCAGGTCCGTCCCAGCCGGTGTTCTGCCAATTTCTGCTCCCTGCCGAAAAAATGCTACGTTTGGGTTCTGCGCATGCGCACAGTCGATTTTCAAAGTTTGCATCATTTCTTGCACGATGTAAAATGGATAATGGGATGTTGATTATTTGATCCTTCAAAATACACGACCCATGACATGAATGCATTACACTTTGTGAACATTATACGATAAAGAGAAAAAAAAAAACAATTCTATGGCTTTATTTGATATTCATTCAGTCATTCGCCTTTATTTAACCAGGCAGGTCATTAAGAACATTCTTATTTACAATGACGGCCTGGCAAGAGACAAGGACCACTTGGGGGTGAAAGGAAGTGGTTTAGGGAGTAAAACACAGTAAAGTTGTGGCTCTACAAAGGTGGAAAACCTTTAGGTAGCATTTTTTGGCAAAGCTGCAGAAATGGGCAGAAACTGGCTCTCGGCTCTGCGCGTGGCCGCGCGCGGCCGCGCGCTCCTGATCGGAATCGCGGATGGAAGCTCAATAATAATATAATAATATAATAAAATAAAATAATTGCAACACGCATTAAAAAACCACAATACAACTTACGTGACGTGACGGCGTGACTCCACATGTTGCTGCAAGTTGCAACAACCCCCCTCCCCCGCCCCGCCCCCGGCAGCTTCCAGGAGCTGCGGCTGCGCGTTCCCGCGGTCTGCGCGCACGCGGCCCGCAGACAGCTTCATGCTTCTAATCCAACTCAAAACATTCATTATAAATCGCCTCTTGCACATACAATGCTCAAATCATATTATTTTCAACAATATTTTTACGAAGTTAGAAGTTAATTCGACATTGCATGACAAAGTAAAGATTTATTTCAAAATGAGTTCATATTTTGAATAAAGTCGGTGACAAACTGTCCCAAATATAGAATGGATATCAGAATGGAAGCCTGATTAAATGTATTGATTTTGGGTCAATTTGGACCAAGTATTTGAAAGTTAAAACAACTTTTATGTTCATGGCGAGACACCGAAATTTGACAATCTCTAACAGCGACGCCCTTTGAGAAAAACTTACAGTTTTCTCTGTCAGCCATCGTCAATGTCTTACCTATTTATCTGACCAACTTTGAGATCCATCCGCTCATCTCCCTTTGAGCACAGATGCATACTAGAAGACATGACAATTCCTGGTGCCAACAGGTGGCGCTACAACCGATCCTGAATATTCCACCATATATGTCTTCAGGCTCAGCCTACAATCATACACATACGTTTTCAACCACATCAAATCATGTATTGCTGAATTACAGCCAATTGGTGTTTCATGGCGAGCCTTAAAAATGACCCCAAACTTCGCCGGATCACTACGGTCAAGCCCTCTGGTGAAAACTTAAAAGCTTCGCAATTTAGCGTCGGCCATGTGTCTAGATTGTACAAACCAAGTTGTGAGCCAATTCGATAAAATCTCTAGGAGGAGTTCGTTAAAGTACGAGGCCTAGAAATGATCAGAATTCATGAAAAATGACATTTTCTGTTCAAAATGCCGGACTTCCTGTGTAACTTAGACCATGGGTCCAAAAGACTTTTTTGTAGCTCTTTGTCTAATATAATACTCACATAAAGGTCATTGCTGTAAGTCAAACCATATTGTGGGGCTCGTCAAAAAACATAAAATAGGTGGCGCTATAGAGCCCATTCTTGTGGACCCATGCCTGTCGCCCATAAAATACGTAATTTTACGCGACTCTGGAAGCGTGTGCAAAATTTGGTGAGTTTTGGAGCATTTTAAGGCCTCCAAAAAGGCAATTTATTTACGGCGAGAATAATAATAATAATAATAATAATAATAATAAACATCACAGATACAATAGGGTCCTCGCACTTTCAGTGCTCGGGCCCTAATAATAAACATCACAGATACAATAGGGTCCTCGCACTTTCAGTGCTCGGGCCCTAATGAACATCCCAGTGGAGAGCGTGCACTGTGATAGGTCTCCTCCTTTGACAAAAACAGCTTGTGTCCAATAGGATTTTAGGGAAGAAGAAAAAAGAGCAGACCTGAAAGTAACGAGTACTTTTCAGCCTTCCTAGAAATTTACTTGAGTAAAAGTAAAAATATTTGTCTTGGAAATGTATTCAAGTAAGAGTAATAAGTACCAAAGAAATTTAACACTCAAGTAAAGTACAAATCCTCTGGATATGTACTTAAGTACAGTACTCAAGTAAATTTACTCCGTTACTGTCCACCACTGGCCTTAATTAGCCCCGCCCCTTCTTCTGATTGGTTGTCCCGATTTTCTGCTATAATTTTGGAATGGTTTGACATAGAGAGTCATGGGTGGTGTCATCAGATTCTGTATGTAGTCCTTGACCTTCATTGGCCTGAATTAGCCCCTTCTTCTGATTGGTTGTCCCTTTTTTCTGCTATAACTTTTGAATGGTTTGACATAGGAAGTCGTGGGTGGTGTCTTTTCTGATATGCTTATGGGGGGCGGTGGCCGTGAGTGCGAGGGCCCGTTCATCGCTGCTTGCAGCTTTAATTAGCTTTAAATCCATAGCTACAATGAAATGTGCTAAAATGTACCTCCCAAAATTACTCTACAGCCTTCTTGGAGCCAAATATGTTTATTAATAACAATAAAATACAATATACAATTGTACATACAATAATGACAAAAATCAATGCTGTCAATAATGTCATCTTCTAAACCACACACATACTGAATCACGCACTGAGGTGGTGGTGATGGTGTGTGTGTGTGTGTGTGTGTGTGTGTGTGTGTGTGTGTGTGTGTGTGTGTGTGTGTGTGTGTGTGTGTGTGTGTGTGTGTGTGTGTGTGTGTGTGTGTGTGTGTGTGTGGGCGTGTGTGTGTCCAACACTTATCTCACTTTGTATAGGAAAGCAAAAACTATCCTATCAGACTGTTCTCATCCTCTACACCAAGAATTTCAGTTTCTTCCATCGGGTACATTGCTCAGACTTCCACTTCTCAAAACCAACAGACATAAACATTCTTTTGTACCTTCTGTCATCTCCCTTCTCAATTCCATGAGGAAAAGGTAGCTGTTGTGGGGCTTGGATTTTTGGATTTTTAGATTTAAAGTCGTTGTCCTTTTTTTACTATGTGTATATGTCTACATATTGCTGCATGATTAATTGCCCCATTGGGGACAAATAAAGTAATTGATTGATTGACTCTATATGTACTGAAAAGAGTTTGCTTACCTCTGCATGGTTGCTCATCCTCTGAATCAAAGTACCGCTCTTCAAGGGACGCTCTTTCTTCTGTCTGGACATGGCGCACACAAAACACTAAACTAAACACAGATAAACAATGGACAAACTAGACTAACTAATAAAACATAAAAAATATACTCCTATACTATACCGAAATACAGCAAAATGATATATATATCTACTCTTTTCTTCTCCGTCCACTCTATGTACGTCACGTTAAAGTGTTGTATATTGCTGGAAAGCGCAACTCCTCCTTGGCTTTAATATTCCGTTGAGATTTCTTGTCTAGCATAAACTGGCGAGGAGTTACGGTAATTTGAATCAAGTTTTTTTCTATCATATATGACACCATTGACTCATTTCACTTTAAAATCGGGAGATAAGCGGGAAAAATTACAAATCGGGAGCAGGGCGGGAGAAATGGTTGAAAATCGGGAGACTCCCGCATAAATCGGGAGTGTTGGCAGTTACAGGAGGCAGTTTGTTAAGTTGGCTGGCAGCCAGTCTAGGTGGTTGGACATTGTTTGCGGTGTACCACAAGGATCAGTACTAGGACCAAAACTATTTATCATATACATCGACATAAGTAAAATATCAAAATTACTCAAATCCATTTTATTTGCTGATGACACCAACTCTTTTGCATCAGGTGAGAATCTACAGCGCTTTTGGGAATGGTCACATCTGAATTCATTGAAATAAAACATTGGTTTGACAAAAATAAATTATCTTTAAATATAAGCAAGACAAAATTCATGATTTTTGGTAACAGGAATATGTATAACAGGGCTTCTATACAGATAGATGGAACTGACGTAGAAAGGTTACAGGAAGTCAAATTCTTAGGGGTGACAATAAATGACAAAATCTGCTGGAAATTGTGAGAAACTTCTGAACCAGTTTGTCCTTATGAAAATATTAGAATCAGTCTTTTTAGGTCAGCTTAGAAAGCTGCCTGTTTTTCACATGCCTGTCACATGCTCTGTTAACAGATGACACGGCAGCCACTTCCTGAGTACTTTCAGGGGGGTCGGCTGTGCCACAACTGTCCCATTGTCAGTTGGACCATCTGTTCAAAACCCCCATCAGAGTTCCTGTTTTTAGTCAGGAAGCCATTCGACCCCTTGACCTTTGTGTTTTTTTTAAATATGTCTGTTGCTCTGACATTCCAGATTAAGTTCCTCTTTAACTGAAAAGTCACAGGTGGGACCTTTTTAACCATCCTCTGCTACCATGTCTGTTTCTCCATCCGTTTCCTCCCATTGTCCATCCACTGTCTTAAAATGGTCATGTTCCTGTCACAAATTCTCAATAAAAAGTGTCATGCTGCAAGAAGATTTTGGGAGAAGAGCTGATGAGTTCTCGGATGAGGGCCATGTTGCCCTGCACTACTCAGCTTTCCTCCCCACGCTTCTGCGCAGAAGGGCCTTAAAGATCATTCTACAGTCTCTTGTGTTTTCCTTGTAATGAATTTATGTATGTTGATTTGAGGACCTTAACATTTGGTGCCGAAACCCGGGATCTCTCAAGCTGTGATGATTGGGGCGGCGTAGGATCCAACAGGCCATCTAAACCTGTCGACAGCCGTTCCGACTTCAGGGACGGGGCCAAGTTGATCCTGCGCTGTTCCGGGAGTCCAGGTGACGAGATCCCCGAGCCAGGGAAGGCACTAGGAGACTGGTGAGACCTCTTCTTACTTAATTGTCAAAGGGGTGGTTGCAGAAAGTTATGGTAATACAATAACCCCAAGGAAATACTTTTCAGTTCTTCGAGGGTGAGCAGTACTTAATGACCCACAAACACAACAAGTGCAGCAACAAACATTTATTGTGCAAAGACTGTTAACATAAAATCAAGGGTGGGGAAAATGTCTCTTAAAATGGGAGAAATGTCTCTTAAAATGGCCAATCCTTAAAAGGCAAGGGTTAAAAACAAACAGTCAAAGTTAATCCGTTCAGGGGCTCACTGTCTTATTCAAAGACTGTCCTCTAGCGCCCCCTCTTGAATCCACAGCAGTCAGGCCCACGCCAACAGGAATCCCTCTGCTACACACCTCCAGTCGACACTCTTTGACCCTGGAGCAAAGAAGAATAGCCAGCAATCTACCCTACAACCACAGGATATTTTGTTTGGCTATCACGAAGTGGTTCGGCTTGCAACAGCCAGTGTATTGGTTGGAGAACTCACAGCTTTTAGGCAGAAGTTCCTACTTCTGCCACTAGCGTCCAAAGGCCTCCAATACACTGCTGCATCTGCTTTCCGTCCGGGTCCGCCGGGGGCTCCCCAACAACCTGGGCCCCCGTGGGCCTCTGTCCATCAGTCCATCCTCTCAGCTTGAATGTCTCTCTCCGAATATCCAGGGGGAAGGGAACCCTCCCCTGGTTCACCATTGGTCTAGGGGGGCCAGCCTGCAGTAGTTCATTGGCCACTGCAGATGTCAGTCAAGATCCAGTTCACTGCCTTAATAATGTTCAGCTGTGTCTAATCAACTCAAAAGGTAATTGCATGTCAAACTACATTTCAACAATAACAGTCACTACACAAAGCAACAAAAACATGCATGCAAATAAAATGTTTAACACAACAATTCTAAAACAATAAATAAATATATAATTAAACACAGCATGACACTCATCATGACATAATACTTAGGGTATTGAAGTATTTTTGTGTAAAATACGAGTGAAATTCTGTGTATACTAACCGGGGGTTAGTGAAAAAAAGGGGTTGGCTGAGGTCTGGGACCATTTTTTAAGTCGGGGACTTTTAAAAGACACTATGCCTGGGGTTAGTGAAAGGCCAACACCCACGGGGGTCTGGGACCCGACAGAATAGCGAGAAGAGGTTTCTTAGGAATGTTTTTTAATGGTGTTTGTCTAATGTCTTGTCTACTGTTTTTCTTGTCTGATGTTTATGACAGGAAACTGTCCATGTTCAATGTTGGGGGTTTCCACAATTGAGAGGCAAAATTTAAATTGCTCACTAAAAGATCAGGCTAAAACCAAACTGTCAAAAAAGAGAAACTTAAGAAAGAAAATAACTGGCTAAAATAGCAGACGCGTGATTAAGCTGAAACTTATGCCTAAATAATCTCTAAAAGATGCTTAGCTGGTATGGGAGACGTCCCTAAACTTTAGATGAAGAAAAATGGAGACAAAATCTTGCAAGATAATATATGAAACTTATGGCGCTTTTGCACTAGTCCCGCCTCCGCCCGGCTCGGCTCGGTGCGGCCCCGTCTTGCAGGTTTGCACTAGGGGCTGAGACGGGTAGAGCCGCTCCAAGCCGATACATTTTCTGTAACCATTCTGGCAAGGTTCTATGCGGGCTGAGCCGGGAATATTTCTGAGGTCACCACCCTCCGCGCCACTGATTGGTCGGGGGCAGGGCCGTCATCAAACTACAGGCCCCTGATTGGTCGGGGGGCGGGGCCGGCAGACGTTTGAATCAGGAAGCGGGAGTCAGCGCGAGAGCGACCCGCGGCTCGCGGCGATTTTATTATAAAGCGCAAAACGTCTGTTTGGTGATCCAACTCTGAGGTGCAGATGTTCATAAACCTGGTGGCTGACGAGAGAATTGAAAAAAAGGGATGTAGACGGGCTGTTTTACTCTCAGCCGCTCGCGGCTCCAGCTGATTTGTCATCAGCGCCGACATGAACAAAGCGGTTGTGCAATCGAGTACGTCACAGCAGCTTCACCCCAACCCCCCCACTTCTCATCTGGCTGTGGAAAAACAAACGGGTAGAGGCGTGACGAGCCGAGTCGGGCTCAGTAAGTCCTAGTGCAAAAGTGCCATTAAATGATTAGAAAATCAACCAATTTAAGACTAGAAGAAAAAACAAGAAAGTAGCGAACTTGTAAAAATGGCATGGGTGAGAGAGGTGGTTTGATGAGAGACTGGAGAGGGGAGAAGGCTGCAGCAGGCCAAAGGTCATGACAGCTGCAGCTCTGTGTCTGTGTGTGAAATAGCTGCAGAGAGTGTGTGTGTAAGAGTGCTGCTGCAGTGTGCTGTGTGGCTGCACGTTTACGAGGGGCTGCAGGCTCTGTGCCTGAGGGAGACTCTTTGTCTGCTGAAAAAGGGGGGTTTCAGGGGTGAAGTCAGAAGCTCTCCTCTTGGAAAAAACATAGAAATGGAGAAATCGTTTTGCCTATCATTCTAAGCCCTGAATGGAGGCATAGAATCGTAGAATTTTCAAATTGGGTTAATTCACCATTCGAATGTTTGCAGATTACTTTTGTAATACTGTATTTGACCTGGATCATATGGGAATGTGATTCCTGCAATTGTGAGTGCAAGGTTGGATTTGACTTTTATACAAGCCTGAAACATGTCAATCCTCCTTCTTTATTTTGTTTGTTGTAAAATCACGTACTGATGATTGACAGCTTCATCAGGTTGGGTTTCGTCTCGTGAAATGGGCACCGCTGTAATTTTAGAATACAGTGGAAGGGTGTGTTCGTTAGCCTACTGTCAATTGCATATCAGTGACATTTTACACAGAAAGGGTTGTATGGAGGAGAAACAAACCCGTTGAACAATCTTTTTAGAAAAGAAGAACTCTGAGTGCATACTAGTCTATTCACACTGAAAATGTGTACATTTGTGATCAGTGTGTAATGGAAAATTTTGGTATAACACTGTCTGTTGCCTGTTTTCATTCCTATGCCGAGGTCATGTTCCTTTGACACAGAGCCTGGCACGGTTGCCAGGGTGATGGGTGATGTTTTGTCTTTTCCAGCTCCCAAGTATAAAATAACTTGTCTCTAATCTTCTTCAGCTCACTCAGGACTGACGGTTCATGTGACTGGTTGCTCTGTGTGGCTCCATTCAATTGAATGTTTGTCCTCTTTTCATTAAACTTCCGAAAGACAGCTGAGGTGTCCTGACATTCTTTATGAACAACAATTTTTGCCACCACAAGTGTTGCTACCATTTAGGTTGTAGTTTGAGGAGAAATAATTTACACATATGCACTGACACACAAACCCACATACAGATGATCTGAAGTTTGTGTTTAATGTTTAGTGGGTTTTTGTCTATGTGTAGTTTACGCATTGGAATTTATCCCCCAATTTTCTTAAGACTTCTATAAGTACGTTCTGATTACTTTGAATGAGAAAGAGGAGTAAACAGAAAGAAGGCTAAAAGTAATAAATAAATAAATAAATAGGTGAAATGGTGAAAGCTGCTGATGGTCTTGCAGATCCATTTTGGGATACAGACTAGTTTGCAGTTGGCGTGGTAGATTTGGAGTTAAAATTAAATCACATTATTGTGTCTCCGTTGAGGAGCATACACTTGCATTGCAGCATGCAAACAAAAGATTAAGAATATCCTGAAGACTATATTACGGAGGCTGTGAAGGATCATGCAATATATTTTTAATAAAACGGGAGCACATTTAATAAAACGTGAGCACATTTAATTATCTCGTGTGCACGTTTTATTAACTCGTGTGAACGTTCTATAAACTCAGTGTGCACGTTTTATTAACTCGTGTGCACGTTTAATTAAATTGTGCGCACGAGTTAATATAACGTGCTCACGAGTTGATAAAACGTGCACACGAGAGAGATTTTCCCAATCTTGAAAAAAACTAAAATCTGTGCTGAAAGAAAGAAAGAAACAAACACACAGTTAGATGACATGAAGGGAAATCACTGCGCTGCAGGAGATGATTGCCAAACACTGAGCTGTGAAAACACAGTGGTAATATTATTGGAGTTTTAACCCATCGACCAAATTAATCACTTGAACACAGCAATACTGACAATCAAATATCATTAAACCGTGATCTGATCAGGTGACAATCAGTCCTGTCGGGCGGGGCTGCTCATCTCAGGGCCCCTAGGGTCCGTGTCTGGCACGTTTCAGATGTTTCCCTGCTTCAACATGCAGGGAAACACAGATTCACATGAAGGTTTCGTTACAACAGTCTTGATCACTAGTTGCTCCGTGGAGAGGGAGAAGGAGGAATATAAATGTAAGTAACGTTATTATATAACTTTTTTAATTCAATTTAGTGCAAGGACAACGATTAAAAATTGTGACAAAGCTACGTTGCCCATTTGTAATGAATGTAGAACTTGGCATAGTTGTCCTAATAACGTTAATACAAAGCGATAACGTAACGTTAAGTCAGCTAAAGTAACGTTACTGTTAACAATAGTGAGCCGTCAAGAAGAAAACAACATATAACTTTCGTTATATGTTGTAGGCCTATATGTTGTTACATCTTTCGTTATTAGGGACAGAGCAGACACCGAGGCACTGATAATCTGGTGATCCTCCAACAAAGCCCTCTTCAGTGGCGGCGAAATGCCACCCTAAAAGGATTTAAGTTAGGTTTTTAATAGTTTGTTAGGTTTTTATTAGTTAGCTTAGCGTGCTTGCTAGGTAAATAAAGTGATTTAAAGGGGACCTATTATGAAAAACACGTTTTTTCTTGTTTTAACATATATAAAGTGGTCTCCCCTCACCCTGCCAACACAGGGAAGATGAAATCCCATGAAAATCTGCAGGGTCTGTGACCCCCGCCCGACTGAATCTTCCAGTGTCATGTGACTTTTTTGAATCTGCTCCCGTCGTGACGTCACGACGGGAGCAGATTTCCATAGGTCGGCCTCCGCTGCTGAAACCACGCCCACAACCAGCTCTCTCCGCCGGCTGGAGCTCCGCCATTGTTTAGAAGCGGTGGCTGTTTCCACCGGTTTCCACAGCGAGGGACAGTTAAAATGAGGTTTTGCATCGACATTTACCCTCATAAAAGGATCAGTGCCCACAGTAAGGACCCGGCAACTGCGCACAAGTCAGCGGTAAGTGACGTTATTTTTTTATGTTATTTATATTTGTCTACAAGTTTGTTTTTGCATGGGTATTTGGCTGAGCTCCGGAGCACCGGGGCTCCTCTCCAGACCGGACCGGAGAGGAGCCCCGGGCCCTGGCGGCTCCAGTGTTCCCCTAACGGAGCCACTCACTCGTTAGGTAAATTAGTAATACATTTTTCTTCTGTCTGGTTTCAGATCTTCCAAGCACCTGAAGCTGTTCAGACACCTCAGAAGACGCACGGTCCTTCCTTGAGCCAGTAATAGTGCATAAATGTTATTTATATACAACTCATGTTTTATTTTTTTAACAATAAAGTTGCCATTTGTGAAAATTCAGTGTTGTGATTTCTTTACAGTTAACATGATTCATTTGTCTTGTAACATAAGAAATTATGAGAAATCTTCCTGTGTGAAGACGAGGTGACTAAAGGTTTTTTTTTTTTTTTTACCTTGTCTGCACACATATTAATGATTGATACCATGAAGGTAGAAACCAAAGGTATATATATGTGCATTATTACTATATTTAATATATATACATATATATACGCATACATATGCATACACATACATAAATATACACATACATAAATATACACATACAAACCCAGTGATTTTTTTTTTTTGGGGTGGGGGGGGGTGACGACATCCACTGCCAATCCAGGAAGCAGGAACACATGGAGACACACGTCAAGCACTGGAAATCTGCAACAAAAAACCACAAACAAAACACGAAACCGGCACGGAGCCGACCAAAACACGAACAGCAATCGACCCAAATCTTGAGATCTGATCGCAGTCTGAGCTAAGCTACCGCTCCCGCTACCTAACCCCAAAAACTAAAGAGCCAGCATGCAGGTGAACAAGCCGGTGAATGTCTATGTGTGTGTATGCATGTATGTATATGATCATGCGTGTGTGTGTGTGTGTGTATATGTGTATGCGTACATGTGTGTGTACATGTCTTTGTGGCTATGTGTGTGTGTATGTATATGTTTGTGTGGCTGTGTATGTGTGTGTATATGTATGTGACTGAGTGGCTATGTGTGTGTGTGTGTGTGTGTGTGTGTGTTGTGTGTGTGTGTGTGTGTGTGTGTGTGTGTGTGTGTGTGTGTGTGTGTGTGTGTGTGTGTGTGTGTGTGTGTGTGTGTGTGTGTGTGTAATAAACCAAACAAAGCTCCACCTGAAGTGTATCTATAGTGGGGGAGGGGGGGAGCAACCCCGCCACCCGCGAGACCAGAGGCCGACACGGAAGAACCCGGAACCCAGGCCACCGGCAACCCCACAGAGGGGAGAAGTAGGAGGGAGGCAACCCACCGCCTGCGAGGCCCCCCCCCCCCACCCGGCGGCGGCCGAGGGGGCCCGCGGGCGGGGCCCCCACAGCGCGGGAAGAAGCAGCCAGGGATCCCGCAGCGGTGGACCGCAACCCAGGCAATCCCCGGCCACCCGGTCCGGGCCAGACACGTGGCCAGGAGGCCCTCACCCTTCAGCCCAACGACCCCCACCCGGCAGGGGGCCAGCCTGCCCGGAGAGACAGGGCCGCCGCGGGCAGGTGCACCCGCCCCCACGAAAGTGGCCCTCCAAGACCAGAGGGGCGCCCCGCCGCGGAGGCAGCGGGGGGGACCGGAGACGGGCCCGGAAAGAGGGAACCCCCCAACAGGGCGACACCCGCGCAGGCCCGACAACGGAGGGCCCCAGACCCAGGCATCCCATTCATTCATCCATTCACCTATCCGATACCTATACTAATAATAAGATACACTATACATAATAATAATAACAATAATAGTAATAATAATAATAATAATTAAAGCTGCAAGCAGCGATGAACGGGCCCTCGCACTCACGGCCACCGCCCCCCCAAAGCATATCAGAAATGACACCACCCACGACTCTCTATGTCAAACCATTCAAAAGATATAGCAGAAAAAAGGGACAATCAATCAGAAGAAGGGGCGGGGCTAATTCAGGCTAAAGAAGCTCAAGGACTCAACACAGAATCTGATGATACCACCCACGACTCTCTATGTCAAACCATTCAAAAGTTATAGCAGAAAATCGGGACAACCAATCCGAAGAAGGGGCTAATTTGCACCAATTATGGTTAAGGACTCAATACCGAGTCCCATGACACCACCCACGACTCTTTATGTCAAACCTTTCAAAAGTTATGGCCCGAGAAAAGTATTCTAGGGGGCTCTGTTGAGCCGTTAGGCCACGCCCATTAATGCAAACCATGAAATATCAGATTTATCCCCAAGTCTGGCTTGCATGCAAAATCTGTTGACTTTTGGAGAACTATCAAATATGGACCAATCAGATGAAGGGGGGCACGCTTTTTGGCGTCTAGCGTCGCCACGGTAACACTTTTGAAAGAGAAAAGTAATGCGCGTAGTCGCAAGATGAAGACGCACATTTTGATGTATAACACACCTGGGTGCACGTTACGGTTCGGGCCGTATTAATTGCCGAAAGAATGGCATGAATTGCACCAAAATTACACAATTAATTCAAAATGGCCGACTTCCTGTTCGGTTTTGGCCGTGGCGCCAAGAGACGTTTCTTTAAGTTGCGACATGATACAGGTGTGTACCGATTTTCGTGCATGTACGTCAAACCGTATTGTGGGGCTTGAGGCACAAAGTTTTCCGGGGGGCGCTGTTGAGCCGTTAGGCCACGCCCATTAATACAAACCATGTAATATCAAATTTATTGCCAGGCCTGGCTTGCATGCAAAATTTGGTGACTTTTGGGGAACTATCAAATATGGACCAATCAGATGAAGGGGGGGGTGCGCTTTTTGGCGTCTAGTGTCGCCACGGTAACACTTTTGAAAGAGAAAAGTAATGCGTGTAGTCACAGGATGGAGACGCACATTTTGATGTATAACACACCTGGGTGCACGTTACGGTTCGGGTGTATTAATTCTCGAAGGAATGGCTCATATTGCTCCAAAATTACGCGATTAATTCAGAATGTTCAAAATGGCCGACTTCCTGTTCGGTTTCGGACATGGCGCCAAGAGACTTTTCTTTAAGTAAAGACATGATAAAGAAGTGTACCGATTTTCGTTCATGTACGTCAAACCGTATTATGGGGCTTGAGGCGCAAAGTTTTTTCTGTCTGAACCAACCAGATGAAGGGTGGGCGCGCTTTTTGGCGTCTAGCGTCGCCACGGTAACGCTTTTGAAAGAGAAAAGTAATGCGTGTTGTCGCAGGATGGAGACGCACGTTTTGATGTATAACACACTTGGGGGCACGTTACGGTTCGGGCCGTATTAACTGCCGAAGGAATGGCATAAATTGCGCCAAAGTGACACGATTAATTCAAAATGGCTGACTTCCTGTTCGGTTTCGGCCATGTCGCCAAGAGACTTTTCTTTAAGTTGTGTACTGATACAGGTGTGTAGCGATTTACGTGCATGTACGTCAAACCGTATCGTGGGGCTTGAGGCACAAAGTTTTCAAGGGGGCGCTGTTGAGCCATTTTGCCACGCCCATTAATGTAAACCATTAAATATCAAATTTTTCGCCAGGCCTGACTTGCATGCAAAATTTGGTGACTTTTTGGGCACGTTTAGGGGGGCAAAAAGGCCCTCCTTTCGTCAGAAGAAAGAAAGAAAAAAGAAAAAAGAATTAAAGCTGCAAGCAGCGATGAACGGGCCCTCGCACTCACGGCCACCGCCCCCCATAAGCATATCAGAAATGACACCACCCACGACTTCCTATGTCAAACCATTCAAAAGTTATAGCAGAAAAAAGGGACAACCAATCAGAAGAAGGGGCGGGGCTAATTAAGGCCAACGAAGCTTAAGGACTCATTACAGAGTCCCATGACACCACCCACAACTTCCTATGTCAAACCATTCAAAAGTTATGGCAGATAAAAGTATTCTAGGGGGCGCTGTTGAGCCGTTAGGCCACGCCCATTAATGCAAACCATGAAATATCAAATGTATCGCCACGTCTGGCTTGCATGCAAAATTTGGTGACTTTTGGAGAACTATCAAATATGGACCAATCACATGAAGGGGGGGCGCGCCTTTTGGGGTCTAGCGTCGCCACGGTAACACTTTTGAAAGAGAAAAGTAATGCGTGGTGTCGTAGGATGGAGACACACATTTTGATGTATAACACACTTGGGTGCACGTTACGGTTCGGGCTGAATTAACTGCCGAAGGAATGGCATAAATTTCGCCAAAATGACACAATTTATTCAAAATGGCCGACATACTGTTCGGTTTCGGCCATGGCTCCAAGAGACTTTTCTTTAAGTTGTGCCATGATACAGGTGTGTAGCGATTTTCGTGCATGTACGTCAAACCGTATTGTGGGGCTTGAGGCACAAAGTTTTCAAGGGGGCGCTGTTGAGCCATTTTGCCACGCCCATTAATGCAAACCATGAAATATCAAATTTATCGCCAGGCCTGGCTTGCATGCAAAATTTGGTGCCTTTTGGGGAACTATCAAATATGGACCAATCAGATGAAGGGGGGGCGCGCCTTTTGGCGTCTAGCGTCGCCACGGTAACACTTTTGAAAGAGAAAAGTAATGCGTGTAGTCGCAGGATGGAGACGCACATTTTGATGTATAACACACCTGGGTTCACGATACGGTTAGGGCCGTATTAATTCTCGAAGGAATGGCATATATTGCTCCAAAATTACGCGATTAATTCAGAATGTTCAAAATGGCCGACTTCCTGTTCGGCTTCGGCCATGGCGCCAAGAGACTTTTCTTTAAATTGGGACATGATACAGGTGTGTAGGGATTTTCGTTCATGTACGTCAAACCGTATTGTGGGGCTTGAGGCGCAAAGTTTTTTCGGTCTGAACCAACCAGATGAAGGGTGGGCGCGCTTTCTGGCGTCTAGCGTCGCCACGGTAACGCTTTTGAAAGAGAAAAGTAATGCGTGTTGTCGCAGGATGGAGACGCACATTTTGATGTATAACACACCTGGGTGCAGGTTACGGTTCGGGCCGTATTAACTGCCGAAGGAATGGCATAAATTGCGCCAAAGTGACTCGATTAATTCAAAATGGCCGACTTCCTGTTGGGTTTCGGCCATGTCGCCAAGAGACTTTTCTTTAAGTTGTGTACTGATACAGGTGTGTGGCGATTTTCGTGCATGTACGTCAAACCGTATTGTGGGGCTTGAGGCACAAAGTTTTCCGGGGGGCGCTGTTGAGACATTTTGCCACGCCCATTAATGTAAACCATTAAATATCAAATTTTTCGCCAGGCCTGACTTGCATGCAAAATTTGGTGACTTTTTGGGCACGTTTAGGGGGGCAAAAAGGCCTTCCTTTTGTCAGAAGAAAAAGAAAAAGAAAAAGAAAAAGAAAAAAAAAAATTCCTACAGATACAATAGGGCCTTCGCACTGAAGGTGCTCGGGCCCTAAAAATTCCTACAGATACAATAGGGCCTTCGCACTGAAGGTGCTCGGGCCCTAATAATAACCATCTTTGTATAATATAATATTGATAAATTATTAAGTTTTGTTGTCCTGCCAATGGAGGCTCAAATCCTCCATGGCAGGACCCTTCCACACCGCATTCTCACCGACACAGACACACAATCACGCACCGTTTCCCCCTCCCCGGGGGGGTCCAGCACCGCCAGAAGGCACCCCAGGCTGCACGGCGAGCCCCGCCAGGCCCGGGTATCCCGACCCACCTATCCCAGGCCGGCGAGGGAACACGGGTGATGTCAAGCCACCCCCCCCCCCCGCCCCCACTAGGTAGCGAAGCCAATAATCGGGGACCAGAGAGAGAGCAATTCAGCCGAATGTTGTTCAGTGGAGGCAGACATTATCTCACTACTAATATGGTCTGATAAAAGATTCCTAAAATGGTTGATACATAAACTGGATTTTTGTTTCCAATTTACTAGAATGGTTTTCTTTGCGATACATAAGGCAGTGAGAACCCGGTGTGTCCAATTAGGTTCTATTTGAATGTCTCCCAGGTGACCTAATATACATATCGTGGGGCACACTGGGATTCTGTAGTTGATCCATGTGGATAAATCCTCACAAATCTCCTTCCAGAACGTCTGTACCGGTGTACAGAACCATAAAGCATGCATATAATTATCTGGGGTGTTCTCTGTGCACTGTGAACAGATATTAGAGGTGACAAAGCCCATCTGGAACATCCTTTGTCCAGTATAGTGTATTCTATGAAGAACTTTGTACTGTATAAGTTGTAAGTTTGGGTTCTTAGTCATAGTAAACGTATTTAAGCATATTTGTGACCAAGAAAACTGGTCGGTATTAAGAGAGAGATCCGCCTCCCACTTGGAAATCGGGAGAGAGACTGAATTAGAGTTCATTAGAGTTTTGATAACAACTTTAGAGTGCTTAGATTCAATAAATCTATTATCCTAGCGGGAAGTTGTAAGTCTAATTGACTAATTTTATACATTTTATTTATTATGGCCTTAAGTTGTTGGTAAAATGTATTACTGCTAACTCCGTATTGAACAATAAGTGTATTGAAAGGTACAAACTGTCCTCCTACAATTACGTGCTGTAAATACCGTATTCCTTGATCTCTCCATTGAACAAAGTTTACCATCTTTTTATCATTTTTCAGGATGTCTGGGTTGTTCGATATGGGTGTACGGTCACATGGAAAAAGTTAAATTTTAGCTACTTTAAGAAATTCCCACCAAGCTGATAAAGTTGTGCTAATATATTTGCTTTTGAAACATTGATGATGTTTAATACTTTGACTAATAAATGGTAACTCTGAGATTTCTAGTTCGTTGCAAAACACTTGCTCTGAGTCCAACCCTTGACTATCTAAAGGATGATCTTTTGACCATTTTACAATAAACTGTAATTTATTGGCTATGAAGTAATACTGAAAATTAGGTCACTCTAAACCTCCATATTCTTTGGATTTTTGATATGAGTCCAATGATTTAAACCAAGAAAGAGGGGGTTTGAATGGTATCATTGAGAAGAAATAATTTACTTTTGGTAAAACCTTCATTTTAATGGTGGCAATTCTACCCATGAGTGAAATGGGGAGAGAGCTCCATCTGGAAAGATCATCTTCTATTTTCTTTATAAACTGAACATAATTTAATTTTATTAACTCTGACAGCCTAGGGGAGATGTTTATGCCTAAGTATCTAATGTTCCCTGATTGTAATTGAGTATTGGTTATATTCCTAAAATTGCAGTTAACACACAAAACAGTGGATTTAGACCAATTAATAGAATAATCAGACAGAGATGAAAATCCCTCTATAAGTGCAATTGTCTGTGATAGTGAAGATCGTGAGTTCTGGAGGAAGAGGAGTACGTCATCCGCATAAAGACTTATTTTGTGCTCTACTATTTTGCATTGTATACCTTTAATATTTTGATTTTGTCTAATAGCTGCTTCTAAAGGTTCAATAAATATTGCAAATAATGAGGGAGAGAGGGCAACCCTGTCTAGTGCCTCTTTGCAAGGTAAAACTTGTAGAGATTTGATCATTTTTCCTTACACGTGCCTTGGGAGAGCTGTATAATATTTTTATCC
This sequence comes from Cololabis saira, assembly GCF_033807715.1. Lineage (NCBI taxonomy): Eukaryota > Metazoa > Chordata > Actinopteri > Beloniformes > Belonidae > Cololabis > Cololabis saira. Next base: position 23,545,734 of record NC_084599.1, read on the forward strand.
AGTCAATGAAAGATTCGCCAAATCCAAATTTATGTAAAGTTGCCAATAGAAACTTTCAATTTACCTTATCAAATGCCTTTTCCGCGTCTAAGGATATAATAGTAGTTTCCTGTTTATTGATACTCGAATAGTCTATAATATTTAATAATCTGCGAATATTAGTAGACGAATGTCTACCTTTAATGAAGCCTGTTTGATCTGGATGTATAATAGAAGGGGTGACTCTTTTCAGACGTCCAGTAAGGGCCTTGCTAATTATTTTAAGGTCTACATTTATCAATGAAATTGGGCGGTAGCTCGATGGGAGCAAGGGATCTTTGTCCGGTTTTAATAAAAAACTAATATTAGCAGAGTTCATATTTAAGGGTAAGCTTTTATTCTCCCTAATATTTAGAATCATTTTATAAAATGTTGGTGCTAATATGCTCCAGAATTCCTTATAAAATTCAGCTGGGAAACCATCTGGGCCCGGAGCTTTATTATTGGGCATATGTTGAAGAGCTTCATGAAGTTCTCCTATTGAGAGCGGTGAGTCTAAATCCGTAACCTGTTCCTGATGTAATTTTGGCAGGTTAATTTCTCCAAGAAACTCATTAATGGATTGATCAGATGGTTCAATTTGTGACGAGTATAATTTATAGTAAAAGTCTCTAAAGACTGAATTTATTAAACAGGGATCATGTGTAACTTCCCCTGACTGGTCCTTAATAGATGTTATGGTTGTTTTTTCTTTGTTTATTTTTAATTGATTGGCTAAATATTTTCCCGATCTGGTAGCATGTGCAAAGTTTTCCAGGCGAAGCCTTTGTACTAGAAACTGCGTTTTTGCGTCAATTATTTTATTTAATTCTATTTTAGTTTTCCTTATTCTATTAAGGATACGTTCATCTGCAAAGGTCTGGAAGGCCTCCTCTAGCGTTTTTATTTCACCTTCTAATTCTTTTGTTTTTAAGTTGTCTTTTCTTTTCTTATTTGAGGAAAAGGAAATTATTTTGCCTCGCATTACTGCTTTCCCTGCTTCCCATAGAACGCTCACTGATATTTCCGGCTGGTCGTTATTTTGCAAAAATATATCCCATTCTTTCTTAAAAAAGTTAGTAAAGTCGGGGTCTTTAAGCAATGATGTATTAAATCTCCAAACTTTGGAGGATGATACGCTCCCCCTCTTCCCCAGAGTGAAAGAAACAGGTGCGTGATCGCTAATATTGACTGGGTGGATTTGTGATTCTGAGATATCTCATCAGAGAGCTGCTGACTAAAAAATAATCTAACCTAGAGTATGAGTGATGAACGGCTGAGAAAAAAGTGTAGTTCCTAAGGGTTGGGTGTAAAGAGCGCCATGTATCGAAAAGACCCAGATCATTCATGTATTGCTTAACAATACTTGCTGACTGCTGATGAAGCATTTTGACCATTTGGCCCCCCTGCAGGGACACAACGACGCCTTGCAGATTGCTCAAGCCCCCCTTATGCTCATAGACATGCGGGTTCCAGTTCCTGGGGACCCCTGCCGGGACATTGTCCTGATCCCTCAGGGGTGGTCCCAAAGCTAAAAGTCCCACCTCTCTCACTGGGCTGGTTTATTCCTGTAACTTTTGTATAAAAACCCTTTGAACAAACCAATTTGTGTCGACACACCAAATACAGACTCGATCTGAGTTGGTCATGTCGAACGCCGGCTTATTGATTAAAAAAACCTCTCTATACCACGAGCGGACTTCTGAACTGGTTTTTGATAAATTCCACAACAATTTGGTGCTGTGACCCGGATGACAATAGACCTTCGATGGAAACTCCTGTTCCAGAACAACGGCGCAATCAGCGACTCTATCTAAAATTTTAGAGGTAAGGGATCCACTTAAAAATCCCAAATTATTGTTGCTGAGTTGTTGTCGAAAGTCTGTGAATTGGAGTGCCGGAGAATGGTTGACGTCATCCTGAGATTTTAGGTAAGTCTGCTGTGTGGTTGTGAGGGTTATTTTTATTATTTTGTGTTATTGGGAACGTTATTGTAGAGATGTTTTTAGGAACGCTGGCAATTTCATAACACTTGAATTTGATTGTGTTGTGAGAATGTTCTGCTTCTCCTGCCTTAAGAATCTGACTCGCTCTTCTAAAAAGGTTTAATATCTCTGGTAACATTAAGGAAATAATGGCCAGAATGCCATGTTGGTCTGAGTAGTCCAGTGGGACTTATAGCATATGCAGGACTTGAGGTCCAAAAAGAAGTGTTTGGAACACTGAGATACTTGTGGGAAACTGACATATATGTAGAAGAACTGTTTTTTTTATAAGTGGGGATGATTTGCTCTCCCAAATACTTGAGGTATATTTCATTTCAGTAAGAATTGACTCGCTCTCCTTGCATCAACAGGAATGATTTGTATGTAGACTGATGATTGGAAGAATTAGCAAGTAATTTGTGGGTAAAAGTAAGTGTAATTGAAAGTTTTTTTTGGGGGGATCTTACAGAAAGAAAAAAAAAATTGAAAGTTTTTGGGAAGTTTTTCAGTAGAGAGTCAGAGAAAGAGTTGACTGGTCCTTTTGAATACATGTATGGTAATCACGGTACCGATAGTTCTATTTCGTCCCTACTGACCGCCAGGCGGTGCTGTAAGCACTGGATATCTCCCCTCGCGCATGCGCATGTCGAGTACAATACCAACAATGTCACGTCACCCGTGACCCCTGCATGACCCCCGGAAGGGGTATATCTTCCGGGGTCAAGCATGGGATCGGCTCCTCATTCTTCTCGCATCGCGCTGAAGTACAGGACGGAAATAGAAGGCTGGTTAAAAGCTTCTTCCTTTCCTCCCTACAACCGCCGGCCTCTGTGCAGCTTCGTGCCGTAAGGTAGGAGTAACGATCTCTGTCGTCCTCCAAGAGGCTGTGGCCACGCGGTATTTATTGGTGTTCGTTGCGGCGGCGGCGGCGTCTCCCCGCCCCCCTGGGCCAGCTGGCAGAAGGTAAGCTGTAGGCTGCGCCCGACACCTGCATATTATTCTGTGCAGTTATTTTTTCTGCAAAAAAAAAAAAAAAAAAAGAAGACAGAAAAGGATTATTATTTTTTTTTTTTTTTTTTTTCAAAAAAAAAAAAAAACAACACCTTTTTTTTTTTTGTCCTTCTTACAGCCGTGGTGAAGGCCACGCCCCTCTCCCACCGGCACACTTGTGGTGACGGCGGCGTTTCGCTCCCTCTCCCACTTTATTAAAGTGACAACATTATTTTTTTTTCTTGCAGATTATTTTTTCTTTAAAAAAAAAATAATAATATAAGAAAGGAAAAGAACAGCGCCTTTTTGCCTGTTTTGCGGCCGTGGTGACGGCAGCGTTTCCGCTCCCTCTCCCACCGGCTCGTTCAGGGTGACGGCAGCATTTGCTCCCTCTCCCACTTACTGATGTGATATTGTTATTTTTCCTTGCAGTTATTTTTAATTTTTTTCTTGAAAAAAAAAAAAAAAAAAGGGAAAAGAAACAAGAAAGGATTGTTCTCAGCGTTTCCGCTCCCCTCTCCCACTGACACACCCGTATTGACGGTAGCGTGGCTGCTCCCCTCTCCCACCTGCATATCGGTGGTGACGGCAGCGTGCTCGCTGTGGTGACGGCAGCGTTTCCGCTCCCCTCTCCCACTGACACATCCGTGCTGACGGTAGCGTGGCCCTCCCCTCTCCCGCCTTCATATTGGTGGTGACGGCAGCGTGCTCGCTGTGGTGACGGCAGCGTTTCCGCTCCCCTCTCCCACCGACACCTACGTGGTGACTGCAGCGCGTCCGCTCCCCTCTCCCACCGGCACATCCGTGGTGACGGCAGCGTGACCGCTCCCACCGACACATTCGTGTGGACGGCAGCGTGTCCGCTCCTCTCTCCTGCCAGCACATCCGTGGTGACGGCAGCGTGTCCGCTCCCTCTCCCACCGTTCCCTGTGATGGAGCGTTCATGCCCAGGGTGCATGGCCTCCCTGGATCCTGCGGTTGACCAGGACCTCTGCGTGTCATGCCTGGGCCCTGAGCAGCCGGGGCCGTCGGCCAGCCTCCCCTCATCCCAGCCGGGGTCTTCGCTGAAGCGATCGGCGAAGAGAGTGGTGGGGGCCCCCAAACGACGGCGGATGACGAGCCAGCTCTCCTCGAAGGTAGATCGCTTGGCTGCCGACATGGAGCAGATGAAGGCGCTCCTCCTCAATCTGCAACCTGGTACTGGCCAGGTGGAACCTGCCGTGCCAGAGTTTGCTCTGGGGTCGCCACCGCCGCTGCCAGAGGACGCAATCTCCATTGCAGCCTCGGCGAGCCAGTTCAACGTGTCATCAGGGGACCCGGCCTCACAGCGCTCGGGGTTCTCCTCGCACTCATCTGCCCAGAGCTCTCGGGAGGGGACGGTTTGTTCCTCCGTGCAGAGCATTATCCGCACTGCCCTGGCACACTTGCAGCTGGATGCACCGCGTGCGGAGGTGGCCTCTAGCGCCTTCCACAGGCGCAATCCTTCTCCGGTGGAATTCACCATTCCGCCTTCGTCGGATTTTTTGAGGGAGCTGCACTCATGCTGGAGAGATGTCACAGCCCTCTCCAGGCTAACAGCTGATGACCGTGCTCTGACGGCGATGGAGGACGCTGCAGTGGCTGGTCTCCACCACATGCCCCCCATCGAGCCCTCCATTGCAGCACTGATAGTGGCTCCTGATGAGGCTCTGAAGCCAGATCCCAAGTGCCCCTCTACCCAGTGTAGGGTTACTGATGGGCATATTTGTAGGGCTTATGAAACAGCGGCGCGCATCGGCCGGCTGGGGAACACCCTTTCTCATCTGCTACTGGCCCTCTCCACCTCCCTGCAGGATGCACAGGTGGATGATTCCACACGGGACTTGTGTGATGTGTCCCTACAGGCTTTTGCCTCCCAGACGAGGGAACTGGGGCGGCTGATGTCCACCCTGGTGCACACACGCCGTCATGTCTGGCTGGCGCAGTCACCCCTGACAGAGACTGCTCGTAGGGTTCTTCGTCAGGCACCGGCAGAACCGGGGGAGCTGTTTGGGGCAACTGCCCTGGAAGCTCTGAACCGCACCGCCCTGGCCGATGAGACCAGGCAGCGACTGGTGCACCTTCACAGGAGGGCGCCCGCTTCCAGTACACCGAGGGGCCCTTCGTCCGCCCCTGGACGTCGCCCCCAGCCTCCTGCCCGCAGGAGCCAGCGCAGCTCCCAACGGCCCGTTGGACAGCCTGCCGGGGGGTTTCGCCCCCCTGTGCGCGGACCGCCCCAGCAGCGTCGGGGTGTTGGCCTCGACCATCGCCCCCCCGGCACGTCCAGAGGCCGGGGGAGACGGCGCTAGGGCCACGGGGCCGGTCGTCGGCTGCTTTTCCCGGCAGCAGCTCAGTCACTGGGCTGCCTGCTCGTCGGACCCCTGGGTAATTTCCACCTTAACCCACGGGTACGTACTGCAGTTCCGACACCGGCCCCCTACCTCCGGCCGGGTCAAGATGACCGTCATCAGAGACCCGGCGAACATTCTGGCTCTGACTCAGGAGTTGTCCGTCCTGCTGGCCAAGGGCGCCATTGTGCCGGTAGACCCCCTGCTGCAGCCCCAGGGGTTCTACTCAACCTACTTTCTCGTCAGCAAGAAAGACGGCGGCCTTCGTCCCATCTTGGACCTGAGAGGCCTCAACGGGTACATGAAGGCCCTGCCCTTCCGGATGCTGACCACAGCAGATGTTCTGCGTGCGGTCGGTCAGGGGGAGTGGTTTACGACGGTAGATCTACAGGACGCTTACTTTCACGTGCCGATTGCAGCACAGCACCAGCGGTTCCTGAGGTTCGCCTATCAGGACCGCCATTACCAGTTCAGGGTGCTCCCGTTCGGGCTCTCCCTGTCCCCAAGAGTTTTCACCAGGTGCGTGGCGGCAGCCCTCGCTCCCCTGCAGGCACAGGGTATGAAGGTTCTGCCGTACCTGGACGACTGGCTGATATGCGCGCCGTCCCGAGAACAAGTGGTGGCAGACACGGCCCTCCTTTTGTCGCATGTGGCCAAACTAGGGCTCACAGTGAACAGAGGGAAGAGCTGTCTGGCTCCCTCCCAGCGAGTCGCCTACTTAGGATTGGTACTCGACTCGGTGACCATGAGGGCCTGTCTCTCACCGCGGCGTGTGAGCGACATCCTGCGGCTCCTCCCCCGATTCAGGAGGGGCAGACGGCTGCCTTACCTCCAGTTCCTGCAGCTTTTGGGCAGATTAACAGCCGCCTCGGCTGTTGTGCCTTTGGGCCTGCTGAGGCTACGCCCCCTGCAGATGTGGCTGAACAGCCTTCGCCTGGATGCCGAAAGGCACAGGCACAGGCTAGTCAGGGTGTCGCGGGTGTGTGTCCATGCCCTGGCACCCTGGAAAGACGGGGCATTCCTGCTGGGGGGTGTGCCCTTGGGCACTATCACCTCCTTCCGGGAGACTGTCACCGCAGATGCCTCCCTCTCGGGGTGGGGTGCTGTTTGGCGCGGCAGGCCTGCCCAAGGGCAGTGGTCTGCGCGGGACCGCACACGCCACATCAATGTGCTGGAGCTCCGTGCTGTACACCGAGCACTCGAGCACTTTTTACCTCACCTATGGGGGAGGCACGTACTGGTTCGGTCGGACAATGTGTCCACTGTCTCCCAGATCAACCACCAGGGGGGCACCGGGTCTGCACAGCTGCTGCAGGTGTCCCGGGGCCTTCTGACGTGGGCCGCTCCTCGCCTCCTCAGCCTGCGGGCGATATACCTGCCAGGGGTCAGGAATCAGGTGGCAGACTTCCTGTCCCGACACAAGCCTCCCCCAGGAGAGTGGCGGCTTCATCCGGAGGTAGTGGGGATGATTTGGGTCCTCTTCGGCAGAGCGGTGGTGGACCTCTTCGCCTCGGGCGTCTCGGCTCACTGCCCCCTCTGGTTCTCCTGGACAGAGGAGACCAGTCCTCTGGGTCAGGATGCCCTAGGGCACGAGTGGCCCGACGGGCTCCTGTACGCGTTCCCCCCACTACCTTTAATCCTTCCGACGTTGCAGAGGGTCCTCCAGAGAGGTCACAGGCTCCTCTTGGTGGCCCCCTTCTGGCCGGGGAGACCGTGGTTCCCACTACTCCGGAGGCTCTGCTGCGGCACGCCATGGCGCCTACCCGACCGGAGGGACCTTCTGTCCCAGCTGGGGGGTCGGATTTGGCATCCCGACCCCCGTCGCCTTCAACTCTGGGTCTGGCCACTGCAGGGCCCGACCCGTTAGTGTCAAGCTGTACTGAGCCCGTCAGGGCTACCATCTTGAACGCTCGTGCGCCCTCCACCCGCCTCCAGTATGAGTGCAAGTGGAGGAGATTCTCTGCCTGGTGTGCGGACAGGGCAGAGGACCCTATGCTTTGCCCTGTGGCCACGATCCTGGAGTTCCTTCAGTCCCTCCTGGATGATGGCCGTGCTCAGTCCACCTTACGGGTGTACGTGGCGGCCATTTCATCACGACATGCCCTGGTCGAGAATGCCACCGTGGGGTGCCACCGGCTGGTTTCTCTCTTTCTTAGGGGGGCTCTGAGGCTGCGCCCCCCGAGGACCCCAAGGGCCCCGGTGTGGGACCTGTCTATGGTACTAGGTGCCCTCTCTTCTCCACCTTTTGAGCCCTTGGCCCAGGTGGACCTGAAGTGTCTTTCTATGAAGACGGCTTTTCTCCTCGCTATGACGTCAGCAAAGCGAGTCAGTGAGTTACATGCCCTGTCAGTCAGCGGGTACTGCCTGAGGTGGAACCCGGATGGCTCAGGGGTTACGTTGTGGCCGAACGTGGCGTTCCTGCCCAAGGTCCTGCCACGCGATCATGCTAATCGGCCTATCCAGCTTGCCCGGTTCGACCCCGAGCCTGCGGAGGGTGGGCCAAGCCCTTTGTGCCCCGTACGGGCCCTTACTGCTTATGTTGCTGCCACCGCGCCTGTGCGACGGTCGGAGCAGCTTTTTATCTGTCATGGTGGCCCTAACAGGGGGCGCGCTATTTCTAGACAGCGCCTGTCCCACTGGGTGGTGGACACCATCGAGCACGCCTACAGGGCCAGTGGCCGCCCCTTACCAGTGGGGGTGAGGTGCCACTCGACCAGAAGCGTCGCAGCTTCTTGGGCTGCCCTGAAGGGGGTGCCTCTGGAGGACATCTGCGCAGCAGCTTCGTGGACGTCGCCGGACACGTTCTCCAGGTTTTACCGGATCAATGTCGCCACTCCCCAACCATTGGGCGTGGTTCTACTCCCGGGTCCTTCTGCCCCTGATCAGTGAGGTATGTGACCGGGATTCTATGTGACATTGTTGGTATTCGTCATCCAGTGCTTACAGCACCGCCTGGCGGTCAGTAGGGACGAAATAGAACGAAAGTTACGCCTGTAACTACGGTTCTATGAGTCCCGGATGACCGCCAGGCCTGCCGGTCACTCCGAATCCTCGTGCTCTCGCGAGAAGATTCTAGGAGCCGATCCCATGCTTGACCCCGGAAGATATACCCCTTCCGGGGGTCATGCAGGGGTCACGGGTGACGTGACATTGTTGGTATTGTACTCGACATGCGCATGCGCGAGGGGAGATATCCAGTGCTTACAGCACCGCCTGGCGGTCATCCGGGACTCATAGAACCGTAGTTACAGGCGTAACTTTCGTTTTATTTGTTAGTTTTGTTTGTTACTTAGTTAGTATTAAATATTGTTAAAATAACTAAAAAGCACTTCAAACTCCCTCAGATTTTTGGAGGGATGAAAGTAGACGCCGTAATGCAGAATCCCAAATAGCTTCGCTTACTGATCTAAATAAAAAGCTGATGGCTTTACTAAGGAAAGATTTAAAAACACAACGCAGACAAAAATGAAATTAGAGAACCAGTTAAATGATAAAATCAAAACCTTTATCCGATGAAACAGATTAAAGAATCAAGTGACGATGACACTTCTGATGACGACTAGATTTTACAAAAATCTGTTGTCTACAAAATTTGGAGCCGAAAGAGAACTAAAATAATAGTAAGAGATTTTAAATAAATACAAAAAAAATGACTAGAGGAAACAGCTGTTAAACTAATAACTTTGTCACATGATTTGAAAGGCAAAGTACTTGATGCGCAAAGTACTTGATGCTTGTAGAATTCCCTTTAATCCCACAGCTGTTGCCAAAATCACACCGAGCAAGCTCAGACCTTTTACAATATTCATTGCCTTAACAGTTCAAAGGGAAGTAGATGACAATCCCAGAGAACTTTATGCTAAAATAATGTTGACAGCAAAAGAGAATTGTGGTCTGTCACGAGATCAGATTGATGGATTCCCTCCAGGGTACCTGCAAAATATATATTTGCTAATTGCCCTCAAACAAAGGGTAGGGCTGGATAACGCAAAAAAAGAATCTGAAATGTATGAAAATACTAATGTCTTTTTCAAAAGTGTTGTCTACACAGGTTGAGCGCTGAGAGGAGGTGGAGAGGAGCCAGCCAATGATTATTCACACCAATCCACATGTCACACACGTCTCAAACAAAGAAAATGGGAACGGCTCCCATTGTGGTGAGGCAAATCAGAGCATCCCAATTTACCTAATCTTATCCTGCCTATGGTACCTTCATAATTTAATTGCATGGAAATCTGTCTGTGACCCAACTATAACGTCTCTGAATGCATGTATAACTAATCTCTAACTAGAGGTGTCAAGTAACGAAGTACAAATACCTCATTACCTTACTTAAGTAGAACCTTTGGTTGTGTATGCTTCACTGGAGTAATTATTTTTCAGACGGTTTTTTTACTTTTACTCCTTACATTTTCACGCAATTATCTTTACTTTTTACTCCTTACGTTTTAAAAACAGCCTTACTCTATTTCATTTCGGCCTTTAAAAAAACTATCCAGTTAAATTGTGCCATCCGGATAGAGTGAATTTGGTTGTGGTTGGATGAGAAGTATAAACATATTTGGTTTGTACGTGTCTGGTCTCTGAAACACATGTTAATGCTCAATAATGCACATATATGGTTCTTTAATATATTTGAATTATACTAAGATGCATTCATTTTTAATGGCTTTTAGCCTTAATGGTTTTTCCCCGCTTATATTACTTTTACTTTTATACTTTAAGTACTTTTGAAACCAGTACTTTATACTTTTACTTGAGAAAAAAAATAAAAAAATAAATAAATACATTTTGAGTTGATACTTCAACTTCTACAATACTTCAACTTCTACAGGAGTATTTTTGAACTCTAATATCTATACTTCTACCTGAGTAATGAATGTGAATACTTTTGACACCTCTGTCTTTAACACTCGTCCTGACTTTTCCTGTTTTCCTCACTGACGGCTCTGCTTATAAAAATGGAATACCATACGCAGGTTATACAATTTGTGATAATTCTTAATTGTTGAAAGCGCCCTCCTCCTCCAGCTCCACCCAAGTAGATGAAACTATATACTGATCAAAAGGTAAAACTGTTACAATCTATACAGATTCCAGAGATGCTTTTGGTTGTGTATATTGTATTTTATAGATTATATATATTGTGGGCGAACCGAGCATTTTTATCATCCTCGGAGACACCCGTTAAATGTGGTTAATTGATTGGTGAACTGTTACAAGCCTGTCAACTACCTTCATCTATTGCTTTGTTAAATGTGAAGCCCACACCCAGTCCAACCCTGTTTTCACTAGGCAATGCTTCAGCTGACCATGCAGCAAAAGAAACTGCCAAATTTGGCTTACCTGTCTATGTAAAACTTTGCCCTTCTATACCCGCTAACGACCTGGTTTCTCCTAATGATGTAGCCCTCCTACAAGAAGACTACTGAGGTGAAGAAAAAAACGGATTGTAGCATTCCCATGGTTGTAAAAATGTAAATAATCATGGGTCAGCAACGACGGCCGGGTTGTTGCACCCACATCCTTGTACCCGTGATAGCTGATCACAGTTGGCAATCACAGATGAGCAAAAGGGGGAATGTGTCAGATAGTGTTGAAAGACTGATAAGCTCCAAGATTTGCATCCTATAAAATATTGCAAACATTATCAACACTTCCCCCCACCGTGACTTTTTTTTTGAAGCTCTACAAATAGACATTATGTGAGGGATATGAAATTATTCTTGTATGAAAATGTTCATGTATGAAAATGTTTTTGTATGTGCAGAGAATTTTAAACTGGACTTAAATGGACAATGTTGACACCTGTTAACACCCATTAGGAAGCACAAAACTCACGCCTCATGAAAGGATTATGGGCAGTCCTATGACCATACCAAGCAATTCAGTTCTGTATATATGAAGAAGATGGACTTCCATGCCATGGATGAATCCATGATATCATTCTGTTCTGCTCTAACTTTTGCTGTCCAGTCAATCCACAGACAAGTAAAAGCTGTCCAGTCTCCTCCTAGTGACAAACCGTGCCATAACCTCCAACCCGGCGACTGGGTCTGTGTCAGGGAGTTCCGACGGAAAAACGCCCTGAAACCTCGCTGGTCTAAACCTCAACACGTCCTGCTCACCACCAACACCGCCGTCAAGTGTGAGGGGCGTCTAACCTGGTTCCACGCATCCCACTGCAAGAACACAACTCCTCGACCATGCAGCGGAAACCAGCCGATTCCTTCTTCTTCCTGCCCGGAAGTAGCTGAGCTCCAGCACCTGGGACCTCTGCAGAGGAGCAGGGGAGCAGGGGAGCAGGGGAGCAGGGGAGCAGGGGAGCAAAGGAGCAGCACAGGCCAAACTGTGACTCCACATGCTCTCCTTCTGAAGAACCGCTTGTTAAGCCTAAAACAAGCCAAAATCCACTGCCCGATTCCATTGAGGATTATAGCTACCTTGCTACAATGGTTAATCGTTGTTCCATACCTCTACCAAAGGATGTTTACTGGATTTGTGGCGTGAAGGCTTGTGAATATCTTCCAAACGGTTGGTCTGGAATATGTGGTCTGGGCCATGCGGTACCAGCCATGAGAATCGTTCACATTGTTAGAAGAGAATTGTACACACACACACAAACACCATGGACAAGATTTTTTGGTGCCCTCGTTCCAAATTACGGAGTCATGGCAGCTTTGGAACAGATAAGAGATTTATCCCATGCAGTTGAAGATTAGCCAACACCACTGCAAAAGACATGCCTATGCTCTCACAAGAAATGACTGCTGTAGGGATGATGGATTTATTAGCTTCTCAAGGGGGAACTTGTGCTGTCATTAAAACTGAATGTTGTACATTTATACCCGCAATGCCACAGTCCAAGAAATAACGCATCACTTGAAAGATATTGCCAAAATGTTACATACACCTGTCATAAGTAGTTTGTTTCATTGGTTTAAAGAACAGTTAGGACACGTTGGTTACTTGATATTTGAATTTGCTTTGTTGGCTTGTTGTTATTTGGTTTCCGACCACATGTCTAAGGTTTACTTGCAAACATATGTATCACTCAAACTATTACTAAAATGATGTACTCCACTGTAAAAAAAAAAAATAAAAAATAAAAAATAAAAATTGTGAATTGATGAAGCATTTTGACCATTTGGCCCCCCTGCAGGGACACAACGACGCCTTGCAGATTGCTCAAGCCCCCCTTATGCTCATAGACATGCGGGTTCCAGTTCCTGGGGACCCCTGCCGGGACATTGTCCTGATCCCTCAGGGGTGGTCCCAAAGCTAAAAGTCCCACCTCTCTCACTGGGCTGGTTTATTCCTGTAACTTTTGTATAAAAACCCTTTGAACAAACCAATTTGTGTCGACACACCAAATACAGACTCGATCTGAGTTGGTCATGTCGAACGCCGGCTTATTGATTAAAAAAACCTCTCTATACCACGAGCGGACTTCTGAACTGGTTTTTGATCAATTCCACAACACTGCCAACTCCTGTGTCCGCCTGCATTACTGAGCCTGTCCACTCCAGGGTCCAGAACCATGTTGAGGTCTCCTCCGATGATGACTGTGTTGTCTAAGTGAGCAGAAAGTGAGGTGAAAAAAGAGTGAAAAAACGAGGAGTCATCAACATTTGGACCATATACATTAGAAATACAAAAATTCAAGCTTTGAATTTGCAAGACTAAAATTAAATATATACCCTCTGAGTCAATGTGTGTGTCCTTTACAGTGAAATTTATTCTTTTATGAATAAGAATGGCTAACCCTCTTTGTCTGGAGTTGTAACAGGCTGAGAAAACATGCGGAAATTGTGCCGTGGCCAATGTATCTGCTGAAGCTTTAGCTAAGTGTGTTTCTTGTAGTAAGACAATGTCTGCCTGCAGGGTTTGTATCTGATTAAGAAGTTTTAATCTCTTTAATCTGTTCCCGGCTCCGTTTACATTCCAGGTGACAAACTTTAATTTATCCATAATCCAATCACTGAAAATAACATTATATGTAAATGGTAATGTTGCAGGAGTTGGATATGTGTGTGCCATGTTAATCTAAATGTGTGTTTGTACCAATTAACCAACCCGGAAAGTGCAGCAGAGTGAGACATGGAGGGAAAAAGGAAAAAAGGAGTGTGACAATTGAGGTCGGGTGAGGGGGAGGGAAATAATTCTAATCATAATTAAAAGAACAAAGAAAACAGAAAAAAAGATAGAGAAGAAGGGGAAGAGAAAAGAAAAAAAAGAAAAGATCACCAATGTGTGACTGTAACTCATTGAGACTAGCAAATCAAAAATTATTAATACCTTAATATGTGCCGAAAATGTTTATGAAACTTTATCTGATCTAATCACCAAGTGTTTATGAAGCTATCTCTAATCTAATTACCAAATGTTTATAAAGCTATATCTAATTAATCACCATTTATTGAGAGAGAAAGAGAAAAGAAAAAAAGGCAAATTTGTACTCATCTTCAGAAGAGCCAGGGCGTGATGTTGGGGTTGCGGTACAGTTCTCCGTTCACGTACAGCCGGTCGACGGTGATGACAGCACGGGCTCCCTCCGTAATTAGCCTCCTCCGGACCGGGAAGAGGACTCGGCGACGGTCCAGGATCTCCCGGGGGAACTGGTCGTTCACAGAGAACGGCAATCCGCGTAGCTGTGGTCCACGCCTCCGAACCTGCTCCTTCTGCTTAAAATGTTCAAACTTGGCCACAATGGGCCTGGGTCTCTGGGCTTCCGATCTTCTTCCTCCAAGGCGATGGACGCGGTGAAACGTGATGGAATTCGCCATGTCTTCCGGAAGCTTCAGGTGGTTCCGGATGAAATCCTGAACAGTTTCCTCAGGATCCTCATCAGCTTTTTCGGGGATCCCAGAGAATACTAAATTGTCCCGCATGCTTCTACTTTGAAGGTCTAAATTTGCCTCTTTCATGGTCTTATTCTCCCTTTTAAGCTGACTCATCCCATCTGTCAGAGTTTTTACCGACTCCTTTAAATCCCGGTTTTCAGCCGCGAGCGATTCCACCTGCCGTTGGCTGAATTCCAGGGAAGCCTGCAGCGCTTGTATCTCCCTGTGCAGGACCTCCAGGAGGGACAGACGGTTCTCAAAGCCACTTAGCTGGGCGTCGATGGACAGCAGGGCGTCTGTAGTGGTGTTACCTGGGGGTGAGATGGCTCCAGGTGATTTTTCGTCCCGGCATCTTTTTGACGATGAGGCGTTCGGGGTAGCTGCGTCTTTTTTACCCATGACAATCCTATTGTAATTTTCTTCTATATACTCCAGCAGGGACTCTATGGTTTCTTTCTGATCCAGATTATTTATAGCTATATAACCTCTCTGTTGAATAAATTCTCGCTTAATGTACTCTTACTATTTGTTTAATAACCGAAAGTATATTTTTCAGCTCGACATTGAATGCTGCTGCTGTCTCGTGCTCCACATGCTCCTACCACATCTCGCTAGTGGTTTAGGTGACTAAAGGTTGATTTATGGTTCCGCGTTACACCAACGCAAAGCCTACGGCGTAGGGTACGCGTCGATTTAACGCAGAACCGTAAATCAGGCTTTAAGATCCGTTTACAGCGTGTAACTGAATGAGAGCGTCTGACTATCACGTCGAGCTGCGTGACATCGGACGCTCTCTGTCCACACTGAAACCGTTAAACTCGCGGCCAGTTAGGACAGTCCAATACAAAAAAATAAAGCAATGGGATTGATTTTGTCGCAGAAGCTTCTCGCATGGGACACGCTTTGTGTACGCAGCCGGCTGCTCTGGCCGGAGCGAGGCTTTGTCTCCTCCCCTCCTACACGTCATTCAGGGAGCCAATCAGCGCAGAGCCTCATTATCATAGCCTCCCCTCCCCTTAAATGAAGCAGAGAAAAAGGCTTTAGAAGCGGTAAAACTAGAGACATGGCCCACAGGCTGAATTTCTGATTTATGTAGAAAAAACAAACTTTAGATTGTTTTTAAGACATTCAAGGCCTGTTTAAAATATACATTAAATGCCATAATATGTCCCCTTTAAGTGTTATGACAACGTTATATATCGGTAGTTCGTTGTATTGTCATGAAATAACTACTTTTCATTGCTGTGTTTTGACAGAGAATTTGTCCGGGAGCTGAAATAAATAACAGATGCAGAGAGAACGACTCGACAGAGAGGAGAAGAACTTTGTTGTTAATAATAAAATATAATGAAATTCAATAGACTGATATGTTCATTTTAATACATTTATTAAATCCCTTTCCATCCCTTATGTAATTTCATCAATGAATGTGGTATTACTGCTATTTCAACATTTAGAGTCATCACCAGAAAAATAACTTATTTGACAATTTTCACCTGTTTCAAGTAAATTTTCACTTGAAATAAGTAGGAAAAATCTGCCAACTGGACAAGATTTATCTTTTCATTGCAAGCAATAAAATATTGTTCCACATGCAGATTTTTCCACTTATTTTAAGTGAAAATCCATCCAATCAATCATTTTTTCCAGTGATGAGTCTTGTTTTAAGTGTAATGAGATTTTTTCACTAAAATTAGACATTTTAACTAGAAATTAAAGCTGCAAGCAGCGATGAACGGGCCCTCGCACTCACGGCCACCGCCCCCATAAGCATATCAGAAATGACACCACCCACGACTTCCTATGTCAAACCATTCAAAAGTTATAGCAGAAAAAAGGGACAACCAATCAGAAGAAGGGGCTGGGCTAATTCAGGCCAATGAAGGTCAAGGACTCCATATAGAATATGATGACACCACCCACGACTCTCTATGTCAAACCATTCAAAAGTTATGGCAGAGAAAAGTTTTCTAGGGGGCGCTGTTGAGCCGTTAGGCCACGCCCATTAATGCAAACCATGAAATATTTGGTGACTTTTGGGGAACTATCAAATATGGTCAAATATTAATTACACAATTAATTCAAAATGGCCGACTTCCTGTTCGGTTTCGGCCATGGCTCCAAGAGACTTTTCTTTAAGTTGCGACATGATACAGGTGTGTACCGATTTTCATGCATGTACGTCAAACCGTATTGTGGGGCTTGAGGCACAAAGTTTTCCGGGGGGCGCTGTTGAGCCATTTTGCCACGCCCATTAATGCAAACCATTAAATATCAAATTTATCACCAGGCCTGGCTTGCATGCAAAATTTGGTGACTTTTGGGGAACTATCAAATATGGACCAATCAGATGAGGGGGGGCGCGCTTTTTGCCGTCTAGCGTCGCCACGGTAACACTTTTGAAAGAGAAAAGTAATGCGCGTCGTCGCAGCATGGAGACGCACATTTTAATGTATAACACACCTGGGGGCACGTTACGGTTCGGGCCATATTAATTCTCGAAGGAATGGCATATATTGCTCCAAAATTACGCGATTAATTCAGAATGTTCAAAATGGCCGACTTCCTGTTCGGATTCGGCCATGGCGCCAAGAGACTTTTCTTTAAGTTGTGACATGATACAGGTGTGTACCGATTTTCGTCCATGTACGTCAAACCGTATTATGGGGCTTGAGGCGCAAAGTTTTTTCGGTCTGAACCAATCAGATGAAGGGTGGGCGCGCTTTTTGGCGTCTAGTGTCGCCACGGTAACGCTTTTGAAAGAGAAAAGTAATGCGTGTGGTCGCAGGATGGAGACGCACATTTTGATGTATAACACACTTGTGGGCACGTTACGGGTCGGGCCGTATTAACTGCCGAAGGAATGGCATAAATTGCGCCAAAGTGACACGATTAATTCAAAATGGCTGACTTCCTGTTCGGTTTGGGCCATGGCGCCAAGAGACTTTTCTTTAAGTTGTCCCATGATACAGGTGTGTACAGATTTTCGTGCATGTACGTCAAACCGTATTGTGGGGCTTGAGGCACAAAGTTTTCCGGGGGGCGCTGTTGAGCCATTTTGCCACGCCCATTAATGTAAACCATTAAATATCAAATTTTTCGCCAGGCCTGACTTGCATGCAAAATTTGGTGACTTTTTGGGTACGTTTAGGGGGGCAAAAAGGCCTTCCTTTTGTCAGAAGAAAAAGAAAAAGAAAAAGAAAAAGAAAAATTAAAGCTGCAAGCAGCGATGAACGGGCCCTCGCACTCACGGCCACCGCCCCCCCTAAGCATATCAGAAACGACACCACCCACGACTTCCTATGTCAAACCATTCAAAAGTTATAGCAGAAAAAAGGGACAACCAATCAGAAGAAGGGGCGGGGCTAATTAAGGCCAACGAAGCTCAAGGACTCCATACAGAATCTGATGACACCACCCACGACTTCCTATGTCAAACCATTCAAAAGTTATGGCAGAGAAAAGTATTCTAGGGGGCGCTGATGAGCCGTTAGGCCACGCCCATTAATGCAAACCATGAAATATCAAATGTATCGCCAAGTCTGGCTTGCATGCAAAATTTGGTGACTATCAAATATGGACCAATCAGATGAAGGGGGGGCGCGCCTTTTGGCGTCTAGCGTCGCCATGGTAACACTTTTGAAAGAGAAAAGTAATGCGTGGTGTCGCAGGATGGAGACGCACATTTTGATGTATAACACATCTGGGTTCACGATACGGTTCGGGCCGTATTAATTGCCGAAGGAATGGCATAAATTTAGCCAAAATTACACAATTAATTCAAAATGGCCGACTTCCTGTTCGGTTTCGGCCATGGCTCCAAGAGACTTTTCTTTAAGTTGTGCCATGCTACACGTGTGTAGCGATTTTCGTGCATGTACGTCAAACCGTATCGTGGGGCTTGAGGCACAAAGTTTTCCGGGGGGCGCTGTTGAGCCATTTTACCACGCCCATTAATGCAAACCATGAAATATCAAATTTATCGCCAGGCCTGCCTTGCATGCCAAATTTGGTGCCTTTTGGGGAACTATCAAATATGGACCAATCAGATGAAGGGGGGGCACGCTTGTTGGCGTCTAGCGTCGCCACGGTAACACTTTTGAAAGAGAAAAGTAATGCGTGTAGTCGCAGGATAGAGACGCACATTTTGATGTATAACACATCTGGGTTCATGATACGGTTCGGGCCGTATTAATTCTCGAAGGAATGGCATATATTGCTCCAAAATTACGTGATTCATTCAGAATGTTCAAAATGGCCGACTTCCTGTTCGGTTTCGGCCATGGTGCCAAGAGACTTTTCTGTAAGTTGCAACATGATACAGGAGTGTACCGACTTTCGTTCATGTACGTCAAACCGTATTATGGGGCTTGAGGCGCAAAGTTTTTTCTGTCTGAACCAATCAGATGAAGGGTGGGCGCGCTTTTTGGCGTCTAGCGTCGCCACGGTAACGCTTTTGAGAGAGAAAAGTAATGCGTGGTGTCGGAGGATGGAAACGCACATTTTGATGTATAACACACCTGGGTGCACGTTACGGTTCGGGCCGTATTAACTGCCGAAGGAATGGCATAAATTTCGCCAAAATGACACGACTAATTAAAAATGGCCGACTTCCTGTTCGGTTTGGGCCATGGCGCCAAGAGACTTTTCTTTAAGTTGTGTACTGATACAGGTGTGTAGCGATTTTTGTGCATGTACGTCAAACCGTATAGTGGGGCTTGAGGCACAAAGTTTTCAAGGGGGCGCTGTTGAGCCATTTTGCCACGCCCATTAATGTACACCATTAAATATCAAATTTTTCGCCAGGCCTGACTTAAATGCAAAATTTGGTGACTTTTTGGGCACGTTTAGGGGGGCAAAAAGGCCGTCCTTTCGTCAGAAAAATAATAAGAATAATAATAATTAAAGCTGCAAGCAGCGATGAACGGGCCCTCGCACTCACAGCCACCGCCCCCCATAAGCATATCAGAAATGACACCACCCACGACTTCCTATGTCAAACCATTCAAAAGTTATAGCAAAAAAAGGGACAACCAATCAGAAGAAGGGGCGGGGCTAATTCAAGCCAATGAAGGTCAAGGACTCCATACAGAGTCTGATGACACCACCCACGACTCTCTATGTCAAACCATTCAAAAGTTTTAGCAGGAAATAGGGACAACCAATCAAAAGAAGGGGTGGGGCTAATTTTCACTAATTATGGTCAAGGACTCAATACCGAGTCCCATGACACCACCCACGACTCTTTATGTCATACCATTCAAAAGTTATGGCAGAGAAAAGTTTTCCAGGTGGCGCTGTTGAGCCATTTTGCCACGCCCATTAATGCAAACCATGAAATATCAAATTTATTGCCAGGCCTGACTTGCATGCAAAATTTGATGACTTTTGGAGAACTATCAAATATGGACCAATCAGATGAAGGGGGGCGCGCTTTTTGGCGTCTAGCGTCGCCACGGTAACACTTTTGAAAGAGAAAAGTAATGCGTGTAGTCGCTGGGTGGAGACGCACATTTTGATGTATAACACACCTGGGTGCACGTTACGGTTTGGGCGGTATTAATTGCCGAAGGAATGGCATAAATTGCGCCAAAATTACACAATTAATTCAAAATGGCCGACATCCTGTTCGGTTTCGGCCATGGCGCCAAGAGACTTTTCTTTAAGTTGCGACATGATACAGGTGTGTACCGATTTTCGTGCATGTACATCAAACCGTATTGTAGGGCTTGAGGCACAAAGTTTTCCAGGTGGCGCTGTTGAGCCATTTTGCCACGCCCATTAATGCAAACCATTAAATATCAAATTTATCGCCAGGCCTGGCTTGCATGCCAAATTTGGTGCCTTTTGGGGAACTATCAAATATGGACCAATCAGATGAAAGGGGGGCGCGCTTTTTGGCGTCTAGCGTCGCCACGGTAACACTTTTGAAAGAGAAAAGTAATGCGCGTAGTCGCAGGATGGAGACGCATATTTTGATGTATAACACACCTGGGTGCACGTTACGGTTCGGGCCGTATTAATTCTCGAAGGAATGGCATATATTGCTCCAAAATTACGTGATTAATTCAGAATGTTCAAAATGGCCGACTTCCTGTTCGGTTTCGGCCATAGCGCCAAGAGACTTTTCTTTAAGTTGCGACATGATACAGGTGTGTACCGATTTTCGTTCATGTACGTCAAACCGTATTATGGGGCTTGAGGCGCAAAGTTTTTTCTGTCTGAACGAATCAGATGAAGGGTGGGCGCGCTTTTTGGCGTCTAGCGTCGCCACGGTAACACTTTTGAAAGAGAAAAGTAATGCGTGTTGTCGCAGGATGGAGACGCACATTTTGATGTATAACACACCTGGTTGCACGTTACGGTTCGGGCTGTATTAACTGCCGAAGGAATGGCATAAATTGCGCCAAAGTGACACGATTAATTCAAAATGGCCGACTTCCTGTTCGGTTTCGGCCATGTCGCCAAGAGACTTTTCTTTAAGTTGTGTACTGATACAGGTGTGTAGCGATTTTCGTGCATGTACGTCAAACCGTATTGTGGGGCTTGAGGCACAAAGTTTTCCGGGGGGCGCTGTTGAGCCATTTTGGCACGCCCATTAATGTAAACCATTAAATATCAAATTTTTCGCCAGGCCTGACTTGCATGCAAAATTTGGTGACTTTTTGGGCACGTTTAGGGGGGCAAAAAGGCCCTCCTTTCGTCAGAAGAAAGAAAGAAAGAAAGAAAAATTCCTACAGATACAATAGGGCCTTCGCACTGAAGGTGCTCGGGCCCTAATAATAAAAAAAATACAAATAATTCCTACAGATACAATAGGGCCTTCGCACTGAAGGTGCTCGGGCCCTAATTAAAGCTGCAAGCAGCGATGAACGGGCCCTCGCACTCACGGCCACCGCCCCCCATAAGCATATCAGAAAAGACACCACCCACGACTTCCTATGTCAAAACCATTCAAAAGTTATAGCAGAAAAAAGGGACAACCAATCAGAAGAAGGGGCTAATTCAGGCCAATGAAGGTCAAGGACTCCATACAGAATCTGATGACACCACCCACGACCCTCTATGTCAAACCATTCCAAAGTTAAAGCAGAAAATCGGGTCAACCAATCAGAAGAAGGGGCGGGGCTAATTAAGGGCAACAAAGCTTAAGAACTCATTACAGAGTCCCATGACACCACCCACGACTCCTTTATGTCAAACCATTCAAAAGTTATAGCAGAAAAAAGGGACAACCAATCAGAAGAAGGGGCGGGGCTAATTCAGGCCAATGAAGGTCAAGGACTCCATAAAGAATCTGATGACCCCACCCACGACTCCCTATGTCAAACCATTCCAAAGTTATAGCAGAAAATCGGGACAACCAATCAGAAGAAGGGGCGGGGCTAATTCAGGCCAATGAAGGTCAAGGACTCCATAAAGAATCTGATGACCCCACCCACGACTCCCTATGTCAAACCATTCCAAAGTTATAGTAGAAAATCGGGACAACCAATCAGAAGAAGGGGCGGGGCTAATTAAGGCCAACGAAGTTTAAGAACTCAGTACAAAGTCCCATGACACCACCCACGACTTCCTATGTCAAACCATTAAAAAGTTATAGCAGAAAAAAGGGACAACCAATCAGAAGAAGAGGCGGGGCTAATTCTGGCCAATGCAGGTCAAGGACTCCATAAATAATCTGATGACACCACCCAGGACTCTCTATGTCAAACCATTCCAATGTTATAGCAGAAAATCGGGACAACCAATCAGAAGAAGGGGCGGGGCTAATTAAGGCCAACGAAACTTAAGGACTCATTACAGAGTCCCATGACACCACCCACAACTTCCTATGTCAAACCATTCAAAAGTTATGGCAGATAAAAGTATTCTAGGGGGCGCTGTTGAGCCGTTAGGCCACGCCCATTAATGCAAACCATGAAATATCAAATTTATCGCCAAGTCTGGCTTGCATGCAAAATTTGGTGACTTTTGGAGAACTATCAATTATGGACCAATCACATGAAAGGGGGGCGCGCCTTTCGGCATTTAGCGTCGCCACGGTAACACTTTTGAAAGAGAAAAGTAATGCGTGGTGTCGCAGGATGTAGACGCACATTTTGATGTATAACACACTTGGGTGCACGTTACGGTTCGGGCTGAATTAACTGCCGAAGGAATGGCATAAATTTCGCCAAAATGACACAATTTATTCAAAATGGCCGACATCCTGTTCGGTTTCGGCCATGGCTCCAAGAGACTTTTCTTTAAGTTGTGCCATGATACAGGTGTGTAGCGATTCTCGTGCATGTACGTCAAACCGTATTGTGGGGCTTGAGGCACAAAGTTTTCCGGGGGGCGCTGTTGAGCCATTTTGCCACGCCCATTAATGCAAACCATGAAATATCAAATTTATCTCCAGGCCTGGCTTGCATGCCAAATTTGGTGCCTTTTGGTGAACTATCAAATATGGACCAATCAGATGAAGGGGGGGTGCGCTTGTTGGCGTCTAGCGTCGCCACGGTAACACTTTTCAAAGAGAAAAGTAATGCGTGTAGTCGCAGGATGGACACGCACATTTTGATGTATAACACATCTGGGTTCACGATACGGTTCGGGCTGAATTAACTCTCGAAGGAATGGCATATATTGCTCCAAAATTACGCGATTAATTCAGAATGTTCAAAATGGCCGACTTCCTGTTCGGTTTCGGCCATGGCGCCAAGAGACTTTTCTTTTAGTTGCGACATGATACAGGAGTGTACCGATTTTCGTTCATGTACGTCAAACCGTATTATGGGGCTTGAGGCACAAAGTTTTTTCTGTCGAACCAATCAGATGAAGGGTGGGCGCGCTTTTTGGCGTCTAGCGCCGCCACGGTAACGCTTTTGAAAGAGAAAAGTAATGCGTGTTGTCGCAGGATGGAGACGCACATTTTGATGTATGACACACTTTGGTGCACGTTACAGTTCGGGCTGAATTAACTTTCGAAGGAATGGCATAAATTTCGCCAAAATGACACGACTAATTCAAAATGGCCGACTTCCAGTTCGGTTTCGGGCATGACGCCAAGAGACTTTTCTTTCAGTTGCCCCATGATACAAGTGTGTACCGATTTTCGTGCATGTACGTCAAACCGTATCGTGGGGCTTGAGGCACAAAGTTTTCAAGGGGGCGCTGTTGAGCCATTTTACCACGCCCATTAATGCAAACCATTAAATATCAAATTTTTCGCCAGGCCTGGCTTGGGTGCAAAATTTGGTGAGTTTTTGGGCATGTTTAGGGGGGCAAAAAGGCCTTCCTTTTGTCAGGAAAATAATAATAATAATTAAAGCTGCAAGCAGCGATGAACGGGCCCTCGCACTCACGTTCACCGCCCCCCATAAGCATATCAGAAATGACACCACCCACGACTCTCTATGTCAAACCATTCAAAAGTTATAGCAGAAAAAAGGAACAACCAATCAGAAGAAGGGGCGGGGCTAATTCAGGCCAATGAAGGTCAAGGACTCCATACAGAGTCTGATGACACCACCCACGACTCTCTATGTCAAACCATTCAAAAGTTATGGCAGAAAATCGGGACAACCAATCAGAAGAAGGGGCGGGGCTAATTCAGGCCAATTATGGTCAAGGACTCAATACCGAGTCCCATGACACCACCCACGACTCTTTATGTCAAACCATTCAAAAGTTATGGCAGAGAAAAGTATTCTAGGGGGCGCTGTTGAGCTATTTTGCCACGCCCATTAATGCAAACCATGAAATATCAAATTTATCACCAGGCCTGGCTTGTATGCAAAATTTGGTGACTTTTGGAGAACTATCAAATATGGACCAATCAGATGAAGGGGACGCGCGCTTTTTCGCGTCTAGCGTCGCCACGGTAACACTTTTCAAAGAGAAGAGTAATGTGCGTCGTCGCAGGACAGAGGACATTTTGATGTAAAAAAAACACAAAAATTGCTGACAAAAAATTTCGTCATGCTGCCAGGCTCGAACTCTCAAACTCTGGCACCAAAGACCGCAATAATGAGGCTGAGCTATGTCTCAGCTATACCTCTTTCTTTGACTTACTGGCTTAGGATAGACCAACATAGCGATAAAATGTCTGGAACTTTTTTTTCCTAATTTTTTAAATAATTGTAAGGTATAAATATTAGTAAAACACTACTATTTTTATTACTTTTTCTGTAACCATTCTACCGAGTTTCTAACCGGGCTGAGCACGGGTCTATTTCTGACGTCCCATATTACAGGCAGCTGATTGGTCGGGGAGCGGGGCCGTCATCACCCTACTCGCCACTGATTGGTCGGGGGGCGGGGCCGTCATCACCCTACTCGCCACTGATTGGTCGGGGGGCGGGGCCGTCATCACCCTACTCGCCACTGATTGGTCGGGGGGCGGGGCCGTCATCACCCTACTCGCCACTGATTGGTCGGGGGCGGGGCCGTCATCACCCTACTCGCCACTGATTGGTCGGGGGGCGGGGCCAGCAGACGTTTGAATCAGGAAGCGGGACTCTCTATGTCAAACCATTCCAAAGTTATAGCAGAAAATCGGGACAACCAATCAGAAGAAGGGGCGGGGCTAATTAAGGCCAACTAAGCTTAAGGACTCATTACAGAATCCCATGACACCACCCACGACTTCCTATGTCAAACCATTCAAAAGTTATGGCAGATAAAAGTATTCTAGGGGGGGCTGTTGAGCCGTTAGGCCACGCCCATTAATGCAAACCAAGAAATATCAAATTTATCGCCAAGTCTGTCTTGCATGCAAAATTTGGTGACTTTTGGAGAACTATCAAATATGGACCAATCACATGAAGGGGGGGGGCGCGCCTTTTGGCGTCTAGCGTCGCCACGGTAACACTTTTGAAAGAGAAAAGTAATGCGTGGTGTCGCAGGATGTAGACGCACATTTTGATGTATAACACACCTGGGTGCACGTTACGGTTCGGGCTGAATTAACTGCCGAAGGAAAGGCATAAATTTCGCCAAAATTACACAATTTATTCAAAATGGCCGACATCCTGTTCGGTTTCGGCCATGGCTCCAAGAGACTTTTCTTTAAGTTGTGCCATGATACAGGTGTGTAGCGATTCTCGTGCATGTACGTCAAACCGTATTGTGGGGCTTGAGGCACAAAGTTTTCCGGGGGGCGCTGTTGAGCCATTTTGCCACGCCCATTAATGCAAACCATGAAATATCAAATTTATCTCCAGGCCTGGCTTGCGTGCCAAATTTGGTGCCTTTTGGGGAACTATCAAATATGGACCAATCAGATGAAGGGGGGGTGCGCTTGTTGGTGTCTAGCGTCGCCACGGTAACACTTTTCAAAGAGAAAAGTAATGCGTGTAGTCGCAGGATGGAGACGCACATTTTGATGTATAACACATCTGGGTTCACGATACGGTTCGGGCTGAATTAACCCTCGAAGGAATGGCATATATTGCTCCAAAATTACGCAATTAATTCAGAATGTTCAAAATGGCCGACTTCCTGTTCGGTTTCGGCCATGGCGCCAAGAGACTTTTCTTTTAGTTGCGACATAATACAGGTGTGTACCGATTTTCGTTCATGTACGTCAAACCGTATTATGGGGCTTGAGGCACAAAGTTTTTTCTGTCGAACCAATCAGATGAAGGGTGGGCGCGCTTTTTGGCGTCTAGCGCCCCCACGGTAACGCTTTTGAAAGAGAAAAGTAATGCGTGTTGTCGCAGGATGGAGACGCACATTTTGATGTATAACACACTTGGGGGCATGTTACGGTTCGGGCTGAATTAACTTTCGAAGGAATGGCATAAATTTCGCCAAAATGACACGACTAATTCAAAATGGCCGACTTCCTGTTCGGTTTCGGGCATGACGCCAAGAGACTTTTCTTTCAGTTGCGCCATGATACAGGTGTGTACCGATTTTCGTGCATGTACGTCAAACCGTATCGTGGGGCTTGAGGCACAAAGTTTTCAAGGGGGCGCTGTTGAGCCATTTTGCCACGCCCATTAATGGAAACCATTAAATATCAAATTTTTCGCCAGGCCTGACTAGGGTGCAAAATTTGGTGACTTTTTGGGCATGTTAAGGGGGGCAAAAAGGCCTTCACTTTGTCAGGAAAATAATAATAATAATAATTAAAGCTGCAAGCAGCAATGAACGGGCCCTCGCACTCACGTCAACCGCCCCCCATAAGCATATCAGAAATGACACCACCCACGACTTCCTATGTCAAACCATTCAAAAGTTATAGCAGAAAAAAGGGACGACCAGTCAGAAGAAGGGGCGGGGCTAATTCAGGGCAAAGAAGATCAAGGACTCATTACAGAGTCCCATGACACCACTCACGACTCTCTATGTCAAAACATTCAAAAGTTATAGCAGAAAATAGGGACAACCAATCAGAAAAAGGGACTGGGCTAATTGTCACCAATTATGGTCAAGGACTCAATGCCGAGTCCCATGACACCACCCACAACTCTTTATGTCAAACCTTTCAAAAGTTATGGCAGAAAAAAGTATTCTAGGGGGCGCTGTTGAGCCGTGAGGACACGCCCATTAATGCAAACCATGAAAAAAAAAATCTGATCACTCAAATGAACGACGATCATACAGTACAGCTGTATCTCATGGTCCAGAATGTATGATATTATATTAATCTATTATACCATATTATATTACATGTTGTTATTTCATATTAGCGTACCCAGTAATATAGCATATTGTATTATTGCATTGTATGTTGCTTCATTTCATATATTTTTGACTGTATTATGTTGTAAAATTATATATCATAGCGATTGCATTATTATATAATTTCAATTTATAACACTAATATACAATTCCTCACACACACACTCCTTCCAAATGTTTCTTTTTTTTCTCCATTAAGACAATTGTATGCTGTCATCCGTTATGTTTTTTGTTTTTAAGCTTGTTATGTCTGTTATTCAAATATATTAATACATTCATTAATATGCTATACTGTATTTTGTATTGTGTATATTGTGTGTGTGTGTGTGTGTGTGTGTGTGTGTGTGTGTATATATATATATATATATATATATATATATATATATATATATATATATATGTGTGTGTGTGTGTGTGTGTGTGTATACCTGAAGTGTGACTACCTGCAGAACGTATTTTAGCATGAAAGCTTGCATATTAAACGTACATCAAACATCCTGTATCATAGCTACATGTCTGCCGTTTGTAACAAAGCAAACCGCGTGAAAATCGGTTGAAAATCAAGTGAGTTATAGTTATTTTACTTATGCAGACACCTCCTTCCACAATAGAAGTGAACGCTCTAGAGTTAAAGCGATACCGATCCAAGATGGCGGCCACGCCCGACGTTCTCAGGCAGTCAATGCGGCGCCTCGACCAAGATGGCGGCCGCGCTGAACATCAGCCCCTCCCCCCGCGGGAGCTGCGCGCGCAAACTCCACTCAAATTCAAAAGTTATGGCAGAAAATCGGGACAACCAATCAGAAGAAGGGGAAAGAGAAAAGTAATGTGCGTCGTCACAGGACAGAGACGAACATTTTGATGTAAAAAAACCACAAAAATTGCTGACAAAAATTTTGGCATATCAAGCCAGGCTTGAACTCTCGACCTCTGGCAGCAAAGACCGCAATAATCTGGCTGAGCTAAGTCTCAGCTATTCTTTTTATTTGACCTACTGGCTTAGGACAGACCAACATAGCGATAAAATGTCTGGAACTTTTTTTTTCCTAATTTTTTAAATATTTGTAAGTTATAAATATTAGTAAAACCCTACTATTTAAATTATTACTTTTTCTGTAACCATTCTGCCAAGGTTGTAACCGGGCTGAGCCGGGAATATTTCTGAAGTCACCACATTACAGGGAGCTGATTGGTCGGGGGGCGGGGCCGTCATCACCCTACTCGCCACTGATTGGTCGGGGGGCGGCGCCGTCATCACCCTACTCGCCACTGATTGGTCGGGGGGCGGGGCCGCCATCACCCTACTCGCCACTGATTGGTCAGGGGGCGGGGCCGGCAGACGTTTGAATCAGGAAGCGGGAGTCAGCGCGAGAGCGACTGGCGGCTCGCGGCAATTTTATTATAAAAAAAGGACAACCAATCAGAAGAAGGGGCGGGGCTAATTCAGGCCAATGAAGGTCAAGGACTCCATAAAGAATCTGATGACACCACCCACGACTTTCTATGTCAAACCATTCAAAAGTTATAGCAGAAAATCGGGACAACCAATCAGAAGAAGGAGCGGGGCTAATTAAGGCCAACGAAGCTTAAGGACTCATTACAGAGTCCCATGACACCACCCACAACTCTCTATGTGAAACCATTCAAAAGTTATGGCAGAGAAAAGTATTCTAGGGGGCGCTGTTGAGCCGTTAGGCCACGCCCATTAATGGAAACCATGAAATATCACATTTATCGCCAGGCCTGGCTTGCATGCAAATTTTGGTGACTTTTGGAGAACTATCAAATATGGACCAATCAGATGAAGGGTGGGTGCGCTTTTTCGCGTCTAGCGTCGCCACGGTAACACTTTTGAAAGAGAAAAGTAATGCGTGGTGTCGCAGGATGGAGACGCACATTTTGGTGTATAACACACCTGGGTGCACGTTACGGTTCGGGCTGAATTAACTGCCGAAGGAATGGCATAAATTGCGCCAAAATTACACAATTAATTCAAAATGGCTGACTTCCTGTTCGGTTTCGGCCATGGCTCCAAGAGACTTTTCTTTAAGTTGCGACATGATACAGGTGTGTATCGATTTTCGTGCATGTACGTCAAACCGTATTGTGGGGCTTGAGGCACAAAGTTTTCCGGGGGGCGCTGTTGAGCCATTTTGCCACGCCCATTAATGCAAACCATGAAATATCAAATTTATCGCCAGGCCTGGCTTGCATGCCAAATTTGGTACTTTTTGGGGAACTATCAAATATGGACCAATCAGATGAAGGTGGGGTGCGCTTGTTGGCGTCTAGCGTCACTACGGTAACACTTTCGAAAGAGAAAAGTAATGCGTGTAGTCGCAGGATGGAGACGCACATTTTGATGTATAACACATCTGGGTTCACGATACGGTTCGGGCTGAATTAACTCTCGAAGGAATGGCATATATTGCTCCAAAATTACGCAATTAATTCAGAATGTTCAAAATGGCCGACTTCCTGTTCGGTTTCGGCCATGGCGCCAAGAGACTTTTCTTTTAGTTGCGACATGATACAGGAGTGTACCGATTTTCGTTCATGTACGTCAAACCGTATTATGGGGCTTGAGGCACAAAGTTTTTTCTGTTGAACCAATCAGATGAAGGGTGGGCGCGCTTTTTGGCGTCTAGCGCCGCCACGGTAACGCTTTTGAAAGAGAAAAGTAATGCGTGTTGTCGCAGGATGGAGACGCACATTTTGATGTATAACACACTTGGGGGCACGTTACGGTTCGGGCTGAATTAACTTTCGAAGGAATGGCATAAATTTCGCCAAAATGACACGACTAATTCAAAATGGCCGACATCCTGTTCGGTTTCGGGCATGACCCCAAGAGACTTTTGTTTAAGTTGTCCCATGATACAGGTGTGTACCGATTTTCGTGCATGTACGTCAAATCGTATCGTGGGGCTTGAGGCACAAAGTTTTCTGGGGGGCGCTGTTGAGCCATTTTGCCACGCCCATTAATGCAAACCTTTAAATATCAAATTTTTCGCCAGGCCTGACTAGGGTGCAAAATTTGGTGACTTTTTGGGCATGTTAAGGGGGGCAAAAAGGCCTTCACTTTGTCAGGAAAATAATAATAATAATAATTAAAGCTGCAAGCAGCGATGAACGGGCCCTCGCACTCACGGCCACCGCCCCCCATAAGCATATTAGAAAAGACACCACCCACGACTTCCTATGTCAAACCATTCAAAAGTTATAGCAGAAAAAAGGGACAACCAATCAGAAGAAGGGGCGGGGCTAATTCAGGCCAATGAAGGTCAAGGACTCCATACAGAATCTGATGACACCACCCACGACTCTCTATGTCAAACCATTCCAAAGTTATAGCAGAAAATCGGGACAACCAATCAGAAGAAGGGGCGGGGCTAGTTAAGGCCAACAAAGCTTAAGAACTCATTACAGATTCCCATGACACCACCCACGACTCCCTATGTCAAACCATTCCAAAGTTATAGCAGAAAATCGGGACAACCAATCAGAAGAAGGGGCGGGGCCAATTAAGGCCAACGAAGCTTAAGAACTCAGTAGAAAGTCCCATGACACCACCCACGACTTCCTATGTCAAACCATTAAAAAGTTATAGCAGAAAAAAGGGACAACCAATCAGAAGAAGGGGCGGGGCTAATTCTGGCCAATGAAGGTCAAGGACTCCATAAAGAATCTGATGACACCACCCAGGACTCTCTATGTCAAACCATTCCAATGTTATAGCAGAAAATCGGGACAACCAATCAGAAGAAGGGGCGGGGCTAATTAAGGCCAACGAAGCTTATGGACTCATTACAGAGTCCCATGATACCACCCACAACTTCCTATGTCAAACCATTCAAAAGTTATGGCAGATAAAAGTATTCTAGGGGGCGCTGTTGAGCCGTTAGGCCACGCCCATTAATGCAAACCATGAAATATCAAATTTATCGCCAAGTCTGGCTTGCATGCAAAATTTTGTGACTTTTGGAGAACTATCAAATATGGACCAATCACATGAAGGGGGGGCGCGCCTTTTGGCGTCTAGCGTCGCCACGGTAACACTTTTGAAAGAGAAAAGTAATGCGTGTAGTCGCAGGATGTAGACGCACATTTTGATGTATAACACACCTGGGTGCACGTTACGGTTCGGGCTGAATTAACTGCCGAAGGAATGGCATAAATTTCGCCAAAATGACAGAATTTATTCAAAATGGCCCACATCCTGTTCGGTTTCGGCCATGGCTCCAAGAGACTTTTCTTTAAGTTGTGCCATGATACAGGTGTGTAGCGATTTTCGTGCATGTACGTCAAACCGTATTGTGGGGCTTGAGGCACAAAGTTTTCCGGGGGGCGCTGTTGAGCCATTTTGCCACGCCCATTAATGCAAACCATGAAATATCAAATTTATCGCCAGGCCTGGCTTGCATGCCAAATTTGGTGCCTTTTGGGGAACTATCAAATATGGACCAATCAGATGAAGGGGGGGTGCGCTTGTTGGCTTCTAGCGTCGCCACGGTAACACTTTTGAAAGAGAAAAGTAATGCGTGTAGTCGCAGGATGGAGACGCACATTTTGATGTATAACACATCTGGGTTCACAATACGGTTCGGGCTGAATTAACTCTCGAAGGAATGGCATATATTGCTCCAAAATTACGCAATTAATTCAGAATGTTCAAAATGGCCGACTTCCTGTTCGGTTTCGGCCATGGCGCCAAGAGACTTTTCTTTTAGTTGCGACATGATACAGGAGTGTACCAATTTTCGTTCATGTACATCAAACCGTATTATGGGGCTTGAGGCACAAAGTTTTTTCTGTCTGAACCAATCAGATGAAGGGTGGGCGCGCTTTTTGGCGTCTAGCGTCGCCACGGTAACGCTTTTGAAAGAGAAAAGTAATGCGTGTGGTCGCAGGAGGGAGATGCACATTTTGATGTATAATACACCTGGGTGCACGTTACGGTTCGGGCTGAATTAACTGCCGAAGGAATGGCATAAATTTCGCCAAAATGACACGATTAATTCAAAATGGCCGACTTCCTGTTCGGTTTCGGGCATGACGGCAAGAGACTTTTCTTTAAGTTCTCCCATGATACAGGTGTGTACCGATTTTCGTGCATGTACGTCAAACCGTATCGTGGGGCTTGAGGCACAAAGTTTTCAAGGGGGCGCTGTTGAGCCATTTTGCCACGCCCATTAATGCAAACCATGAAATATCAAATTTTTCGCCAGGCCTGACTTGGGTGCAAAATTTGGTGACTTTTTGGGCATGTTAAGGGGGCCAAAAAGGCCATCACTTTGTCAGAAGAAAAATAATAATAATTAAAGCTGCAAGCAGCAATGAACGGGCCCTCGCACTCACGGCCACCGCCCCCCATAAGTATCAGAAATGACACCACCCACGAATTCCTATGTCAAACCATTGAAAAGTTATAGCAGAAAAAAGGGACAACCAATCAGAAGAAGGGGCGGGGCTAATTCAAGCCAATGAAGGTCAAGGACTCCATACAGAATCTGATGACACCACCCACGACTCTCTATGTCAAACCATTCCAAAGTTATAGCAGAAAATCGGGACAACCAATCAGAAGAAGGGGCGGGGCTAATTAAGGCCAACGAAGCTTAAGGACTCATTACAGAGTCCCATGACACCACCGACGACTTCCTATGTCAAACCATTCAAAAGTTATAGCAGAAAAAAGGGACAACCAATCAGAAGAAGGGGCGGGGCTAATTCAGGCCAATGAAGGTCAAGGAATCCATACAGATTCCCATGACACCACCCACGGCTCTCTATGTCAAACCATTCAAAAGTTATAGCAGAAAATCGGGACAACCAATCAGAAGAAGGGGCGGGGCTAATTAAGGCCAACGAAGCTTAAGAACTCATTACACAGTCCCATGATACCACCCATGACTTCCTATGACAAACCATTCAAAAGTTATAGCAGAAAAAAGGGACAACCAATCAGAAGAAGGGGCGGAGCTAATTAAGGCCAACGAAGCTTAAGGACTCATTACAGAGTCCCATGACACCACCCACAACTCTCTATGTCAAACCATTCAAAAGTTATGGCAGAGAAAAGTATTCTAGGGGGCGCTGTTGAGCCGTTAGGCCACGCCCATTAATGCAAACCATGAAATATCAAATGTATCGCCAAGTCTGGCTTGCATGCAAAATTTGGTGACTTTTGGAGAACTATCAAATATGGACCAATCACATGAAGGGGGGGCGCCCCTTTTGGCGTCTAGCATCGCCATGGTAACACTTTTGAAAGAGAAAAGTAATGCGTGTAGTCGCAGGATGGAGACGCACATTTTGATGTATAACACATCTGGGTTCACGATACGGTTCGGGCTGAATTAACTCTCGAAGGAATGGCATATATTGCTCCAAAATTACGCAATTCATTCAGAATGTTCAAAATGGCCGACTTCCTGTTCGGTTTCGGCCATGGCGCCAAGAGACTTTTCTTTTAGTTGCGACATGATACAGGTGTGTACCGATTTTCGTTCATGTACGTCAAACCGTATTATGGGGCTTGAGGCGCAAAGTTTTTTCTGTCACAACCAATCAGATGAAGGGTGGGCGCGCTTTTTGACGTCTAGCGTCGCCACGGTAACGCTTTTGAAAGAGAAAAGTAATGCGTGTTGTCGCAGGATGGAGACGCACATTTTGATGTATAACACACTTGGGGGTACGTTACGGTTCGGGCTGAATTAACTTTCGAAGGAATGGCATAAATTTCGGCAAAATGACACGACTAATTCAAAATGGCCGACATCCTGTTCGGTTTCGGGCATGACCCCAAGAGACTTTTCTTTAAGTTGTCCCATGATACAGGTGTGTACCGATTTTCGTGCATGTACGTCAAATCGTATCGTGGGGCTTGAGGCACAAAGTTTTCAAGGGGGCGCTGTTGAGCCATTTTGCCACGCCCATTAATGCAAACCTTTAAATATCAAATTTTTCGCCAGGCCTGACTAGGGTGCAAAATTTGGTGACTTTTTGGGCACGTTAAGGGGGGCAAAAAGGCCTTCACTTTGTCAGGAAAATAATAATAATAATTAAAGCTGCAAGCAGCAATGAACGGGCCCTCGCACTCACGGCCACCGCCCCCCCATAAGCATATCAGAAATGACACCACCCACGACTTTCTTTGTCAAACCATTGAAAAGCTATAGCAGAAAAAAGGGACAATCAATCAGAAGAAGGGGCGGGGCTAATTCAGGCCAATGAAAGTCAAGGACTCCATACAGAATCTGATGACACCACCCACGACTCTCTATGTCAAACCATTCCAAAGTTATAGCAGAAAATCGGGACAACCAATCAGAAGAAGGGGCGGGGCTAATTAAGGCTAACGAAGCTTAAGGACTCATTACAGAGTCCCATGACACCACCCACGACTTCCTATGTCAAACCATTCAAAAGTTATAGCAGAAAATCGGGACAACCAATCAGAAGAAGGGGCGGGGCTAATTCAGGCCAATGAAGGTCAAGGGCTCCATAAAGAATCTGATGACACCACCCACGACTCTCTATGTCAAACCATTCAAAAGTTATGGCAGAGAAAAGTATTCTAGGGGGCGCTGTTGAGCCGTTAGGCCACGCCCATTAATGCAAGGCATGAAATATCAAATTTATCACCAGGCCTGGCTTGCATGCAAAATTTGGTGACTTTTGGAGAACTATCAAATATGGACCAATCAGATGAAGGGGGGGCGCGCCTTTTGGCGTCTAGCGTCGCCACGGTAACACTTTTGAAAGAGAAAAGTAATGCGCGTAGTCGCAGGATGGAGACGCACATTTTGATGTATAACACACTTGGGGACACGTTACAGTTCGGGCTGAATTAACTGCCGAATGAATGGCATAAATTTCGCCAAAATGACACGATTAATTCAAAATGGCCGACATCCTGTTCGGTTTCGGGCATGACCCCAAGAGACTTTTGTTTAAGTTGCGCCATGATACAGGTGTGTACCGATTTCCGTGCATGTACGTCTAACAGTATTGCGGGGCTTGAGGCACAAAGTTTTCAAGGGGGCGCTGTTGAGCCATTTTGCCACGCCAATTAATGCAAACCATTAAATACCAAATTTATCGCCAGGCCTGGCTTGGGTGCAAAATTTGGTGCCTTTTGGGGAACTATCAAATATGGACCAATCACATGAAGGGGGGGTGCGCTTGTTGGCGTCTAGCGTCGCCACGGTAACACTTTGGAAAGAGAAAAGTAATGCGTGTAGTCGCAGGATGGAGACGCACATTTTGATGTATAACACATCTGGGTTCACGATACGGTTCGGGCTGAATTAACTCTCGAAGGAATGGCATATAT
This sequence comes from Cololabis saira, assembly GCF_033807715.1. Lineage (NCBI taxonomy): Eukaryota > Metazoa > Chordata > Actinopteri > Beloniformes > Belonidae > Cololabis > Cololabis saira. Next base: position 23,580,949 of record NC_084599.1, read on the forward strand.
TGCTCCAAAATTACGCGATTAATGCAGAATGTTCAAAATGGCCGACTTCCTGTTCGGTTTTGGCCATGGCGCCAAGAGACTTTTCTTTTAGTTGCGACATGATACAGGTGTGTACCGATTTTCGTTCATGTACGTCAAAGCGTATTATGGGGCTTGAGGCGCAAAGTTTTTTCTGTCTGAACCAATCAGATGAAGGGTGGGCACGCTTTTTGGCGTCTAGCGTCGCCACGGTAACGCTTTCGAAAGAGAAAAGTAATGCGTGGGGTCGGATGATGGAGACGCACATTTTGATGTATAACACACTTGGGGGAACGTTACAGTTCGGGCTGAATTAACTTTCGAAGGAATGGCATAAATTTCGCCAAAATGACACGACTAATTCAAAATGGCCGACATCCTGTTCGGTTTCGGGCATGACCCCAAGAGACTTTTGTTTAAGTTGTCCCATGATACAGGTGTGTACCGATTTTCGTCCATGTACGTCTAACAGTATCGTGGGGCTTGAGGCACAAAGTTTTCAAGGGGGCGCTGTTGAGCCATTTTGCCACGCCCATTAATGCAAACCTTTAAATATCAAATTTTTCGCCAGGCCTGACTAGGGTGCAAAATTTGGTGACTTTTTGGGCATGTTAAGGGGGGCAAAAAGGCCTTCACTTTGTCAGGAAAATAATAATAATAATAATAATAATAATAATTAAAGCTGCAAGCAGCGATGAACGGGCCCTCGCACTCACGGCCGCCGCCCCCCATAAGCATATCAGAAATGACACCACCCACGACTTCCTATGTCAAACCATTCAAAAGTTATAGCAGAAAAAAGGGACAACCAATCACAAGAAGGGGCGGGGCTAATTCAGGCCAATGAAGGTCAAGGACTCCATACAGAGTCTGATGACACCACCCACGACTCTCCATGTCAAACCATTCAAAAGTTATAGCAGGAAATAGGGACAACCAATCAAAAGAAGGGGCGGGGCTAATTTTCACCAATTATGGTCAAGGACTCAATACCGAGTCCCATGACACCACCCATGACTCTTTATGTCAAACCATTCAAAAGTTATGGCAGAGAAAAGTTTTCCGGGGGGTGCTGTTGAGCCGTTAGGCCACGCCCATTAATGCAAACCATGAAATATCAAATTTATCACCAGGCCTGGCTTGCATGCAAAATTTGGTGACTTTTGGAGAACTATCAAATATGGACCAATCAGATTAAGGGGGCACGCTTTTTGGCGTCTAGCATCGCCACGGTAACACTTTTGAAAGAGAAAAGTAATGCGCGTAGTCGCAAGATGGAGACGCACATTTTGAGGTATAAGTCACCTGGATGCACGTTACGGTTCGGGCCGTATTAATTGCCGAAGGAATGGCATTAATTGCGCCAAAATTACACAATTAATTCAAAATGGCCGACTTCCTGTTCAATTTCGGCCATGGCGCCAAGAGACTTTTCTTTAAGTTGCGACATGATACAGGTGTGTACCGATTTTCGTTCATGTACGTCAAACCGTATTATGGGGCTTGAGCCTCAAAGTTTTTTCCCTCTGAACCAATCAGATGAAGGGTGGGCGCACTTTTTGGTGTATAGCGTTGCCGCGGTAACGCTTTTAAATGAGAAAAGTAATGTGCGTCGTTGCAGGACAGGGACGCACATATTGATGTAGAAAAAAAAAATTGCTGACAAAAAAGTCTGGATACTGCGGGAATCGAACTCTGATCTCTGACTCCAAAGACGGGAACGCTCTGGCTGAGCTAAGACTCAGCTTCTCATTTCTATTCGACCTACTCACTTAGCAGAGACCAACATATCGAAATTTAGTAATGTAAGTCTGGAGCTGTTTTTTCTAATTTTTTTAAATATTTGTAAGTTATAAATATTAGTAAAACCCTACTATTTTAATTATTACTTTTTCTGTAACCATTCTGCCAAGGTTGTAACCGGGCTGAGCTGGGAATATTTCTGACGTCATCACCCTACTCGCCACTGATTGGTCGGGGGGCGGGGCCGTCATCACCCTACTCGCCACCGATTGGTCGGGGGGCGGGGCCGTCATCACCCTCCGCGCCACTGATTGGTCGGGAGGCGGGGCCGTCATCACCCTACTCGCCACCGATTGGTCGGGGGGCGGGGCTGGCAGACGTTTGAATCAGGAAGCGGGAGTCAGCGCGAGAGCGACTGGCGGCTCGTGGCGATTTTATTATAAAAAAGGGACAACCAATCAGAAGAAGGGGCGGGGCTAATTCAGGCCAAAGAAGCTCAAGGACTCATTGCAGAGTCCCTTGACACCACCTACGACTTCCTATGTCAAACCATTCAAAGTTTATAGCAGAAAAAAGGGACAACCAATCAGAAGAAGGGGCGGGGCTAATTCAGGCCAATGAAGGTCAAGGATTCCATACAGAATCTGATGACACCACCCACGACTCTCTATGTCAAACCATTCAAAAGTTATGGCAGAGAAAAGTATTCAAGGTGGCGCTGTTGAGCCGTTAGGCCACGCCCATTAATGCAAACCATTAAATATCAAATGTATCACCAGGCCTGGCTTGCATGCAAAATTTGGTGACTTTTGGAGAACTATCAAATATGGACCAATCACATGAAGGGGGGGCGCGCCTTTTGGCGTCTAGCGTCGCCACGGTAACACTTTTGAAAGAGAAAAGTAATGCGTGGTGTCGCAGGATGTAGACGCACATTTTGCTGTATAACACACCTGGGTGCACGATACGGTTCGGGCTGAATTAACTCTCGAAGGAATGGCATAAATTTTGCCAAAATGACACAATTTATTCAAAATGGCCGACATCCTGTTCGGTTTTGGCCATGGATCCAAGAGACTTTTCTTTAAGTTGTGCCATGATACAGGTGTGTAGCGATTATCGTGCATGTACGTCAAACCGTATTGTGGGGCTTGAGGCACAAAGTTTTCCGGGGGGCGCTGTTGAGCCATTTTGCCACGCCCATTAATGCAAACCATGAAATATCAAATTTATCACCAGGCCTGGCTTGCATGCCAAATTTGGTGCCTTTTGGGGAACTATCAAATATGGACCAATCAGATGAAGGGGGGGTGCGCTTGTTGGCGTGTAGCGTCGCCACGGTAACACTTTCGAAAGAGAAAAGTAATGCGTGTAGTCGCAGGATGGAGACGCACATTTTGATGTATAACACATCTGGGTTCACGTTACGGTTCGGGCTGAATTAACTCTCGAAGAATGGCATATATTGCTCCAAAATTACGCAATTAATTCAGAATGTTCAAAATGGCCGACTTCCTGTTCGGTTTCGGCCATGGCGCCAAGAGACTTTTCTTTTAGTTGCGACATGATACAGGAGTGTACCAATTTTCGTTCATGTACGTCAAACCGTATTATGGGGCTTGAGGCGCAAAGTTTTTTCTGTCTGAACCAACCAGATGAAGGGTGGGCGCGCTTTTTGGCGTCTAGCGTCGCCACGGTAACGCTTTTGAAAGAGAAAAGTAATGCGTGTGGTCGCAGGATGGAGACGCACATTTTGATGTATAATACACCTGGGTGCACGTTACGGTTCGGGCTGAATTAACTGCCGAAGGAATGGCATAAATTGCGCCAAAGTGACACGATTAATTCAAAATGGCCGACTTCCTGTTCGGTTTCGGGCATGACGGCAAGAGACTTTTCTTTAAGTTGTCCCATGATACAGGTGTGTACCGATTTTCGTGCATGTACGTCAAACCGTATCGTGGGGCTTGAGGCACAAAGTTTTCAAGGGGGCGCTGTTGAGCCATTTTGCCACGCCCATTAATGCAAACCATTAAATATCAAATTTTTCGCCAGGCCTGACTTGGGTGCAAAATTTGGTGACTTTTTGGGCATGTTAAGGCGGGCAAAAAGGCCATCACTTTGTCAGAAGAAAAATAATAATAATAATTAAAGCTGCAAGCAGCGATGAACGGGCCCTCGCACTCACGTTCACCGCCCCCCATAAGCATTTCAGAAATGACACCACCCACGACTCTCTATGTCAAACCATTCAAAAGTTATAGCAGAAAAAAGGAACAACCAATCAGAAGAAGGGGCGGGGCTAATTCAGGCCAATGAAGGTCAAGGACTCCATACAGAGTCTGATGACACCACCCACGACTCTCTATGTCAAACCATTCAAAAGTTATAGCAGAAAATCGGGACAACCAATCAGAAGAAGGGGCGGGGCTAATTCAGGCCAATGAAGGTCAAGGACTCCATACAGAATCTGATGATACCACCCACGACTCTCTATGTCAAACCATTCAAAAGTTATGGCAGAAAATCGGGACAACCAATCAGAAGAAGGGGCGGGGCTAATTCAGGCCAATTATGGTCAAGGACTCAATACCGAGTCCCATGACACCACCCACGACTCTTTATATCAAACCATTCAAAAGTTATGGCAGATAAAAGTTTTCTAGGGGGCGCTGTTGAGCCGTTAGGCCACGCCCATTAATGCAAACCATGAAATATCACATTTATCACCAGGCCTGGCTTGCATGCAAAATTTGGTGACTTTTGGAGAACTATCAAATATGGACCAATCAGATGAAGGGGACACGCGCTTTTTCGCATCTAGCGTCGCCACGGTAACACTTTTGAAAGAGAAAAGTAATGTGCATCATCGCAGGACAGAGGACATTTTGATGTAAAAAAAACACAAAAATTGCTGACAAAAAATTTCGTCATGCAGCCTGCAGGCTTGAACTCTCGAACTCTGGCACCAAAGACCGCAATAATGAGGCTGAGCTATGTCTCAGCTATACCTTTAGCTTTGACTTACTGCCTTAGGAGAGACCAACATGGCGATAAATATCTGGAACTTTTTTTTCCTAATTTTTTAAATATTTGTAAGGTATAAGTATTAGTAAAACACTACTATTTTTATTACTTTTTCTGAAACCATTCTACTAAGGTTCTAACCGGGCTGAGCACGGGTCTATTTCCGACGTCACCATATTACAGGCAGCTGATCGGTCGGGGAGAGGGACCGTCATCACCCTACTCGCCACTGATTGGTCGGGGGGGCGGGGCCGTCATCACCCTACTCGCCACTGATTGGTCGGGGGGCGGGGCCGTCATCACCCTACTCGCCACTGATTGGTCGGGGGGCGGGGCCGTCATCACCCTACTCGCCACTGATTGGTCGGGGGGCGGGGCCGTCATCACCCTACTCGCCACTGATTGGTCAGGGGGCGGGGCCGTCATCACCCTACTCGCCACTGATTGGTCGGGGGGCAGGGCCAGCAGACGTTTGAATCAGGAAGCGGGACTCTCTATGTCAAACCATTCCAAAGTTATAGCAGAAAATCGGGACAACCAATCAGAAGAAGGGGCGGGGCTAATTCAGGCCAATGAAGGCCAAGGACTCCATAAAGAATCTGATGACACCACCCACGACTCCCTATGTCAAACCATTCCAAAGTTATAGCAGAAAATCGGGACAACCAATCAGAAGAAGGGGCGGGGCTAATTAAGGCCAACGAAGCTTAAGGACTCTTTACAGAATCCCATGACACCACCCACAACTCTCTATGTCAAACCATTCAAAAGTTATGGCAGATAAGAGTATTCTAGGGGGCACTGTTGAGCTGTTAGGCCACGCCCATTAATGCAAACCATGAAATATCACATTTATCACCAAGTCTGTCTTGCATGCAAAATTTGGTGACTTTTGGAGAACTATCCAATATGGACCAATCACATGAAGGGGGGGCGCGCCTTTTGGCGTCTAGCGTCGCCACGGTAACACTTTTGAAAGAGAAAAGTAATGCGTGTTGTCGCAGGATGTAGCCGCACATTTTGATGTATAACATACTTGGGTGCACGTTACGGTTCGGGCTGAATTAACTGCCGAAGGAAGGGCATAAATTTCGCCAAAATGACACAATTTATTCAAAATGGCCGACATCCTGTTAAGTTTGGGCCATGGCTCCAAGAGACTTTTCTTTAAGTTGTGCCATGATACAGGTGTGTAGCGATTTTCGTGCATGTACGTCAAACCGTATTGTGGGGCTTGAGGCACAAAGTTTTCCGGGGGGCGCTGTTGAGCCATTTTGCCACGCCCATTAATACAAACCATGAAATATCAAATTTATCGCCAGGCCTGGCTTGCATGCCAAATTTGGTGCCTTTTGGGGAACTATCAAATATGGACCAATCAGATGAAAGGGGGGGTGCGCTTGTTGGCGTCTAGCGTCGCCACGGTAACACTTTGGAAAGAGAAAAGTAATGCGTGTAGTCGCAGGATGGAGACGCACATTTTGATGTATAACACATCTGGGTTCACGATACGGTTCGGGCTGAATTAACTCTCGAAGGAATGGCATATATTGCTCCAAAATTACGCAATTAATTCAGAATGTTCAAAATGGCCGACTTCCTGTTAGGTTTCAGCCATGGCTCCAAGAGACTTTTCTTTAAGTTGCTACATGATACAGGTGTGTACCGATTTTCGTTCATGTACGTCAAACCGTATTATGTGGCTTGAGGCACAAAGTTTTTTCTGTCGAACCAATCAGATGAAGGGTGGGCGCGCTTTTTGGCGTCTAGCGCCGCCACGGTAACGCTTTTGAAAGAGAAAAGTAATGCGTGTTGTCGCAGGATGGAGACGCACATTTTGATGTATAACACACTTGGGGGCACGTTACGGTTCGGGCTGAATTAACTTTCGAAGGAATGGCATAAATTTCGCCAAAATGACACGACTAATTCAAAATGGCCGACTTCCTGTTCGGTTTCGGGCATGACGCCAAGAGACTTTTCTTTAAGTTGTCCCATGATACAGGTGTGTACCGATTTTCGTGCATGTACGTCAAACCGTATCGTGGGGCTTGAGGCACAAAGTTTTCAAGAGGGCGCTGTTGAGCCATTTTGCCACGCCCATTAATGCAAACCTTTAAATATCAAATTTTTCGCCAGGCCTGACTAGGGTGCAAAATTTGGTGACTTTTTGGGCATGTTAAGGGGGGCAAAAAGGCCTTCACTTTGTCAGGAAAATAATAATAATAATAATAATAATAATAAAAATTCCTGCAAATACAATAGGGCCTTCGCTCTGAAGGTGCTCGGGCCCTAATAATAATAAAAATTCCTGCAAATACAATAGGGCCTTCGCACTGCAAGTGCTCGGGCCCTAATAATAAAAATTCCTGCAAATACAATAGGGCCTTCGCACTGAAGGTGCTCGGGCCCTAATTAAAGCTGCAAGCAGCGATGAACGGGCCCTCGCACTCACAGCCACCGCCCCCCATAAGCATATCAGACATGACACCACCCACGACTTCCTATGTCAAACCATTCAAAAGTTATAGCAGAAAAAAGGGACAACCAATCAGAAGAAGGGGCGGGGCTAATTCAAGCCAATGAAGGTCAAGGACTCCATACAGAGTCTGATGACACCACCCACGACTCTCTATGTCAAACCATTCAAAAGTTATAGCAGGAAATAGGGACAACCAATCAAAAGAAGGGGTGGGGCTAATTTTCACTAATTATGGTCAAGGACTCAATACCGAGTCCCATGACACCACCCACGACTCTTTATGTCATACCATTCAAAAGTTATGGCAGAGAAAAGTTTTCCAGGTGGCGCTGTTGAGCCATTTTGCCACGCCCATTAATGCAAACCATGAAATATCAAATTTATCGCCAGGCCTGGCTTGCATGCCAAATTTGGTGCCTTTTGGGGAACTATCAAATATGGACCAATCAGATGAAAGGGGGGCGCGCTTTTTGGCATCTAGCGTCGCCACGGTAACACTTTTGAAAGAGAAAAGTAATGCGCGTAGTCGCAGGATGGAGACGCATATTTTGATGTATAACACACCTGGGTGCACGTTACGGTTCGGGCCGTATTAAGTCTTGAAGGAATGGCATATATTGCTCCAAAATTACGTGATTAATTCAGAATGTTCAAAATGGCCGACTTCCTGTTCAGTTTCGGCCATAGCGCCAAGAGACTTTTCTTTAAGTTGCGACATGATACAGGTGTGTACCGATTTTCGTTCATGTACGTCAAACCATATTATGGGGCTTGAGGCGCAAAGTTTTTTCTGTCTGAACGAATCAGATGAAGGGTGGGCGCGCTTTTTGGCGTCTACCGTCGCCACGGTAACGCTTTTGAAAGAGAAAAGTAATGCGTGTTGTCGCAGGATGGAGACGCACATTTTGATGTATAACACACTTGGGGGCACATTACGGTTCGGGCCGTATTAACTGCCCAAGGAATGGCATAAATTGCGCCAAAGTGACACGATTAATTCAAAATGGCCGACTTCCTGTTCGGTTTCGGCCATGTCGCCAAGAGACTTTTCTTTAAGTTGTGTACTGATACAGGTGTGTAGCGATTTTCGTGCATGTACGTCAAACCGTATTGTGGGGCTTGAGGCACAAAGTTTTCAAGGGGGCGCTGTTGAGCCATTTTGGCACGCCCATTAATGTAAACCATTAAATATCAAATTTTTCACCAGGCCTGACTTGCATGCAAAATTTGGTGACTTTTTGGGCACGTTTAGGGGGGCAAAAAGGCCCTCCTTTCGTCAGAAGAAAGAAAGAAAGAAAGAAAGAAAGAAAAATTCCTACAGATACAATAGGGCCTTCGCACTGAAGGTGCTCGGGCCCTAAAAATTCCTGCAAATACAATAGGGCCTTCGCACTGCAAGTGCTCGGGCCCTAATAATAATAATAATAATAATAAAAATTCCTGCAAATACAATAGGGCCTTCGCACTGCAAGTGCTCGGGCCCTAATAATAATAATAAAAATTCCTGCAAATACAATAGGGCCTTCGCACTGCAAGTGCTCGGGCCCTAAAAATTCCTGCAAATACAATAGGGCCTTCGCACTGCAAGTGCTCGGGCCCTAAAAATTCCTACAGATACAATAGGGCCTTCGCACTGAAGGTGCTCGGGCCCTAATAAGACAAATATTCTTGTTAAGATTGTGAGTTTTTGCAGTGCTCCATTTTACTTATCCTGTGAAGGACATAATCATATTGATAAGTTCAGAAAACTGTTCTTTATTGTTGTGTTTTGATGTAATTGATATAAGCCCAGTGGATATTTAAAGCTTACAGAAGGCTGCATTTAACTGCTGCTATGTCATTCCTGCAGTATTTCTGCAGGTGTTTTGGTCAGTGCTATTATCTTTCATATATTATATTATTTGTAATCAGCACAAATTATCTGTCCCCATATGGTAAAATCCACCATCACCCCTGATTCTGTTTTTTTTTTTTACAACTCGAGTACTGGATACATACATACATACATACATACATACATACATACATACATACATACATACATACATACATACATACATACATACATATATATATATATATATATATATATATATATATATATATATATATATATATAAAATTATCTAACAGTTGTAGCTTTGTTTTGTCTATAATTCAATTTGCTTCGGTGTCTGCACTGTTGTAACACCAGTTCCATCCATGTTATAGATCATGTGTGGAGGGAAACTGTACCTGAAATAACATCCAAAATTAGTGCTGTTAATCAAAGAAGCTTAAAGCGACACTACGTAGCTTTTCCACCTTAATATCATATTTCCAGAGTCATTGTGATGGTACATCAACTTCCAACAGGTTTAATGACACCTCTGTCATGGTCTGGGGGGGTCTGTATCACCTTCACTGGCACTATGTAACTTTGAGGAGCATGGTAGGAACCCTGCCACACTAAAAAACTAAACATTTTTACGGCTTTGACTGCTTTACGGCATACGTCATTTCCCCCTCCTTCCCGATTCGTAGTCGAGACGAAAATGGGCGGGGCTTGGAGCGCAGCTCCGCAGAAGCTGGTAACCCGTTGCTGTGTTGTGGCTGCAGCAGCTCCACACAACAGACGTGGGGAAAAGATCGCTAATGGTTTAACTTTTCACCGCTTTCCTGCTCGGAGGCAGAACCACGGAGGCTGGCCAATTATCTGAGATAACAAATTAAAAGAGTAAAAGAGTCGTCGGCTCGGTTGGATCGCGGCTGTAACGAGTCCGACCAAACATAACGTTCCTCAGTAAACAAACAAACACGCACACAGACGGGCGTCGGATCAAAACACGGGTTTATTAAATCACAAACAAACACTCACAGACCGGGGTCGGATCATTCAAACGGGTTTTATTCCCCACTTCTCCAGCTAAACGCAGTTGTTGGCCAGCTCTCTGCGGTGGGATTAATTTTGTTGAGGAGAAAATATCAACTATTTGATTTGTAGCTGCAGAGGAAAAAAATAATCTCACGAGGAAAAAAAAATATTGCTCACGCCTCGGAGCCTCTTCAAAGCAGTCAAAAAAAAGAAAAGAAAAGTAAGAGTAATACAAAACATGTACTGTATGTTGTACTATTATACTAATTTATTGAAACACATGGCGAGTCAAACAGCTGCCAAACACTCCTAAACAAGGTAGTAAGACGTGGGTTGTGCAGAACTGCGGCAGTAAATCCTTCTAAAGAGTGGCGCTCCGACGAGGAGCACCATTCTTTAGTAGGGATTTCATATGGATCCAGACCGTTAATAATCATTATTTTCTCCATATACCGCTCCCTGGCTTCCTTGTTTAAGGTATCCCGGTAAATTCCAGTTCCTTTCCAGCAGTTTAACATCTTTTTTTTTGCGTTCCGTCTGTTCACTTGGTGAAACAGAAAAGCGTCCCGTCTTCTCTCATCAAAACAAATGCACGCGACGGGACAGGAGTTTTCCGGCAGTACGCGCTGGTGCTCATGGGAAACGTAGTGTTCTTTCTGGTAAAGCACTACCGCTTTTGTCCAAAAGATGCCGCCAAACTCAGAAAAGCTGAAAGTTACGTTGTGCTGCTTTAAAGCAGTTTGAGGTTGCAATATTTAGTCAGTTTATGTGGTAGGCCTTGTCTATCAATCATAATGTTACCTGTCCATCACTGAAGTGAGGTTATCGAAGAACCCCACATTGTGCCTATTAAAGGCAGTGGCGAGAGAGGTTGCTTCAGGAGTGCAGCATGACAGATGGTGGCGCATCCTAAAACTCATGAACCAATCACGTCCTATAAAAGGTTAAAAGTTGATATATATCAAAAGTTGATATATAGCATATATCACAGGTGCCGAATCCTGGTCCTTGAGAGCCCCTATCCAGCATGTTTTAGATGTTAATCAGACAAGCTAATGAGTTTGTAGTAGTTTAACTAGAATCAGGTGTGCTGAATTGACCAGGATGGTTATCTTTTTATTTATCCTTTATTCAACCATTGCAGTTTACATTGAGATTTACATAAGAATGATGGTGGGCATTTCCCTGAAAAAAAATTATTAATATTCCCTATTATTATAAATGTACACTTAGACTAACCTGCTTTTTCATCTCTCATCCAGCTTGCAGGGACATCAAGGCCATTTCTTCGTGCTAACTCAAATGCCAGTTCACGACATTTCATGGCACTTAGACCGTGAAACATTGCAGCTAGATTTTTTATATGGTCTGCAAGCTCTGTCTCAATTTCTTCACTGAAGACTTGATTGGCATGTCCTGTTCTCTTATAGCCTGTTCTTTTCACTTCTCCTAGTTGTTTCATATCCATGTATCTCTTTAAAGTCATCCTGTTGATCTTCATGTCCCTTGCCACCTGACAAATGGACTTCCAATGCTGTACCTCTGCCACTGCTCTGTCCAAATCCACAAGAGGAGTTGAAGCCCTGTCTGTCTTCCGTTTACAGTGGCGTGGCATGATGGTTTCTGGTCTAAAATTCAAAATGTCACATCATTTCGGTGATAAAATGTAAGAATGCAATGTACATATTACAGTAACATAATACTTTGATAATAATAATAAGTGGGTGAAGTTGAGCCACTGACCTGCTCAACATCCCCCAGGCCTTTTGGCTAAAATAACCCCACCCCGGCCATTTTAACAAACTTGTATCATCCAGCAGTTTAGAGCTAACATCATGATAAAAAGTATAGCCTCATATTATAACTTCCTAATCCACTAACACATATGTGAGATTTGTTCAAACTTGTCTTTAATTGTTCAGACGCAAGAATCACGACTCCTTGAACATGAAAAATTAACTTTGAACGGCAAAAAAATGTTTTTTGAACTTAAATATGCTTACCACTTACTCGATCAGCCTCTCTCCATCACAGGGTGAGTACAATGGATGACTCTTCAAACACATGTGGTCATGTGACCAAATTTGTCTATGGTGGTTCATAAACAAGGGGTGGCTCAACTTCCCCACAGGCTCAAATCACCCTGTCCTCCCCTACTCCTTCACCCTAAATGTGTGAAGGAGCGCTACAGAAGGTCCTTCCTCCCTGCAGCTGTGAGACTACACAACCAGCATTGCTCACAGTAGACCACAAACATAACAACCTGACAATAAATATACATACCGGAAAATAATGTGCAATATCATTCTCTGCAACGTGCAATTATGTAAATAACATCTGTAAATATCCATCTGTTATTTTTTATATACTAGTATTTCTTATTATTTATTTTTCTTCTCCTTCTTCTTCTTATTATTGTATATACTGTTTATAGTGTTTTATTATTACTGTGTGATAACTATTTTTATTGCTGCCTCTTGTTTTTTGCACTATCCCCTTTGCTGCTGTAATCTGCAAATTTCCCCTCTGTGGGACTGTTAAAGGATTTCTTATCTTATCTTATCTTAGTGCGGTAGTGTCCGAATTCGGAAAGAGCCTCTGGAATATTCCAAAATGTGCGCACGCTTTGTTAATCGTACCCACGCTTTAATAAATTGTGCTCATGATGACACATAACGTGCTCTCGATTAACTTTAACGTGGCCACGAAGTTACTTTTTTTTCTTCACTTGAGCTCTTACAGGCTCCATACTATATGATTCATCTGGAGACAATTTTCTGGCATTCCTTTTGAACTTGCTACAATAGAGCTCAACAACAGTTGAGAAGGCATTATTTGATAGAATGCTCCTTTCGGTCCGACGTTTTGTAACTGAATTATTGTTTATATATACAGTATATAAGTTCACTAGGAGACTACTGTTTACATTGCAGGAGAGTTGCTGCACGGACAGTTTTGTGTGTGAAGCATCCGAGCATAAACGGCCAGGACCGTTATGTGACTATCCGGTTTGTCACTGGACCATTATGTTATTAACTGGTGATGGGGGCGGGGGTCTCAGGGACATAGATAACTGACCCTAGAGAATCATAGATCAAACCTCCGACCTGCCAGGATGCAAAGGTCAAGAAGTGGGAGGACCACCTATCTGGGGAGGAGTCAGGACTCTTCAGTCGTGACCCTTCCAGGGAAAGGTCAACAAGGAGGGGATCTGATGACAACGAGACCCCTACCCTGTTGACATGCGAAACAATGCTCTGCAAAGAGAGACAGACATTTGGCTAAATGAAGGTGCTACTGTAACTTCAGAAGGCCTCTGTGTGGTGCGAAGCAAACAGTGCTTCCAAGGAATTTGTTCCCCCTGGTGGCTGAGTTGAGCCATGGGGAGTTTCCATGGCTCAATCAGGAGGGAGGCAGGGTATGGTACATATGGTACACCATGAGGATTAAATACTAAATACCCTTTAAAAAATGTTTGTAGGAGCTGTCAGACATGTTGCAGATACAACATGCAAGGCAATATGAGGCCTAAAAGAGGTCAGTGTCCCGAAGGGACCTATCCATTTTTAAGTTATCCATATGGATTTCATACTTGGAGTGAACTAATGGCCTGTTAAGTTAAGGCTAAGGAAAACCATGGCCTGAATGCCGGCCATTAGTCGAAATGTACATGAGAATGTTCAAAGTTCTTGTGAGCTGCTGTTTGTTCCTCTCCCTCTCCTAAGCAGGAACTGCTGAAACTGGATGACCAGATCCTGAGTTGAGTGGTGAAAGGTCATCACCCCGTCAGGTCGGCCCCTTTTGCTGTCCAGACCAGGACACCGACAGCACCGACAGCAGTAAAGATTGCTGAACGATCTACTGCGTTCACCAGTTGCAGTGAAGGCTAGTAGACTACGTTCAAGGCCCTGAGTAGTGCTGGAAGCCGGATGGTATTAAAACCCTTGTCCGCTGAAGAACTCATCTGACGCCTACTCATCAGCCACGGCCTGAAGATGACTAGCCCAAACTGACTGGCTACAACGAGCTGCAGAAACCTGAGAGATGGGAGAGACTTTTTCACTACTAAGTCACCGACCCAAGTCAATGTGGAAATGGCCATCTTCTTCGCCAAAGTCACCCTCTGTTACAAAAAATGAATAAATAAACAAACAACAAAATCGCTTGATAGTATTCAAAATACAAGCTCACAACACATTGCATCATGGGACATTATTGTATAGGTTTTTTTTTAAGACAGCATGCTCTGTGTTATAGCAGATCTGTTATTTGTTACACTCACCTTCAATTATTGATGATGTATTCAGTGGATCATTTTCATTGGCTTTTGTATCAAGGTTGTTTTTTTCATCATCATTACCTTCAGTTATAAAAAAACAAAAAAAACAAATAAGCTTAATTCACACACACAACATATTTAAACCCAAGTAACTGCAATTAGTTGACATTCAAGTTTGCAGCTGTATTTCAATTTGAATAACTTACCTGTTACTCCAGCTGTATGCCAAACACCATTGAGAAGATGGATTCCCTTGTGACACTGGGAATAGTAGGTATAATGTGAAACTGTCTTATTACAGTATACACAGAAATGTCGCTTCCTTGTTCTTCTCCTTCTTCCTTCCTCCTCCTTGTTCTTCCATGCTGATATTACGAGTCTGGGAGAGTTGAAATCACCTCATATTATAGCAGGAGGGGCGGGGACACTGCATTGTTTCAAATTTACAGTTTACACGATGTGTGATGCAGCCATCGAGAGCCATCAAACGGCCATCAACACTTCTATGAGTTACCATTCAAACTCCCCCAACCTGTCTATGCCCAATTGGCCCACGTGAATAGCAAATGGAGATAGGGCCTTTATCAGGGGGGGGGGGGGGGGGGGCAAAAAAGTGGGGTCAGTAAACTCCCGATTACAGCTCAGAAATGGCCGTATTTCACAGTAAACTTCTTTCACCAGTAAATTCCCAATAACATCCACACACACCCAGCAAACACAAACATTACCGGTTAAATGCTATGTCAGCATATTCCCATAAACTCACAAACAATTAATTTTAAATTTAAGACATGTAGAACTACAAGCAAAAAATCTTGCATTTCAAACAGTGAGGTGATGCTATGGAACAGTCTGAGTAAGGAGCTGAAACAATGTCCAACCATCTACTTCAAAAGCAAATACAAAGAAAAGATTTTTGCCAAATACAGGGAAGAGGAGACATGAGGTAGTGATTGTGTGGGGATTCAGCATAATGTACGTATATAAAATTGTATATATAATTAAAGCTGCAAGCAGCGATGAATGGGCCCTCGCACCCTTGTGCACGTTCAGGCGTGCTGCAGTGGAAGCGCTGAGTAAGGAGCCCACATTCTTCTGACGAAAGGAGGGCCTTTTTGCCCCCCTAAACATGCCCCAAAAGTCACCAAATTATGCACGCAAGCCAGGCCTGGCGAAAAATTTGAAATTTAATGGTTTGCATTAATGGCTGTGGCAAAATGGCTCAACAGCGCCCTCTAGAAAACGTTGTCCCTCAAGCCCCACAATACGGTTTGACGTACATGCACCAAAATCGGTACACACCTGTATCATGTCGCAACTTAAATAAAAGTCTCTTGGCGTCATGGCCGAAACCAAACAGGAAGTCGGCCATTTTGAATTAATCGTGTAATTTTGGTGCAATTTATGCCATTCCTTCGGCAGTTAATACGGCCCGAATCGTAACGTGCACCCAGGTGTGTTATACATCAAAATGTGCGTCTCCATCCTGCGAACAACACGCATAACTTTTCTCAGTCAATATGCTATATGCTTATGGGGGGCGGTGGCCATGAGTGTGAGGGTCCGTTCATCGCTGCTTGCAGCTTTAATTTGTATTATTTTCTGATGTTTTGTGTAACTGTTTTTCTTTTTTATTTAATATGCTTGAAATAAAGAGGTCAATCAATTAGTGTTTCACACAATGTTTCTGTATTTTATGAAAGTCTTTGTAAAATACGACAGTATCACGTTTGGCCCGGTTATGGCACTGGTAAGGAATGTGTTAATAGGAAGTGCCCTAAAATTAATTGAGTGTGACAAACATTGGATGTATAAGCCAGATATGGCACACGTTTCATAAATTAGCTTTGACTTAGGATATTGCAGGTTGTGTGAGTTGCCCAAAGAACATAAAGTCACTTTGAGTCACCGGATGTGATTGGGTCCTCCAGAGCAAATCCAATCCACCAATTATTGCAAATTCTTTTAAATAATTTAATCTTTGTAAATATTTGATTGCTATTAAAGTCCTACCACATGATGAGAAAGTGAGTACAGCTATGTCTGATATTGTGGGAACGGTATAAATGATGCAGAGGTCAAAACGGAATCAATCTTTTTACAATTATGTGGGAACTCCTTATTACTGGGACATTTAAAGGCAAATTGAGGAAAGTTTACTATGATTAAATGCCATAAAATGTAGAGTACTCTGTTTTAATATTTTGTCTCAAGTGTATGTGAACTTCCAACAAATGCAGGTGTACTTTGTTTCACACGTTAATTCACAACCATCTTTTCTCATAAAGTCCATTTCCCAGATCTTTGTGAGCTTGTTGTTGCAGTTGAGCATTTTCATTTTAAAACACAGGAAGATAAACACAATAAAAACCTCAAATCAGTGAAATCCTTTTGAGATGTTCTTTATTTAAAGTTACAGTTAAAATATACACGTGATAGCAGTGACAGACAGTGTTGTTCTCAAGCACACTGAGCAGTGCAGCTACAGGCCAGGTGAGCCTCTGTAGTTTCCCTCAGATCCACGCTGCTGTCAAAGATGCTGCTCGAGCGCTCAGGAGCAGAATCTGCAGAAGCAAGGAAGCAAAGCAATTAGAGACAGTTTGTTTTGAAAATGTTGTTCTCTACTGATTGGTTTTATTTCTTCTTAAAACTCACCAGAGGGCATACAGTTGAAGCCAACAGTGACAGGGCTGGTCTTGACTGGGAAGCAGCCAGGCAGACAGCGCAGCACAGGCTCAACAGAGAAGCATCTGGAGTTCTCCCCTTCAATGTTCACCTGCTTCTCAAGCTGCACAGATTCAAGCTTCAGACGGCACTCTGTAAGAAATAGTACAGATAAATGGATTTCTGATGGATGTAGTGAGCCGATGACATGTTTAAAAGACTTGGATGTTTATGCTGCAACATAAATATTAGATAAAAGTGGAGTAGAAGTTTGGAAATTAAGATAAAATGTCATAGTTTTAATCTAAAAATGATTGCTTAGTGATCTTAGAATCGTACCACTGTTGTCCCTGCAGCTCTCTGCAGAAAGAGTCCAGGAATGAGCAAAGCTGACTGCATTCTTGCTGACCCGTCCATTAGGTGTGCGATACTCCTCTCTGATCTCCCCATCAGCCTTTCCACAGAGTCCACAGGTCTTGCCTTTCATCCAGTCCACAACTTTAATCTACATTGCAAAATGATGACACATTAAGTGGTAGAAACATCAGACATATCTGGCAACTGTGAAAACTCCTTTGCTTTGCTGGCGTTTTGGTTTCTCCAAAATCACACTCTTTTCTGATAATTTGTGCAGAAAGGTTCATCATGTATAATATTGTTTTTACCGTGTATGACTTCTGGTCCACATAAACCTCTTGAAGTCCGTGGCTAGGTGCATAGACAGAAATGCCTTCTCCAGTTTTTCTGATCACAATGCCATCTGTAAAACAAGTTCTTATCATCAGGTTTTACAAGTAGTTTAATTCAGGAATTCAGGATGAACTATAAAACTGGAGAACGTGTAGCTTTAATTTTGCAACATTACGTTTAAAATGATCTTTTGTTAATGTAAAAAACTTTGATAGGACAAAGACTGTGTAAAGAAACCTGTTGGATGGTCGTATGGGAGTGTGGTTTCCCTTCCATTGACCTTCACAGCCACTTCAATCTTGGAGAAGAGATCAATATCGCTACAAGAATAGAAGATAAAACCTTCATCAGTTTGATCAACGTGCCAAGGAAATCTAACATTCTCTTTCACCTCAATGTTTCTGATTACTCACATGTTAGCAATTTTGACATTGATATGGCTTTGTCCAGTGGAGTCCTTCATCAGCAGAACCATGAACTTCAGCTCTTCGGTGCAATCCTGCGCTAAGACCTGGTAGCAAGACTGGGGCATGTCCCTCGTATATGACCTGTTGTTGAATGTAATCAATGTGTCCTCGACTGATCTACATTGAGCTGGAAGAAACGAAAGTGCTTTTAACCTTGGGTTGCATAAAAAAACATTAAAAACAGTGTCTACAATTGTGTTATGATTTATGCAGCATCAGCCATTACTTGCGACAGCCTTGGCAAAAACGTAGTGGGCCTTGTCAATGACTTCATCAAAGGGGGTGAAAGTTTTGATCTCTTTCAGAGGCAGAGTGATGGGAAGACTCAAAGTCATGTTGTAGACTGTACGCTGTCGAGGGAATAAATCTTGTTTATTAAAAAGCAGTAACATAGGTAGAACCTTAGGTAGAAAAACATGACTTTGCATACCACTGGTAATCTTGCAGTGAAGTTAAGTGCCTTTTCAGACGCTGCAATCACAGTGAATGAGAGTTGTCTGGTGCTGTTCTTTCCCTTGATCAAGTCAGCCAGCATTTTAGCAGGAACGTACTTATACACCCTGTTGAAGAATTTTTGTGTCAAGTATTTTGCAAGCTTTGCATGGAAAGGCTTTGGGCTTACGACAGTGAATATGAAATTTCTTACATTTCTCCGTAGCGTCTAAGGGAAGAGGGCAGTCTTTCCCAGGACATTCTGAGGCGAGCTGCAGGGCTTGATTCAACAAGACCAGTTTCTCCAGAAATCATGGTGCTGTATTCCTTGCAGTTTGCTCCCCAGGAGATCTTAGCCTACAAAGAAACAGCAGGTACAAGAATAAGCAATTTTGCTTTAGAGGTAGTCCTCTTATTTTCATTTAAAAAAAAAAACAAGACAGTGTCTTACTGTGACTTTGTGTTTGCTTAGCACAACTCCATCAACACAGATCTTCCAGTTGTACTCAGTAGACAGAGGAGCGAAAACGATCTGAAGTCTGGCACTTGGTTTGTCAAGGTAGGCAGAGAGTTGGTATCCCTGCAGCTTCTTATCAGTTCTAACAGCTTGGAAGATGGCGACAACGGTGGCAGCCTCATTACCGAGGAATTTGTTCTGTGGGGAAAACCTTTGTGTGAGTGCTCACAAACCACCAGGGAAGAGAAGACTGGATAAGGATTTTTCTGATATCCAAATTTCACCTGTCTGTAAATGGCCTCAAAGCTTGAGTCACTACTCTTGCTCTTGGAATACATTGCAGAGTTGACAGCCTACAAGAAAGATATATCAAAGTTAAAAAATGCCAGGCAAAATATGTGAATGAAACTACACTTTCAAACACTACAATATAAACTTATATTTTGAAGTACAATACAAACTTACCTTCTTGTGATCCTTCTCAAACCTGTGACTTATCTGCTGTTAAGAACAAATATCATTATTTCCCAGACACTCTACACTTATAATTTTTTTTTGCAGACTTACAAAATCATTTTTTATATTTTACCCTTGAACGATGATTGCTGGAGCTAGAGGAACTTGAGCCAGCACTGAAGAGTGATGTAAGGGTTGATGCAGAGCTGGATTTGGAAGAACGTCTGGAAGAGCTGTTTATGCTGCCGCTGCTGCTGGAGCGAGATGAGGAGCTGGAAGCGATGGAGGAGGAAGAGCTGCTTGAGCCAGATAAGGAGGACTTGCGGCTGGAAGCCAGGATTTTGTTGAGCTTCATCAAGACTGGTGTTTCCTCAATGATCTCTTCACTCAGGTTGATCTGTCTAATGAGCTTCTCTGCAGCCTTTACTCCAACCCTGACTTCCATCTGAAGTTTCTCAACGGCTTCACCTTCAACTGAAATTATCAGAACATTATAGCATTATAACCTACTTGTCCCTTTTTAAAATGCACAACATTTGTATTTTCAGCACTTACTTGGTGTGATGGATAAAGAAGCATGGTGACTTCCTGCCAGTTTGTACAGGGCAATGTCCCGGATAGATCCAGCATTTTTGGTGGCAACTTTGATACAGGCCTTGAGTCCAATACCAACATACTGAGCACAATATCTCTTTGAAAGGAGACGGATGTTTTCCGTAAGCTTGGCATCTTCTACTTCCATGGAAATGGCCTCTTCAGATATTGACTATAAGAGGAAATAGATATCAATGATAATTGAAGATACCGTGTTAGCTATCAAAATCTTTTTTAATTTAACCACTCTCACTGTAATAGATGAGACAGATGACAGAATCTTGCTTGAAACAGATCGCAAGGGAATGATGGGAGTGATTTTTTCAGAAGCAAGATCCTCGATATTTCTCACCACAGCAAAGGTCTCAACACTGTTGGGAAGGAATGTCAGTTTTAAAGATGAGGCAAGAGGTCATTTCAAATCTTTTGATTGAACAATTGGATTTCTTTTCGTAAGTCCAGGGTGAATTAAACATGTAAGCCTTACTTCAGGGATGTAATGTTTTCAGGCACAGAAACTGGAAGAACTTCGATCTTAAAGTCACCCTCCTTGATGTCAAGTCTTGCAGCAATTTTGGATGGAACAATAGAGTTGAGCTTAACTCTTGATACCATGGTTGCCTGGATAATGGGGGTGTTAATTCCCATCACAGCAAAGGTATTCATTGCAACACTAGGAGAAAAATGAGTATGTTGTAAATAAGTATGAGTAGAGTATTTTTGATATTGTCACATTAAATGGCTTCTGCTCATTTTGTGCCAAACAATAAGACACTGAACCTACCTTGGTTCGACTTCAGTCTCAAGCTGAATGTCAGTCTCCAGAAGGCTCACGATGGGGAAACCTTCTGACAGTGGTGGTTGTGTGGTGGGTTTGACTAAGCAAACAAATGAACTCATTAGCCATCAACCTTTCTTTTTGTTTTTGCATCCTTTTTCATATTATTACTTTCGTTGAAAAATAACTTATTTAGTATTGATAAAACTATATGTTTCATGATATTCTATGTAGAACTTACTTTTCTTTGTTCTTCTAGAACAAAGAAAAGTACGTCCAGCTGCTTTGATTCAAACCTTTGAGAGTTAGCAGAGAATCTACACCAGTATATTATGATGGTATTTCCAGTTCTCCTAATTAGCTGAAAAAAAACAAAACACTTTTTTTCCTTACTCTTGACAACAGCTGCAGCTACAGCAGTAGAGTACAGACTGAGCTCCAATGGAAGACCAGCAGCCGTAGGCAAGATGCGTCGCACCTCAGCAGCCAGCACAGGCTTGGCGTAGCTCAAGCTGACACCGGACAGCAGCAGAGTCTCGAGAGCCTCTCTTCCGTATTTCTTAATAGAAGGTCCACTGGCATACTGTAGGGGACAAATGTATCGTAGATATTGTGCTTTGCAAGACTTTTGTCTGACTTGAGGTTAACAAGTTTATGTACATATTACATACCGTAATAGCTTCTTCAATCAAGGTTTTCTCGATGTTTGCAAAGGCAATTTCTTGTCCAAACAACTTGACATACAAGGAAGCCAGGGGTTTGTCGGTGGGCAGAGACCTCCACTGAGACAGCTGTAGACAGAGAAAATGTGATGTTTTATTGTTTGATATTGGGTAATACTTTTAATTTGTGGTTTTTACTGGTGCTTACAGCCTTAAGGATACGCTTCATCTTGGTGATCCTGTCAGTTCTCTCAGTGATTGATGGGTTTTTCAGAAGAGCCTCTTGGAGGCCGTCAGTTCTCACTCCAATCTTAAAAAACAAACACATACACGATGTTAAAACAATAACTTTAAATAAGTTATTCAACAGCTCGTCAAGTTTTAATTTTCCTTCACCTCCAGAACATCAGCTGCAGCTCCAGCAAGGAAGGCTCTGGTCTTAGCAACAACAGATCGTGGAAGAAGGGTGGCAGCATCATTGATGTAGAAAGCAGTGGCAGCCGCACCAAGCATCAAGGAACCTAATTTAGAGTTTGTAGAAGTACAATTAGTTGATGCCGTAAAACAGTAAAAAACCCAACATGATTGTATTTCACTTAGATCTTACTGTCATAGAGGTCGACATGGACTGCTCTGCTGAAACGCATGCTCAGTCTGTCCAACTTTGGACCCAAGACTTTCATGGCCACACTGCAAGCTGCAGCACTATAAAGGAAACATGAAATAGATTCATTAACATGAATCCTTATGAGCAAATCGGCTTGATGATTAACAGGGATCTGACAGTATACTCACAGTGAAGGATGGATGATGGAGGGGCTCCTGCTCAGGGACTTCATGTGAGAGTAAGTGAAGCTGGCCACTTGCAAATTCTTCTCTGTCTTCACAATGTTGGCAACAGTTGTCACCAATCCCATACTAGGACTTGTCTCAAACAGGACAATGCATGAAAGCATGCGAAGTTCTGGGTGAAGAGCCTTGTCCATGTAGAGCTGAAGGGCCAATTCCTGAACCTGTTTCAGAGGGGAAAACAAACTCAGTATGGACCTCAGTGTATGGACTTGAAGTTCTCTGAAATACTCTCCAGTATTCAGAACTCACCCTTCTGGGCTCTTTCTTTGCAATGTTCCTGAGGGCCAGGATGGCTTCAACATGGACTCTTAGTGGCAGAGTTACAGCAGTAGTGCCATGTATGGGTATGATCTTCGTGATTGACTTGAGACTTGAAGGATGTCCAGCATTTGCCAAAATCTTAACAAACAAGATGATGTTCTCTATCTCTCTCTTAGAAACAGCCTCGGAAAGACGGTCCTGGATGGGCTGTGGGAAGAAATAGGTTTATGAGATCAAAATTTCCTACTCTCAATTTTTCCGCAATGTTTGAAGTGATGAGATAAATCAGGTAAACTCACCTTTACAAGTTCAACAGGACAGGAAGGTGTTTCAGCGCAGTATTTGGAAATCATTGTACCATAGCCGAGGAGGACAATCTCACGCAGAATTGGGTTTTCCAATATTTTGGGTTCCAGTGACAGGGTCTAGAACAGTGCAAATGTCAGAAACGTTTCACATATCTGTTGATGATATAAACAAAGTTACTTGCTCTAGGATCTACTAACCTCTACCAGCTTGATGGTTTCAAGGTTTGCTGACACCATGTGAACAGCTGCAACCAAAGCCTGAGATGCCTCAACAAGACTCAAGTCATCAGCCACGAATTTCTCCTTGATGAACCTAAGAACAGCAGGAGTTCCAGTGGCAGGGATTGCATCCAAAAACCAGTGTCTGAAAAAAGCAAGGATAAATTAAGTACACCTAGAGTATTTATAGTCACACATTTTTAAAAACATATATGAATTTTCAGTCACTCAAAAGCCACCTGTGGGTAGATATCTTTTTGTACTGGCCCCAGAACATTTCCAGGTCTTCATAGCGAGCTGTACGTAAGAGCTGAATCAATTCCAAAAACTTCATAGGGGCTTCCTCATGGACCTTCTCAACATTGTTTGAAACCAGGTGATTCAGAATCTCGACAACCTAAAAACACAAGAAACCATTACATGTGATTAGGATTCACATGTTTTGATTCTTTACATCACATCTTTTTAAGTATCCTGAAACAATACCTGGGCCTGTAAGTTACTGATCTTGATAAGCTGAAGGGGTGTCTGAAGAAGTTCGGTGGAGAACTCGTACTTGATAGATCCACGGGGAGTATACTGAGCTGAGATGGATGGAATAGGGTCTTTTGCAATCTCAAGGAACACCAGTCTCTGCCTTTGAAGTAAAGTGAAAAACAATCAATCTTCAACCCAGGTACACCAATAAATTACCACTTTTACGTTCTCAGTATATTTTGACATACTTGGTTTCCATTTGAACAGCTCCATGGACCTCAGAGAGAGGTAAGAATTGGATCAGCTCACTGACAGCTGCCTTCATGATCATGGTGCCGCTTGGAGATGGTTTCAAGGTGTAACTGAATGATGTTGTACCTCTAAGGTTTTTGGATTCCTGTGAATATGAGTAAAACATATGCTTATTTGTACAATATTTTGCTATCATACATGTATGCGTGGTACAAAATCAGTTTGATCTTACCTTCTGGCATTTGTCGCATGTCTCGGTGTATGCCAACCCGATGTTTTTAATGACCTCTTCCTGGCAGTGGTTCAAGTCCCTGGTCTTGGTCAGGAGGATACGTTCAGCCTTTAGATCTTCATTGATGGAGTAGAGGGTCTTGCACACACCCTGAGTTCCGGCCTGTGCAACAAAGCACCTGTTTAGTGGAGAATGGACTTCTCACAGTGGACTCCTAATAGTCTGTCTGGGGATCTTTGACAAACCTCCTGCAGATCGTAGACATTGTGTGTCTTCTTGATGTTGAGCTGAAGGATGTTCAGGATGCCTCTGTAGATGTTCAGCACCAAAGTTGAGACTCCTTCCGGGGCCTCAATCTGTCCCACAATACCATTGGTGTATTGAAACTTGATGGGAATTGTGAGCTGAGGTGCCAGGGCTGCCTTTAGCTTGCTCGATGGAGTTAGAGGATCCTTTGGCCAAACACCACTGTACTCATAGAGCTCAGGTTCTGCAAACTATAATTTAGAAATTAGATTTATAAGAGGCAGTCTGCATTTCGAAGTTAAAATGCACATTGCTTGCCCGTGATATTGATCTTTACCTTCATCAGGTAAGTATTTTCAGACATTGCTCTGATGAGAACTTTGCTGGAGATGTTGAGTCCAGCCCTCGCCAGACCTTCATCAGGGAGACCCCCCAGGAGCAATGTCTCATACTTGTACACGTAGGTTTTACCAACAGCAAACTCAGGAGCTGTAAGCACAGTTTTAGTTGGTGAAAAGTGTTCTACCTCAGCCCCAAAACAGTTATGAGAAAGCTTTATTGGAAGAATTTACTAGTATCATTGCTAATAAAAAGATAAGTAATATGGGTAATATTAAGTACTGAACTTACCAAAATTTGGACTTTGTCCAGCTGAAACAGAAATAAAATAAAGTTAATAGTCCACTATGCAAATCGAATGTATTATTACGCATCGCATTATTTATAATTTGGGGAAAAAAATACATACATATATTTTGAATGTATATCTATCAACCATAGGAGAATTACTTTTTCAAATACAGGCTCAGTATTTGTCTTACACATGAACAGTTTACAGCTATTGGTATTCTGATAGTGGATTTGAAAGGTGCCTTCTCTCTTGTCTCCAGTTATTCAGCAATTTTTTCAAAATTTTCCAAACTCCCAAACCTTCATATTAAAATTAGCTAAAACATTGTGTTACATTTCATTTTATGGTTAATTTAATCTATGTCAGAAATGCACATGCTTAAAATGAACAACAAATACATAGTTGTATGCCACTGGCTAAAACTGTAAAAATGTCCTTTCAGTCCTAAATAGAAATGCAAAAATAGTTTCTTTCCTAAAATTAAACTGTTGAAGATAAGTACATTGATCAAACCCTTGGAAACATGTTTTCCTTTTTGGATAGTAAAGTTATATGACATTAAGGCTACAGAAAAGTATGTTGTATTGAGTTATGATAAAGCATGACATGACATGACAAGATTCCTGCACGTTCTTCTGCTGTAAAGAGAAACATCTAAAATCTAAAAGGTTTAAATTTAAAAAACTAAAGCAAACAACAAAAGAAGTTTTTCAAATACTGCTCAAAAGCGTATCTTTAAAAGTGGCAGTCTTTCACTAATGCAGAATGCTTCTTACCCACGAAGGCCAGAGTCAGGGCAAGCACAACCGCTTTCATGGCTGATGGGGCTGTGACATTGTGAGATGACGGGCAGCCTTTTAAAGGAAAACTCTGTGTGGAAAAAAAGAAAAAAAGATGTTTGTGATGTTATGACCCCTGGTGTTGCAGTACATAGATAACTTATTAACTTTTTAGAGTGATGTGAGCTTGTGATCAATTTGGCCAGGGTCGATCAGAGGATGACAAGTTAGGGCCACCTGACCTTGTTCTATTCAAATATGCCAGGGTTAACTTGATCACTTTGTTTCAAAATGTTTGCTGTGCATATACCTTGTATCATGATTGCTGCTTGAGCTAACAAATGCTTTACACTAGATTTTCCATGAAATGCTGTTCCGATTTTTATTTTTCTACTACATGAAAAGGATGAAAATATTCTGTCTATTAGAGGGATGAGTTAAAGATATAAAACCTCCTTTTAGAGTATGGAATCTGTGGTTTGTGTTATGTCACTCAAGAATTGAATAGCCAAATATGCCAGGGACCCTGAGACTGGAGTTGCAAACAGATGATTTAATAAGCAAACTTAATCCTGTCAGTGTCTGACATTTCCCCCAGTTTGTGTTTTCTTTTCTGCCCCACCTGTCTTCCATCTGCCCTGATTGTTCACACCTGTGTCTCATTACCCCCTTGTGTATATCTGGTCTTGTTGTGTCGGTCCGTCCTGATTCCTTCCTCCATGAATACGTAGAACTTTCGATTCCTGGTTGGCGGCACCCGGAGGAGGAAGAGGAATCTCCCTTCTGGGGAACACGCCTGGCTTGGGGTGGGCCCAGGAGCATTCAGGCTCTGGAATGACGACGGCGTCGGCGCCAGCCCCAGCTAGCCGCTGTTCCGGCGGTGGTCTTGGGCGCGTCTTCGGCGGTGGTCCCGGACGCATCAGTCTCTGCTCCGGTGATGGTCCCGGACCCCCCGCAGCCAGCGCCACGGACCCGGGTTCCCGCGCAGCCAGCACCGCGGACCCGGGTTCCCCCGCAGCCAGCGCCGCGGACCCGGGTTCCCCCTCAGCCGGCTCCTCGTATTCTGAGTTCCCCGCCAAGTCAAAGTTCCCCGCCAAGTCAAGGTTACCCGCCAAGTCGTCCAAGTTCCCCGCCAAGTCGTCCAAGTTCCCCGCCAAGTCATCCAAGTTCCCCGCCAAGTCGTCCAAGTTCCCCGCCAAGTCGTCCAAGTTCCCCGCCAAGTCTTCCAAGCCCCACGCCAAGTCTTCCAAGCCCCACGCCAAGTCTTCCAAGCCCCACGCCAAGTCTTCCAAGCCCCACACCAAGTCATCCAAACCCCATGCCAAGTCGTCCAAGCCCCACGCCAAGGCCCAAGCCTAGGCCTCGTGGACGACCCCCGGAACTGTCTCGCCGGTCTGCCCAGTCCCGAGGACGGCCCCCGGAACTTTGGCCGTGTGTTGGCCCGGAGTGTACATTTATATATATGAGCTTAACAATTGATTCTTTAACTGCCGTTTGAATATGGAAATGGATTGTGACTTTTTATGGCTATCATTCAACTCATTCCAAATCTGTGGTCCCGGACACACAACACTCATACTTGTTCCCACAAGTTTACGTTTTTTCCCTATAATAAGGTGTTTATGTCTAGTTTTGTGGGTGTGCTGGGGAAAGGAGATTGGGATGAGTTGAGTTAATCTGGGATTCAAACCTGAGACCACCTGATATATTGTACACGCATTATGGAAATAGTTATATTCTTTAAGGCGAAGAATACCATAGTGGGCAAACAGATGGCGAGTAGGTGAATTAAATTCAGTCCAGGAGATGGCACGGATAATTTTTTTCTGTAAAACCTCAAATTTTTTTAGATGACTGGGGTAAGTATTACACCAAATAATATTGCAGTAATTTAAATGAGGTTCAAACAAGGTTTTATAAAGAGTGAGAAGGGCAGAGCGTGGAAGCAGGTGTCTCAGTTTGAAAAACAGACCCACATATTTAGATAGTTTTTCTACAAGTTGATCTATATGACATTTAAAATTTAGACAGTCAGGTTTGGGTGGAGGGAGCCTGGAACAAAGGGAAAGAACAGTTAGGACAAAAATAGCAGATCTACCATAACCCACACACGCTAGACTAAACTTGCTGCTGCAGGTACTTGCCACAGTAGTCAACGTCTAAGCGCCAGGCGTCATCTCTCAGCAGCTTATGTAGGCAGCCCTTGATGTTGATGGTGGGGCAGCTGGACTGACTGGAATCAGCCAAACCTGTGCTGGCTGCTGGCTGAGGGAGAAGCCCGGCCCTCGCCCTAGGATGTCGTGCAGGGGAGGGACTGGGGACGTGAGGAGCTTGTGGCACAACAGTACTGCTCGGGGGGGGGGGGGGGGGGGGGGGGGGGGGGGGGGGGTACTGCTCGATTGCTGCTCGTGTTTTGGTCGGCTCCGTGTTCGTTTTGTGTTTCGTTTGTGGTTTTTGTTGCAGATTTCCAGTGCTCGACGTGTGCTTCCGTGTGCTCTTGCTTCCTGGATTGGCAGTGGATGTCACCCCCCCCCCCCAAAAAAAAAACCTCATGTATGCGTATGTATGCGTATGTATGCGTATGTATGCGTATGTATGCGTATGTATGCGTATATATTTGTATATATATTAAATATAGTATTAATGCACATATATATGCCTTAAGTTTGTACCGGCATGGTATCAACCATTTATTAATATGTGTGACAAGGTAAAAAAAAAAAAAAAAAAAAGAAGTCGTCCAACAGGGCCTTCCCTGTCTGCAAGGTAGGACTGGGGCACCCAGCTACGGTCTTCAGGGCCAAAGCCCTCCTAGTCCACCAAGTACTGGAAAAATCCCGTCCCCGATGACGGACAGCGAGCAGCTTCCGAACCGTCCAAAAAGGGTCACCATCTGGTAGGACCCGAGGGGGCGGAGGAGCAGACACAGGGGGAGACAGAGTGCTGGTGGCTACCGGCTTAAAGGGGACCTATTATGGCATTTAATGTATATTTTAAACAGGCCTTGAATGTCTTAAAAACAATCTAAAGCTTGTTTTTTCTACATAAAACAGAAATTCAGCCTGTGGGCCATGTCTCTAGTTTTACCGCTTCTAACCTCTTTTCTGTGAGTAATCCTGCAACCCAGTCTCATATAAAAACGTACCCTGGCTACATTGGTCCAAAGTGCAAAGACGTAGAGGGGTTACAATATTAGCCCTTGAAATGTATAACTGTTACATTTTTCTAGAATAATGTAAAACTGGAACGTTTTAATAACGTGAAATGGTTAAATTTTTGGTTGCTGGACAGTGCTGTGAAAAAAATCAATATTTTGAGTTAGTTTCTGCATAGAAATGCGTTTTGATTACATTTCTAGCAATACATATTTCACTTTCATAATATTCACTCAGTAAATGTATATAATCTCTTGCTTGCTCGTGGTTACAAGGTTTTTTCAGATCTCGTCAGAATAATGTAAAACTGGAACGTTTTAATAACGTGAAATGGTTACATTTTTGGTTGCTGGACACACTGTGAAAAAAATCAATATTTTGAGTTAGTTTCTGCATAGAAATGCGTTTTGATTACATTTCTAGCAATACATATTTCACTTTCATAATATTCACTCAGTAAATGTATATAATCTCTTGCTTGCTTGTGGTTGCAAGGTTTTTTCAGATCTCGTCAGAATAATGTAAAACTGGAACGTTTTAATAACGTGAAATGGTTACATTTTTGGTTGCTGGACACGCTGTGGAAAAAATCAATATTTTGAGTTATAGTCCGGTTCACTATGTTCAGATACATGGGTTTGTAGGATGAAGACGGGGATTTGTAAAACTATACATTTTTGGAAACCTTATAACCTAACGAATCAGAAAACCAATGTTGCCATTTTTTTCGAGGTAGTTATAGCGGCCATCTTGGATCTTTAAAAATGGCTTCTTTCAAAAATGAATTTCTCAATATCTTGCCTCCTAGATGGCCTAAAATCAAGATTGCAATGGTTAAATATTATATTTTTGGGGCAAGGAATCCAATTGAGCTGATCACATTGTAAATGAGACATATGGGTGGGTATTTTGCATTTTAATCATATCTTACATTGTTTTACATGATCAAATGGCGTTATTATTGGTCCAAATGTAGCTGGTTTGACTGAGACATGCAGAGATTTCTATGGTATTTTGTACGATGGTCCATATATTCCCAATAAAATAAAAATATCCCTATATAGGTGTATATTCTCTGTTCACTTAATATGTCACCTTCAAAAACAATTTCACTGGCTTAATCTACATCTCTGGCGGTGAAAAAACGGATGGTGCCAAAACATCTCGGATGAATCCAGGTATGTTGCTTTATCATGTTATCAGTGTAATGTTGATGTTAGGCCTACACAGCATGGCTAAGGTTAATGCTTGTTAGCAAATGTGTTGTGTCAACTGCAATGTTAATTATTTTTGTCAGAAGCTGTAAAATGATTTCTTGATATTATTTGTCCAATATATTTGAATTCTTTAGGGAGTAGCTGTGCACTGAGCAGGGAAATAAATAGGCCCACAGTGAACCAGGCTGTGTCTCAGATCCATGCAGGTATGTTGCTTCATCAGTGTAATGTTGATATAGCTTAATGCTAGTTAGCAAATGCATTGTGTCAACTGCAATGTTAATTATTTTTATCAGAAGCTGTAAAATCATTTCTTGATATTATTTGTCCAATATATTTGAATTCTTTAGGGAGTAGCTGTGCACTGAGCAGAGAAATAAATAGGCCCACAGTGAACCAGGCTGTGTCTCAGATCCATGCAGGTATGTTGCTTCATCAGTGTAATGTTGATGTTAGGCCTACACAGCATGGCTAAGGTTAATGCTAGTTAGCAAATGTGTTGTGCCAACTGCAATGTTAATTATTTTTTATCAGAAGCTGTAAAATGATTTCTTAATATTATTTGTCCAATATATTTGAATTCTTTAGGGAGTAGCTGTGCACTGAGCAGGTAAATACACAGGCCTACAGTGAAACAGGCTGTCTCAGATCCAGGTATGTTGCTTTACTTATGAGTAGTAGACCTACAGGGTAGTTCTGTTCGCAATTCCCAAATGTCGCATAATATTCGTAGTAGCCTAATGGTGGTTGTATGTTAATGGGTGATGTATATGCTTAATTATTGCAGACCTACATCAGGGTAACATGAGCAAGTCTCAGCTTGGAGCAGATAGTCTGCACCAGGAAACAAACTGGAAGCTCTGCATACTCTGCCAAGTTGATGACCAAAGTAAAGGACAATTGGTATTAAAGCCTAGAATAAATTCCTACCAGAAGATAATAAATACAGTACAGGAGAGAGCCAGCTTCAGTGATGCGACCTATGAAGAAATTCAATGGAGGCTTAAGGACATCACAAAAGAAGAGCTTTGTGAAAAGCAAGCATTTTGGCATCGCAGCTGTTACATGGAGGCAACCCACAAGGGACACACAGGCTTCACGTCGAAACCACTCCAGTGCACAGCTCATGTTCTTCTCCCCGGACACAGATGTACTTGTGTTGGTTGTTGCAAATTATGAAATCTTGCTGGAAAATACTTGTGTTTCCATGGCATCTGGGATTTTGGAAGTGAAGCCAATATGGAATGCTCTTGGTGCAGCTCGAGCAAAAGCTTTGCCAGTGTTTCACGCATTTACAGGAGCAGACAACACAGGACGCTTTTCTAGAATAGGCAAAGCTACCTGGTTTAGCATCTACCTCAAAGCTGATGACCATGCAATCAAGGCTCTTCAAATGCTTTCTGAGACTAAGAAAGTGACAGAGAATCTCCACTCTACATTAGCTAGGTTTGTTTGCACTGTATACTCTCCAAAAGGGATCCAAATTGACAACATCCCTGAACTGAGGTGGCATCTCTTCTGCAAGCACATGGCAGAAAGTGAGAAGCTTCCACCCACACTTGGTGCTCTCAAGCAGCATGTCCTAAGGGCCCATGTCCAAGCCCGCGTGTGGGGTCAGGCTGACATCGCTCAGCAAGAGTTCCTTGATCCACTACAGAACGGCTACCACAAGGACAAGGACGGCCAGCTAAAACCAGTCACAACTGAGCTCCTCCCTGCACCAAAGGCCATCATTGAAATGGTCAGATGTCAGTGTAAAGCAGACTGTTCTTCACTCAGATGTTCTTGTAATTCAGTGGGGCTCCCCTGCACAGAACTATGTCAGTGTAGCTCTGACTGCCAGAATGAAGAAGACTGTCGTGATATCATGTATGCAAGTGACAGTGATGATGACATTGAATATGCTGCAATATAGACATATCAGGAATGAGAAATAATTGAACATTCAATGTACAGAGGATATTGTGTGTATAGTTTATATATAGTTGTTTTGGGTTTTTTGTGTGGTGGGGAGGCTAGCTTTTAGTGTTTGACCCCAAACTTTGTCCTACATCCCCCGAATTTCATGTCAAAGTGACTGATGATGTCATAGTGTGTCATGATGATGTGCGATGAAAAGAGTGCCACCTTTTGTTGTTAAATGCTTGATTAAAGGACCCTCAAATGGGCAAGTTGTTTCCTGTCTTTTAACATTTGTGATAAAGTGTTTGTGAATTATGCCATTGTTTGGATGATATACATATCCGGATTACCAGAAAATAACCTTTAATCATGTAATAATGCTAATTGCCAACCCATAGATTGCTCATTTACAATGGAAAACACCTCCATTGGATTCCTTGCCCAATTCCTTGCCTCAGAATGCAGATTTAACCACTCCAATCTTGATTTTAGGTCATCTAGGAGGCAAAATATTGAGAAATTCGTTTTTGAAAGAAGCCATTTTTAAAGATCCAAGATGGCCACTATAACGACCTCGAAAAAAATGGCAACATTGGTTTTCTGATTCGTTAGGTTATAAGGTTTCCAAAAATATATAGTTTTACAAATCCCCGTCTTCATCCTACAAATTTACCTAAGGAACCTGACTATTAGTTTCTGCATAGAAATGCGTTTTGATTAGATTTATAGCAATACATATTTCAATTTCATAATATTCACTCAATAAATGTACATAATCTCTTGCTTGCTCTGGTTGCAAGGTTTTTTCAGATCTCGTCAGAATAATGTAAAACTGGAACTTTTTAATAACGTGAAATCGTTACATTTTTGGTTGCTGGACAGTGCTGTGAAAAAAAAAATCAATATCTTGAGTTAGTTTCTGCATATTAATGCGTTTTGATTACATTTCTAGCAATACATATTTCAATTTCATAATATTCACTCAATAAATGTACATAATCTCTTGCTTGCTCTGGTTGCAAGGTTTTTTCAGATTTCGTCAGAATACCCTGGCTACGGTGGTCCAAAGTGCAAAAACGTAGAGGGGTTACAATATTCAACCCAGTCTCACAGGAAAACGTGGTACAGGCTACGTTGGTCCACATTGCAAAACGTGGCCAATGTTACGATTTGCCCTCCTAAAACGTGAGATGTGAACGCGTTCCGTGGCTCATTCATTTTAATAGCTTTCGTTAGGTTTCGTTTCTGTCACGTGACTTTCAAGTTTTCGGCTGTGGAGGAAAAATAAAATTGCTGCCATTTCTTTGATTCTCGGTCTAAATTGCAATATTTTAAGATAGTTTCGCCATGAAAAGCAGATTTTATCATATTCATAGCAAGAAATATATTTTGGTTATTTTACCCTCATTTAATGGATCTTATTGACGGAAATGTATGAACCATGTGCTTGTTTTACTTCCTTTGAGTAATAAAACCACCAATTCTCTTGCATGGCCCCGTTATTAAAATATATGCCAGGCCCAGTGCTTAATTTGTAAAGTGGGAGGTCCCGGAGCGCAGACGATGAGTGGCTCCGGTGCGAGAGAAAAAAAACACACACACACACACACTGTTGAACTGTCCGTTTTGACGTTAACGGCGATTTTCACAATGATATCTGCAACATTTCTTAAGGCAGAAACACCACTGTATTACACAACATTAGTGGGTTAATTTCCTGCACATCAATTTTCATGTTTTTCCCTTCGATTGTGAGAAAAAAAAGAGTTGTTTCATCCTGAGAGCATCATGCCAGCCAATCAGAATCCTGGAAAAAACATCAACAAATGACACGTGTAACTTCCAGGCTGATTTATGGTTCCGCGTTACACCAACGCAGAGCCTACGGCGGAAGTGATACTAGTAGCTGATTGGCCGATATGTGATCATCATCATCATCATCACCACAACCATCGTCACCATCTTTATCATCATCTTTATCATCATCACCACCACCACCACCACCACCACCATCATCATCATCATCACCTTGATCACCTTCATCACCATCATCATCATCATCATCATCATCATCATCATCATCATCACCATCATCACCTCCATCACCACCTTCATCATCATCACCACCATCACCTTCATCATCATCATCATCGTCATCATCTTCATCATCACCTTCATCATCATCATCCTCATCATCATCACCATCATCATCCCCATCATCATCATCATCATCACCATCATCATCACCATCATCATCATCCAAGTCAAATTGCACGCGCGAGGTCCCGTTCATCGCTGCTTGCAGCTTTAATTTATATTTATATTTATATATAACTATTTTAACATTTCTAAACACAAAAACACGAAAGTGTCCTTGATAATTCAATAATACAATAAGTTCATGTTAAGGACATCCGTTTTAATTAGTTCTCCTTCGATTATGAGATGTTATTAATGCTCAGTAGGCACAGGAGGTTTGTTATGTATTGTTATGAGGCCTATTTCGTGTCTATTTTTGAACAGTTCACTTTGAGCTAGGAAGCTGAAATTCTAGACTCTGTATCAGGAGGTGACTTTCATCCACTGTGCGGATTTTCAGATCTGTGTGACCTTCGGAAGTGTCAAAGGTCACCGCGTCTGTTGCTTTTCGGCCTGCGAAGACCATTTCGTGTCTTTTTTTGCATAGTTCACTAACGCTTTGAGCTAAG
Source organism: Cololabis saira (assembly GCF_033807715.1). Taxonomy (NCBI): domain Eukaryota; kingdom Metazoa; phylum Chordata; class Actinopteri; order Beloniformes; family Belonidae; genus Cololabis; species Cololabis saira. The sequence goes on from NC_084599.1 coordinate 23,615,791, forward strand.
AGGCTGAAATTCTAGACTCTGTATCAGGAGGTGACTTTCATCCACTGTGCGGATTTTCAGATCTGTGTGACCTTCGGAAGTGTCAAAGGTCACCGTGTGTGGTGCCTTTTTCAGGCCTTTTTTGTGTGTTTTTTGAATAATTCACTAACGCTTTGAGCTGGGAGACTGATTTATGACTATGTTGCAATGCAGAAGGCCCTTTGCTAGGATCTTTTGGTCCCGTGGCTGTACGACTTCCACAGAGCTAGTTGGCATTGCAGAGGGTTCACAGAGTTGAGACTTGGCAAGCCCAATCTAAGCCCCATATGGAGGCCACAGGTCGAGTTTTACTTGGTTTGGTCAAATATTGTGGCAACGGTGTCCGTTCGAATGTTGGAAAAGGTGACGTTTCAAGCCCCGCCCAACGAAAAGTACAGGTCTGATCTGCACCAAACTAACGTCTGTCTGATCAGGGGATGCCCCCAAACAACATATAAAAAAAGAAAAAGATTTCTATGACTTCTGCAACAGTGTTTCCTCTAAAACGTTCTGGCTGGTTAGGAGGGTGTAGAAACCTCTAGCTCTGAGAGCCTCCTGACTAATGGAACAGGGCCTATTTTGTGTCTTTTTTTGCATAGTTCACTAACGCCTTTAGCTAGGAGTCTGAATTTTTTATATGTTGTTTGGGGGCATCCCCTGATCAGACAGACGTTAGTTTGGTGCAGATCCTGTTGGCACAAATGGTTGAGCAGCTTCTCTGACAACAATCATTATTGCTCCTTGCAGGACCGTTGATGACCCACCCCAATAGGGTCCTCACGGCATATGGTCCATCACCTTCACTGTTTATGATCTCCCAGGGCTCCATAAGCTTTGGCGCATTAGTCCCAATTAAGACTTCCACCTCAGCATCCAAGTCTGGGATCCTGATATCTCGCAGATATTTCCATTTTTTAATGTCTTGCTGAGTGGGAATGTTGCTCCTTGACACAGGGATTGTTTCCTGTGTGTAGGTCTCTGGGAGCTCCACAAATTGATTTCCATCCAACTTGGATACTTCCAGTCCTGAGATCACTTGACTTTCCACAACCTTTTCTTGGCCCATAGTGCGCAGTAGGATGTTGGTTGTTTTGCCTTGTAGGTTCAGCTTCTTCACGAAAGTGTTAGTACAAAAGGTAGCTGTACTTCCAGGATCCAAGAAGGCATATGTCCGCAGCACCTTATCTCCCTTTTTAGATTTTATCTGTACTGGCACGATGGAAAGATTACAGTTGTCATCTCCGGCCCCAGTACAACCACATGCCTTTAAGGAGACAAGGGCACTGCTGACAGGTGTTTCTGATTCCTTGTTCTTGTCTTTCCTGTGGATGTGCAATATAGTAGGGTGTTTTAGACTGCACTCACTGCAGGTCAGACGGCTCCTGCACTCCTTACTCATGTGGCCAGCCTTCAAGCATCCAAAACACATTCCTTTTCTTCTCCCTTTGAGAAAGCTTGTTCAGCCTTGAACAATTGAGCAATGGGTGTGACTCCTGACAGTAGAGACAAGATTCTGAGGATGACTCCTTTGATGCTATTGACTGTCTGGGAATCTTGTGCACTGGGGGTTTGGTTACAGCATGGTCGGTTGCTGAAATGGTGGTTGCAAAACTGCTTCCTTTGATGTTGCTCCTGGGTAGCAGTTTGCTTGTATTTACAGACTTCAAGGTGTTTGATCGAACATCTGAAATATCACCAAACAGTGGATGAGACAAGACTTTGACTTGCTTCTCCAGAAAGCACACCATGTCAAGGAATGTAGCTCTGTAGCCTCGTCGCTCCTGTATGTCACAAGCTGTGGACCTCCACTTTTCCCGCAGCTTGTATGGCCACTTAATTAAGACATGCCTCATGTGAGATGGAACGTTCAACTCCTCCATATATTGTAACTCTGTCATAGCATTGCAGCAACCTCTTAGGAACAGCGCAAACTCCTGCAGTGCCTGAATGTCCTCTGTTTTAATTACAGGCCATCCAAATGCTTTGTTCATGTATGCTGTCGCTATTCTGTGCTCATTGCCGAAATGTTCTTTTAAAAGACATTTTGCTGTTTGATACCCTTGTTGCGGTGTCATGTGAAGGCAGCTTCGCACCAGCTCCCGGGGCTGCCCCCTGGTGTACTGTTCCAGGAAATACAAACAGTCTTGGTAACTGCTAGTTCTCTCTTCAATGCAATGCTCAAACGTTCTCATAAAAGAGGCAAACTGCAATGGGTCACCATCAAATATGATTATGTCTCTTTGTGGTAAAGTAGCTGACAGTTGTTGTTGTACGAGCATGTTGGTGATTTCATTCTGCTTCTGCATAATTCCACAAATAGCATCCTGGTCCACTGTATTTCGCACTGATGATCTGCTCTGTTCAGACTGATGATGTAGGGCATGAGACATTCCTGTGTTTGGTTGCAACTGTGGCCTGAGAGTGATATCCCTTTTTAGTGATGTCCCCTCTTCCTCCTTTAGGCGTGTTTTGATGTAAACTTTAGGTCGCACATCACCTATTGGAGTAATGGGTGGTAGAGCTTAGATGCAAAGCTGTGGTGTTTCCTTTCGGCACGAACTCACTGGCCTTTGGGTTGAATTCATGGCTTGGTACGTTAAATGCTCTGCTCACGTAAGAATTCATGCCATCCGAACATCTGCCAACATCACTGCCTTCCAGCACAGAAAGTCTTGCAGCAGCAATGGCTATTTGTGCATCAAGCTCCAGTTGCTCCTTCCTTTTCTTTAATTTGATTGTTTCTTGTCTGAGTTTTACCTCTTGTTCCTCCAAATCATGTTTCCTTTGCAGAGCAGCAGCTTTCTCTTCTAAAGCCGCTTTCTCTGCCCTTGCCTTTAAACGTGCAGATGAAACACTGGAAGCATATGATCTGACAGAGTGGTCTTTTCTGCTCGACCTTTTACTCGACACATTAGACACACTGTCACCCGGATTGATGTCATCACAGCATTTCAACTTTGCATTTTTATCACCACCAGCATTTTCATTTTCACCACAATTAGCAACAGCAGTATTTTCATCATCAGTTGCATTTTCATCACAATCAACTCCATTTTCCTTCAACCATGTTGATATTTCTTCCACAAACACATCATTGCAGGACCGCTTGGTGTGAAACCATGTTTCCTGTTTTCTCTGCTCCTCCTCTGGGAGAGAAAACTCAGTGAGCAATGTGTTGTGGAGATCAAAAGCCTTTTGACACAGTGTTTCGAAACTTTTTAGGTTTTGTTTAACAACAGAGACATTTTCCCTGGAAGGCAAGAGAGCAGTGATTTGTGCTTTTAATTTGCTTGCTTCTTTAAACTTCACATTCCTTTCTTTTTGAAGCCTTTCAATCTCCATCATGAGCCCTTTGACAGTACGCTTTCTTATTCTTTTTTCCACATCACATTGAATTTCCTTCTCACTTTCATCAATAATAATGCGTAAATCACTCATTTCATTTCAACAGATGTGTATTTTGAGAAGTTTCACGGATCAATATTGCGCCCTTTGCCAGCTGCGCAGAGCGTTTGCATCTCCAGTCTGTCCAGACAACACACTCCCGTTGAACAATGCCTCAATCCTCCACCACTTTGCATTGAAAGTCATCAGATCTGGCCGTTAATGCAGGACGGTCATGTTCATAGCAGCCCACTGCCGCATACAGCGTGAGTGATCTGAATTAATTGTGATGGTGATGGCTGGTAGAAAAGCTGTCTTTAAAGAGCGGTAAAAAACCCGTCACCCATGCATTAATTGGCCGCTCAGAACACCTGCGCCTAAATACAAATTGCACCGGTAGTGACGTGGACCCAAATCACCATCTAACCTGCCACCAAGTGACAACTTGTAAATAAACAAAAAGACTGAAATAAGCAGACAAATAATGGCTCCTACAATATGTATTTCTAGAAATGTAATCAAAACACATTTCTATGCAGAAACTAACTCAAGATATTGATTTTTTTTTCACAGCACTGTCCAGCAACCAAAAATGTAACGATTTCACGTTATTAAAAAGTTCCAGTTTTACATTATTCTGACGAGATCTGAAAAAACCTTGCAACCAGAGCAAGCAAGAGATTATGTACATTTATTGAGTGAATATTATGAAAGTGAAATATGTATTGCTAGAAATGTAATCAAAACGCATTTCTATGCAGAAACTAACTCAAAATATTGATTTTTTTTCCACAGCGTGTCCAGCAACCAAAAATGTAACCATTTCACGTTATTAAAACGTTTCAGTTTTACATTATTCTGACGAGATCTGAAAAAACCTTGCAACCACGAGCAAGCAAGAGATTATATACATTTACTGAGTGAATATTATGAAAGTGAAATATGTATTGCTAGAAATGTAATCAAAACGCATTTCTATGCAGAAACTAACTCAAAATATTGATTTTTTTCACAGTGTGTCCAGCAACCAAAAATGTAACCATTTCACGTTATTAAAACGTTCCAGTTTTACATTATTCTGACGAAATCTGAAAAAACCTTGCAACCATGAGCAAGCAAGAGATTATATACATTTACTGAGTGAATATTATGAAAGTGAAATATGTATTGCTAGAAATGTAATCAAAACGCATTTCTATGCAGAAACTAACTCAAAATAAGGATTTGTTTCCCAGCGTGTCCAGCAACCAGAAATGTAACGATTTCACGTTATTAAAACGTTCCAGTTTTACATTATTCTGACGAGATCTGAAAAAAACGTTGCAACCACGAGCAAGCAAGAGATTATATACATTTACTGAGTGAATATTATGAAAGTGAAATATGTATTGCTAGAAATGTAATAAAAACGCATTTCTATGCAGAAACTAACTCAAAATATTGATTTTTTCCACAGCGTGTCCAGCAACCAAAAATGTAACCATTTCACGTTATTAAAACGTTCCAGTTTTACATTATTCTGACGAGATCTGAAAAAACCTTGCAACCACGAGCAAGCAAGAGATTATGTACATTTAATGATTTGGGGCGGCAGTAGCTCAGGTGGTAGAGCGGGTCGTCCAATGATCCGAAGGTCGGCGGTTCGAATCCCGCTCTGTCCCAGTTTGCTGTCGTAGTGTCCTTGGGCAAGACACCTTACCCACCTTGCCCCGTGTGAATGTGTGTGAATGTGTATGAATGTTGGTGGTGGTCGGAGGGGCCGTTAGGCGCGATATGGCAGCCACGCTTCTGTCAGTCTGCCCCAGGGCAGCTGTGGCTACAAATGTAGTTTACCACCACTGGTGAGAATGTGTATGGATGAATAATGATTTCTGTAAAGCGCTCTGGGTGCCTAGAAGGGCGCTATAAGTCATTATTATGTACATTTACTGAGTGAATATTATGAAAGTGAAATATGTATTGCTAGAAATGTAATCAAAACGCATTTCTATGCAGAAACTAACTCAAAATATAGATTTTTTTCACAGCACTGTCCAGCAACCAAGAATGTAACCATTTCACGTTATTAAAACGTTCCAGTTTTACATTATTCTGACGAGATCTGAAAAAAACCTTGCAACCAGAGCAAGCAAGAGATTGTGTACATTTATTGAGTGAATATTATGAAAGTGAAATATGTATTTCTAGAAATGTAATCAAAACACATTTCTATGCAGAAACTAACTCAAGATATTGATTTTTTTTTCACAGCACTGTCCAGCAACCAAAAATGTAACGATTTCACGTTATTAAAAAGTTCCAGTTTTACATTATTCTGACGAGATCTGAAAAAACCTTGCAACCAGAGCAAGCAAGAGATTATGTACATTTATTGAGTGAATATTATGAAAGTGAAATATGTATTGCTAGAAATATAATCAAAACGCATTTCTATGCAGAAACTAACTCAAAATATTGATTTTTTTCACAGCACTGTCCAGCAACCAAAAATGTAACCATTTCACGTTATTAAAACGTTCCAGTTTTACATTATTCTGACGAGATCTGAAAAAACCTTGCAACCACGAGCAAGCAAGAGATTATATACATTTACTGAGTGAATATTATGAAAGTGAAATATGTATTGCTAGAAATGTAATCAAAACGCATTTCTATGCAGAAACTAACTCAAAATATTGATTTGTTTCCCAGCGTGTCCAGCAACCAAAAATGTAACCATTTCACGTTATTAAAACGTTCCAGTTTTACATTATTCTGACGAAATCTGAAAAAAACGTTGCGACCACGAGCAAGCAAGAGATTATCTACATTTATATATTGCTAGAAATGTAATCAAAACGCATTTCTATGCAGAAACTAACTCAAAATATAGATTTTTTTCACTAAAAAATGAAAAATGTCCACCGTGTTTGTTGGTATCACGGCCAGAATCTTAAAAGTCACGTGACTTGGACGCAAAACGAATAGGCAGAAAAATGTAACAGTTATACATTTCAAGCGCTAGAAAAATGTAACAGTTATACATTTCAAGGGCTAATATTGTAACCCCTCTACGTTTTTGCACTTTGGACCAACGTAGCCAGGGTACGTTTTTATATGAGACTGGGTTGAATCCTGAGGGGAGGGGAGGCTATGATAATGAGGCTCTGTGCTGATTGGCTGCTTGAATGACGTGTAGCAGGGGAGGGAACAAAGCCTCGCTCCGGGCTGAAGAGCCGGCTGCGTACACAAAGCGTGTCCCATGCGAGGGAGATTCTGCGACAAAATAAATTCCATTGCTTTATTTTTTTTGTATTGGACTGTCCTACTGGTCGCGAGTTTAACGGTTTCAGTGTGGACAGAGAGCGTCCCATGTCACGCAGCTCGACGCGATAGTCGGACGCTCGCATTCAGTTAGACGGTGTAAAAGGATCTTAAAGCCTGATTTACGGTTCTGCGTTAAATCGACGCGTACCCTACGCCGTAGGCTCTGCGTTGGTGTAACGCGGAACCATAAATCAGCCTTTAGTTACCTGACCGGGTCACCTCGTCTTCACACAGGAAGATTTAATTGAAGGTGTCGTTAAACAGCGTCAGGTGCATTGCTTGGAAGATCTGAAACCATAAACAGAAGAAAAATGTATTATTAATAGAGCTCCGGTGTTACCTAACGAGTGAGTGGCTCCGTTAGGGAACACTGGAGCCACCGGGGCCACCGGGAGCACGGTGAGCAGCTCCGGCAGCTCCGTGAGCAGCTCCGGTGCTCCGGAGCTAAGCTAAATACTTAGCCCATGCAAAGATCATACTTGTAGACAAATATAAATAACATAAAAAAAATAACGTCACTTACCGCTGACTCGTGTGCAGTTGCCGGGTCCGTGCTGTTGCTACTGATCCTTTTATGAGGGTAAATGTCGATTCAAAAACTGTCCCTCGCTGTGGAAGCAGTCACCGCTTCTGAACAATGGCGGAGCTCCAGCCGGAGGAGTTAGTTGTGGGCGTGGTTTCAACAGCGGAGGCCGACCTATGGAAATCTGCTCCCGTCGTGACTCATGATGGGAGGCCCGGACGTAGTAAAGGGAGGCATGAGTGAATGGGGGTTTGGACTTGCCGTAGAAGAAAACGCACCATGGGACACTGAAGCAGAGCGGCTGGGCATGCGTTTGTCGGCACGGCGCTCCTGGAGTCGGGTGTCCATCTTGAGCGCCAGGGATACAAGCTTGTTGAGGGTCGTTGGACTGTCACGGACAATAAGATCTTTCATGGAACCATTCAGACCTTTGCGATATGCACTCAGCAGGGCGTGGTCATTCCAACGGCTCTCCGCCGCAAGGATGCAACACTGCAGTGTATACTGGGCCACAGAACGTGACCCCTGGCGGATAGCTAGCAAACGGCTCGAAGCGTCTTGGCCGTCTGCAGGGTGATCAAATACTGCTTGAAACTCACTCTTGAATTGACTATAGTTGATGGCAAAGGCTGGGTTGTTCCCTACTGCGGCAATAGCCCAGCTGAGGGCGTCGTCGACCAACAAGGACATGACCAGGGCAATCTTCGACCCATCAGAAGAGCATCTTGAAGGCTGATGAGTAAAAAGTAACTCACATTGTGCCAAGAAGCCCTTGCTCTGATCAAAATTTCCATTGCATGGAGCGGGGAGACACTGGTTTGGGTGGAGGGAGCCTGGAACAAAAATAGTAGATCTACAATAGTAGATCTACAATAACACACACTTTAGAGACTAAACTTACTGTACCGTCCAACAGGAAAGGGTCTGCAAGGTAGGACCGGGGCCTACCTTGTTCATTCACATATGGTTATGCTTCACAATTGTGTAAATGACTATATTAACTTTTGTTTTACTTTTACTTTCTACTTAAGGTATATGTCATCTAATGTTATAGCAATCCAGTTGTGATTCCTGGCAAGGGCCAGAGGATTCTTTGAAATTTTTTGAAAGAGAGTGCACTTTCTTTTCCACACGACTGGTCATTTTTAACATGTTCAACTATGGTTTCCAACTTATTGTTTGTAAAATTTGATCTCAAGCTCAATCAAACTAAAGAAGAAGACTGAAGATGCTGAAGAATCAAGCAGCCCCTCTAGACACGTTCCCGTCCAACACGAACTGAGGAACAACAAGGAAGATTTCAACAGCCACTCATTCGCTCTGCAAAATAACAGCTCTATATGAAGCCAAATACTGTCATCATTTCAATCCTAATTGCTGTTCATGCCCAATGATCGGGAGGCTTTACAAGAATATTTGATTTGTGAATTTCAACCACCTGAAGATGTTGAATGATCACCTATAAAGAGTGGAAACCAAACATTTCAGCTGCTGATGTTTTGTGATCTTTATGATTGGGAGAAAATTAAGTGTAAATATATATTTTTTAAATACTATTAATATTGCTAAAAGCACTCATGTAAATTAGATGTCTGTCTGACATCATGCAGAAAACATTTACTTTGAGTTATTGCTGCTAAAGGTTGTTTTATTAAATCATGTGTTGTTCTTAGTGTTTCACACAATGTTTCTGTATTTTAAGGTAGTCTTTGTAAAATATGAAACTCTATAATGTGTCATATTGTTCGTCTGAGGTTGACCTAAATGCAAGACTTAATAAGAACCAGAGGATGTTTTTGTTTTCATGAAAAACTTAAAAACACCCAGCAGAGCAAACTTAATGGATGAATGTAAAAAGAATTAACAGACATTTGGTCCAGTTATTGCACTGGTAAGGAATGTGTTTATAGGAAGTCCTCTAAAATTCATGAAGTGTGACACACATTTCATGTATGAGCCAGATATGACCCAAGTTTCATAACTGCCACATCCACTCCACCTCCATACCTGTCTTTCACATTCACCTGTCTCACTCACCTGCCTGCACATCTGTCATTATGGTTTCTTCCACCTTCCACAGGTGTTTTCTGTTGTTTTGCTTATTACTGTGTAATTCGCCGACGATCTCTCACACAGACCGACGGTCGTTACGTTTGTATTATTATATCGTTACGTTTGTGTTAATATACTGTAAGTGGATCCATATAACGTGTTCCCTCACTACCGAAGCGGTTCGTGCTCCTGTTTCCCTGTCAAAAGCTTAAAGCGAGTGTGGTGGATTTAGCTCCACAGACTGGTTCCTGAGTGGGAAACAGTAGAACGGTGGTGAGAGATTACGCCAGCTTTCCTCCCCTCCTTACTAACCCACGCGGACAAGTTAGTATCATGGCCATCAGGCCTCCGATACTTTCATTTATCACTGGGTAAAGAAACCTTCCTCTGCAGTTTTGAAAAGCCCGTGTGTCCGCTTTCTCTCACACACACACACACACACACACACACACACACACGTACATGATCTGAAGTTTGTGTTTAATGTTTAGTTAGTTGTTGTTAATGTGAAGTTTAGCCATCAGAATTTATCACAAGTGTTGTTTCTATCTTTATCTATCTTCTATCTTTTAACACTTGTGTAAAAACATTCTGATTAATTTGAATGTTTATTTTAAACATATTGGTTACGGCTGCTGGTTGCAAAGGTCTGTATCGGACTCCTTCCTTCACTGTTATGGCGCTTTTCCACTAGTACCTCTAGTCGCCTCGCCCCCGTCTTGCGCTTCTCCACTACGGGCCGAGGCGGGTAGAGGCTGGCCGAGTAGGTACTTTTTCTGTACCTATTCTGCAGAGGTTCTAAGCGTGCTGAGTCGGCCCTGCATCTGACGTCATCACAATACACGCTACCGATTGGTTGGAGGGCGGGGCCGTCAGACGTTTGAATCAGGAAGCGGGAATCAGCGCAAGCGGCTCACGGTGATTTTATCCGACAGACAATGGTAGGGCAAACGTCTGTTTGGTGATCCAACTCTGAGGTGCAGATGTTCATAAACCTGGTGGCTGAGGAGAGAATTAAAAAGGGATGTAGACAGGCGATAAGGAACGATCAGATCTACCAGGTGCTCTGTTTTACTCTCATTCGCGGCTCCAGCTGATTTCTCATCAGCGCCGACACAAACAAATGTGTTGCGCAATCGAGTACGTCACAGCAGAGAGAAAGAAAAAAGCAAGAAGAGTTGCGAACCTGTAAAAGAATGTTAAAAAATATATGGTTTTGATGGGGAATTGGAAAGAGACAGAAAAAGGTAAAGAAAGCGTGAAGTTGGGGAGAAGTGCGGGCTGCAGCAGGGTGTGACTCTGTGTGTGTGTGTGTGTGTGTGTGTGTGTGTGTGTGTGTGTGTGTGTGTGTGTGTGTGTGTGTGTGTGTGTGTGACAAGCTGCAGCTCTCTCTCTGTGTGTGTGTGTGTGTGTGTGTGTGTGTGTGTGTGTGTGTGTGTGTGTGTGTGTGTGTGTGTGTGTGTGTGTGTGTGTGTGTGTGTGTGTGTGTGTGAGAGACACTGTCTCTCAGGCTGCAGCATGATCCAAGTCTGTGTGTCTGTGTGTGTGACAAGCTGCAGAGAGTGTGTGTGTGAAAGCACGCTCCGGTTTACGAGTGGCTGCGGGCTGAGAAGTGACAAGCTCTCCTTATGGAGGAGACGTAGAAATGGAGAAATATAGTTTGTTCTATCATTCTAAGTCCTGAATGAAGGCATAGAATCATAGAAGTTTCAAATTGGGTTAATTCATCATTTAATTTGCAGATTACTTTTGTAATACTGTATTTGACTTGGATTGTATGGAAATGTGATTCTTGCCATTTGTGAGTATGAGATGAAATTATTGGGTTGACTGTGACATGAATGTGAAACAAATCAATCATTTGTCCTTACTCTGTTTGTTGTGAAATCACTACTGATGATTGACAGCTTCAGAGGATGGGTTTCGTCCCGTAAAGTGAGCACCGCTGTATTTTTAGAATACAGTGGAGTGAGGCTGTTCATGAGCCTACTGTCATTTGCATGTCAGTGATATTTTAAACAGAAAGGGTTGTATGGAGGAGAAACAAACCCGTTGAACAATCTTTTTAGAAAAGAAGAACTCTGAGGGCCCGATTTACTAAGATCCTAAATAAAGAGTACTAAATTGCGTGTGCACTGAAAAAGTTTGCGCGTGCTGTTTGCGTGTGGTTTGCGGGTGATCAACTAAGATTGCGTGCGCAATTGATAACAGGTGCAAACAGCAGTATTTAAATGGGGTGTTGCGTGTCTTAAGGTTTGCGAGCGCAAACTCTGCGCCATGGAGTCTGGATGGAATGCACAGTCACAAGTCACAAGCGCAAAATGAAATTTGACGAGTTGGAGTTAGAGATATTAGTGGAAGAGGCAAATAAACACATTCATGAACTACAGCAAATAAATTTAAACATTACCAAAAGAAACACAATATCGGAGAAAACCTGCGATAGAATAAATGCAGTTGGTAACACAAAAAACGGAAAAACGTCTGGTTTTTCATATTTCAATTTTAGGCACAGATCAAAAATAAGAAATAGAAAAACGGGCCACATCTATTTATGAGTTAAGTTTTTATTCAGATGTCCACAGTATATTGCAAATATTATATATTATATAGCAAACACTGACAGTAAATGTGTGACAGACGGGACCATCATATGGCAAGAAGAGAAGAGAAGTGTTCAGAACAGCGCACAGAGCGCACACTAAAGGCTGATTTATGGTTCCGCGTCACACCAACGCAGAACCATAATTCAGGCGAAGCTGCAGTCTCTGCGCTGATCCTGACACAGCGGGTCGGAGCGGATTTGGTCATGATGTTTAACCTGTGTTTTGTGATTAATAAGCACGAGTTTTAATTAAATTAATTTACGAAGGATGATTTCACGTTCAATAAGATAAATAATCAATAAAATACAAAGTTTGGCACAAAGGCTTGGCCTGCTTGTGGGCGAGTGGAGGGGGGCACATTAAAAGAAGGTTGCAAGATATAAGGCGGAGAACTAAAGAAAAAGTGGCCTTTAATAAAACTTGTGCAACCATTTTTAAAATAGCATGCAGCAGAATAAAGACTCTCTCTCTGCATATTCTTTGATTTTGGATGTCGCCTCCTTGCCACAATAACAGCAGCAGCAGATTAGCACCTTCCTTTCGAACGTATTAAATACAGACGCAATCACAATACGCGCAATTACTTTCAGGCTTGGTAAATCTCATTGCGCGTGGTAAATGGAGCAATTTGCAGCTTCCCCTCCCAGTATTTAGGATTTCTGGCGGGTACGCCCCATATTGATTATTCATCAGGGCAAAAGTACTAACTGAATTGCGTGTGCAATTTTGCGCATTTCAGAGATGCAGTCCTCTTTGCACGCTGTTAGTAGATCAGCTGGCACTTTGGTTTGCGGGTGCTGTCAAGTTTGCACACGACACGCAAACCTTTAGTAAATCGGGCCCTGAGTGCATACTAGCCTATTCACACTGAAAATGTGTACATTTGTGATCAGTGTTGTTACCATTTAGTTTGGGAGTTAATTTGAAATGCACCAATTGAGTTTGCTTAGTTTAGTTTGAGGAGAAGTAATTTACACATATGCACTAACACACAAACCCACATATAGATGATCTGAAGTGTGTGCTTAACGTTTAGTGGGTTTTTGTCTATGTGTAGTTTACGCATAGGGATTTATCCCACAATTTTCTTAAGACTTCTATAAGTCTTCATAAAAGAGCATGCATTTGCGTTGCAGCATGAAAACAGAAGATTAAGAATCTCCTGAAGACTATATGATTCATCTGGAGACAATTTTCTGGCATTTCTTTTGATTTGGGGAAAATATAGCTCAACAACAGTTGAGAAGGCATTATTTGATAGAATGCCTCCTTTCAGTCCGACGTTTTGTGACAATTACTTATTGTTTATATATATATATATATATATATATATATATATATATATATATATATATAAGTTCACTGAAGACTACTGTTTACGTTGCAGGAGAGTTGCTGCACTGACAGTTTGTGTGGTGTTACTTTAATGAGACCATAACCCACTTGGGTTGAAATAAGAAAGTTTTGAAATGAGAAATTCTGTGGTCCTTGACTCAGGTAGAAGACAGAATTTAACAGGGTTTTGCCCCTTCTAATCTGGTGATGGGAGGGGGGATCTGAAGGACATAGAGACCTTCTTGTCCCTAGAGGGTCAGACCTGCCGACTTGCCAGGATGCAGAGGTCAAAAAGTGGGAGGGCCACTTATCTGGGGAGGAGTCAGGACTCAGGCAGTCCTGACCCCCTCTATCCCCTGTTGACATTCGAAACAATGCTCTTACAAAGAGAGAAAAGCATTTGGCTAAATGAAGGTGCTACTGCAACTAGCTACTGTAACTTCAGAAGGCCTTTGTCAGGAGCGCAGCAAACTGGTGCTTCCAAGGAAGTTGTTCCCCCTGGTGGCTAAGTTGAGCCATAGGGAGTTTCTATGGCTCAACAGGAGGGAGTAAGGGTACATAATAATAATAATAATAATAATTCATTTTATTTGGAGGCGCCTTTCACGACACCCAAGGTCACCTTACAGAATAAAAACACAAGAAATACAATTAAAAATACAATAAACATCCATACAAGCAACAAGACAAATAATATAACAGTAGACAAACAAACTGGTGGGAAGTAGTGCGTGATGTCCGGTTATAGTGAATGGGCAAGTTTGAACAGGTGGGTTTTGAGTTGTGTTTTGAATGTGGTGATGGAGTGTATTTGTTTTATGTGTGGGGGGAGGGAGTTCCAGAGTCTGGGTGCCGAGCAGCTGAAAGCTCGGGCACCCATGGTGCTAAGGTGTGAGGTGGGAGTGTAAAGGAGTCCAGCAGAGGTTGAGCGGAGGGTGCGGGAGGGGGTGTAATCTTGCAATAGGTCACAGAGGTAAGTGGGGGCTAGGTTGTGAAGGGCTTTGTGGGTAAGGAGGAGGTTTTTGTAAATGATACAGTATTGGACTGGGAGCCAGTGGAGTTGGATGAGGACGGGGGTGATGTGATCAGATGACTTGGTGCGGGTGATGATCCGGGCGGCCGAGTTCTGTATGAGTTGCAGTTTGTCGGTGAGTTTGGTTGGGAGGCCAGTGAGGAGGGCGTTGCAGTAATCAATACGGGATGTGATGAATGAGTGGACCAGGATTTCTGTGCTGGATTGGGACAGTGCTGGACGGAGTCTGGAGATGTTGCGGAGGTGAAAGAATGCAGTCCGGGTGATGTTGTGAATGTGAGGTGCAAATGAAAGTGTGCTGTCCAAAATGACGCTGACGCTCTTGACGTGGGGGGAAAAGGGTACCGGAAAGCCGTCGATGATGATGGGAAGGGCGGGAGAGGGTTGTGACTTGGTGAGGGTGGATTTGGAGCCCATGAGAAGAGCCTCAGTTTTATTGCCGTTGAGTTTTAAGAAGTTATTGCTCATCCAGGTATTGATGTCGTGTAGGCAGGTGGTGAGGGAAGTGGGAGGAATGGCAGCGGTGGGGTTGGAGGAGATATATATCTGAGTGTCATCGGCGTAAGTGGGAAAATGGACCCTATGGTGACGGAGAATTGAACCTAGGGGTAGGAGGTAGATGGTGAAGAGAAGTGGACCCAATACTGACCCCTGGGGGACACCCATTGTGACACCCGTGCACCCAGATTTATGGTTCCGTAGTTGGACAAACTGTTGACGGTCAGTGAGGTATGATGAAAGCCAGGAGAGTGCAACACCAGTGATCCCAATGCCAGCCAGGCGGTCCAGAAGTATTGGGTGAGAAATGGTGTCGAAAGCTGCGCTGAGGTCCAGGAGGATGAGGATGGTGAGTAGGCCGGAGTCAGCTGCATGGAGGAGGTCGTTGGTGATTTTAACCAGGGCTGTTTCAGTGCTGTGATTGGGGCGGAAACCGGATTGGAAGGGTTCGTGGAGGTTATTTGAATTGAGGTGGGACTGTAATTGTGCTGCAACCACCCTTTCCAGAGTTTTGGAGATGAAGGGAAGGTTGGAGATGGGCCTGTAATGATTGAGGTCGGATGGGTCTGCACCGGGTTTTTTTAGGGTGGGTGTGATGGCAGCTAGTTTGAGGATTGGGGGAACAGTTCCAGTGGTGAGGGAAGAGTTAATTATTTCAGTAATCATGGGGGAAATGGATGGCAGACATGCTTTGACAAGCAAGGTGGGGAGGGGATCAAGCTGACAGGTGGTGGTTTTGGCTTTACGAATGAGTTCTGAGATGGTGTGTTCTGATACCGGAGTGAAATTGGTGAGAGAGCTGGAGAGAGGTTGGTTGGTGGTAGTTATCCAGGGTGGGTCATTTGTGGGAGTGCGTGTTGAGGCCAGTTGATGGTGAATGATGTTTATTTTGGAGCTGAAGAAGTCCAGGAAGGCGGTGCACTGGTCTGTGGAGATGTCTGGAGGGAGGGTTTTTGGAGGCTGAAGTAAGTGGTTGACAGTTGAGAAAAGGACTCTATTGTTTCCTGTGGCAGAGTTAATGAGGTTGGAGTAATATGATGATTTGGCAGTATTAAGTGCATTTTTGTAGTGGTGGAGGTGGTCGGAGTACATTTGGTTGTGCACAGTGAGTCCGGTCTTTTTGTAGAGTCGCTCCAGTCGACGGCCTGTGGTTTTGAGCTGGTGGAGGTCGGGGGTGAACCAGGGGGCGGAGTGGGTAAATGAAACTGAGCGGGTTTTCAGTGGAGCCAGGGCAGTGAGGGAGGTGGAGAGACAGTTGTTGTAGTGGTTTACCAGGTCAGCAGGGGAGGAGGATGAGGGGGGATTGGGGAAGGAGCTGATAAGGGTAGAGAGATCTGTGGGGTTGATGTGTTTGATGTTCCTGAAGGAGATGATCCGTTGTTCTTTGATTTTGTGCAGTTTGGTATGGATGTCATAAAGTATGGCTTTGTGGTCCGAGATGGGGAAGTCCATGATAGTGAGGTTGGCGGGAGTTATGTCTGTGCAGCAGATTAAATCGAGAATGTGACCTTTGTTATGTGTTGGTAGGTTGACGTGTTGTGTGATACCAAGGCAGTTCAGGAGTGATGTGAAGTCGTTTGCCAGGGTGCAGGATGGGTCGTCAATATGAATGTTGAAGTCGCCATGGAGGATAACAGTAGGGGACATTGTGCATACAGATGTTAACAGTGATGAGAATTCAGTAAGGAAAACAGCGGAGGGTTTTGGTGGTCTGTAGATGGTGACAATGATGATGGGTTTGGGTCCTCAGAGTTTTACGGCTAGGCATTCAAAGGAGGAGTGTTGGGGGACAGTGAGAGCAGTGACTTTTGTGTTTTTACGGTAGATGAGAGCCAGGCCCCCCCCCCCTCCCAATGGCGCGGGGTTTACTAAAAAAGGAAAAAAAAAAGGGGTGGTTGCATTTAACTGGGTGAAATAATTCGGCTGTTGCCACGTTTCTGTGAGGCAGAGAATGTCCAGAGTTTTGTCGGTGATGAGATCAGAGATGAGAAGGGCCTTATTGGTTAGTGATCTGATATTGAGAAGACAGAGTTTGAGACAGGTGAGTGGTGTACATATGGTACATCATGAGGATTAAATACTAATTACCCTTTAAAATCTTTAGTAGGAGCTTTCCGACATGTTGCAGATACAACATGAAAGGACCTATCCATTTGAAGTTGTTCATATGGATTTCATTCTTGGAGTGAACTAATGGCCTGTTAAGTTAAGGCTCAGGAAAGCCATGGCCTGAATGCCAGGCCATTAGTCGAACAGTACATGAGAATGTTTAGAATTCTTGTGGGCTGCTGTTTTCTTCCTCTCTCCTTCTCCTAAGCAGGAACTGCTGGAAATGGGCGACCAGATCCTGAGTCGAGTGGTGAAAGCCTTTTGCTGTCCAAGATCAGGACACCAACAGCAGTAGAGGCTGCTGAATGATCTACTGCGTTCACCGGTTGCAGTGAAAGCTAGCGGAGAAACGTTCCAGGCTTGAGTAGTGCAGAGAAGTCGGGCGGTATCAAAACCTTTGCCCGCTGAAGAAATCATCTGATGCCTATCTCACCAGCACGGCCTGAAGAAGAAGACTAGCCAAACCGACTTGCGACAACAAACTAGGAGAGGAGTCCGAGGAATGGAAGAGACTTTTTCATTACTGAGTCATGCTGACATAATGACTGAGATTACGATTCAGATTCCGACTATTACTGTCTTTGTACTTCTCTGTGTTTTCATTATAGACAGGGTCAATTTTCACAAAATCAGAACCCCGAAGGCATTTTGCGAATATTTATAACTGACAACATTTCTAGGGGTATTAAGGGGTGCTGAATCCAAATCTGCTGTATATGAAGCTCAAAAATTACCCAAAATGCCTCAAAATTGAGATCCAACATGGCCGCCACCGCCAGGCTGAAATCTATTTTTCAGTATATCTTTTTGACTAAACAAGGTACAAACATGAATTAAATGTACTTTTGTAAGTTTTCCTACATGGGCAATTTGATGCCATATTCAGATTTGAGCTGTAATGTGAAAAAACTGCTTAGATATTGCAAAAATAGTTGTTTTTAACTACGAATAATTACTCAGTTATTATTATTATTATTAGGCTACTTTTACTTACTTTGTATTTTGTTTTGAGGTAAAATTTATCAAATGTGCTGGAATGGAACCTTTGCCATCCCCAATATCACCCCACCCCACCCCCCAAGCTTAGCCTTTCTCACACCTCTCAGAACGGCTGATCAGAAACATGAGACAGCTAACAGGTAAAGTCATGTCCAGTGTATATTTTGATAATTTGACATGTTTTATGTAGTTTAAATAATTGCAGTATATATTTTAGCATTTTTGATCACTAAAAGAAGCCTAACTACCTCATGTTAGTCAGCTAGTTGCTGGGATTAGCTAATGTTAGTGGCCAGCTAACATTACTGGTTCAATGAGCTAGCTAAATTAATACATATCGATGTCTTAGACTTTGCATTCGTATTCTAAGAAAACTCACTCTTTCTTTTAGGTCTGAATTAGTCAATTGGTGACAGAAACCATGGCTGAAGCAATAGATTATACTCAAGAAAGCTTAATGTCCTCGGACCCACAGTTATGCATCATATGCCAGGAAGACAATAAGCAAAATCTCATGACAGTTAGTAAGGATAGCCTCCAGTCAGCTGACACTATAAGACAACTCCGGATGAAATTACATCATGACAATTTCCGAGATGCAACCAATCGACTTACTGAGATACTTCATGGAGACTTGCCTCAGCAATTCTTATGGCATAGGAAATGCCGACCAAAATACATGAATGAACGTGAAATAGAAAGAAAATTGAAGGCAGAATCGAAAAAAGATACCAAACAAAGTTCCTCTGCATCCACCCCAACTCCGCAAAATGTTAGTCTACGGAGCAAAATAGCTCCAATAGATTGGAAGCAGTGTATCTCTTGCCAACAAGATCAGAAAGAAAAACTACATCTCATACAAGAAATGAAAGTCAGCAGCAGAATCCTACAAGCAGCAAAGTGTGATTCATTCTTAAGAGTGCGACTAGCTTGTGTAAATGATCTTATAGCTGCAGAAGGAAGTTATCACATGACTTGCAAAAACAGATTTGAACGTAGGACCAAACGAATGGAGTCACTTCCGAGCACGGAAATGCCATTAGAGTGGATCTGCCAAGAACTTGAACAATCAGCAAAGCAAGCGGATATTCTGGATCTTGTACATGTGTGGGACCGGTACTCTACACTAGCTAATGAGGCTCAATTAGATATACCATCTAGATTTCTAAGCCGAAGGAACTCCTTCAAGGAACAAATAGCTGATCGTCTTCAGGGCATATACGACTTTGTTGTACTGCATGATCAGCCTCGAAATGAACCTCGTACTGTCTTGGTTCCATCAAAATACCGGCACATTCCAGTATCAGCAATGGTGAAAGATGACACCTCCAATATTCATACAGTCATTCCTACATTCAAACATAAGGATCAAGATATGTTCCTGAACATGGTCCATGTGGCATTGCAGATCCGAAGAGATATGATCTCACATCCAAAACAAGAGGGGATAGACATCAGTGAAAACAGAGCAATAGACAGCATACCCAACAGTCTGTACATGTTCCTCAACTTGTTACTAGGTGGTCAGCGCCTGCTGGAGGATGACGTTGAAGATTATGATAATAACACAGCAAAACGACAGCTTAGAGTCCTCAGCATTGTGAGGAACTTGTCTCCACTAGCTGTGTACATAAGATCCTGTGCAATGCTGAGGACTCTAAACTGTCGTTTTGCTAAAAAGGTTAGGGTTAGGGTATTTTGATGGAACCAAGACAGTACGAGGTTCATTTCGAGGCTGATCATGCAGTACAACAAAGTCGTATATGACCTGAAGACGATCAGCTATTTGTTCCTTGAAGGAGTTCCTTCGGCTTAGAAATCTAGATGGTATATCTAATTGAGCCTCATTAGCTAGTGTAGAGTACCGGTCCCACACATGTACAAGATCCAGAATATCCGCTTGCTTTGCTGATTGTTCAAGTTCTTGGCAGATCCACTCTAATGGCATTTCCGTGCTCGGAAGTGACTCCATGCGTTTGGTCCTACGTTCAAATCTGTTTTTGCAAGTCATTTGATAACTTCCTTCTGCAGCTATAAGATCATTTACACAAGCTAGTCGCACTCTTAAGAATGAATCACACTTTGCTGCTTGTAGGATTCTGCTGCTGACTTTCATTTCTTGTATGAGATGTAGTTTTTCTTTCTGATCTTGTTGGCAAAAGATACACTGCTTCCAATCTATTGGAGCTATTTTGCTCCGTAGACTAACATTTTGAGGATTTGGGATGGATGCAGAGGAACTTTGTTTGGTATCTTTTTTCGATTCTGCCTTCCATTTTCTTTCTATTTCACGTTTATTCATGTATTTTGGTCGGCATTTCCTATGCCATAAGAATTGCTGAGGCAAGTCTCCATGAAGTATCTCAGTAAGTCGATTGGTTGCATCTCGGAAATTGTCATGATGTAATTTCATCCGGAGTTGTCTTATAGTGTCAGCTGACTGGAGGCTATCCTTACTAACTGTCATGAGATTTTGCTTATTGTCTTCCTGGCATATGATGCATAACTGTGGGTCCGAGGACATTAAGCTTTCTTGGGTATAATCTATTGCTTCAGCCATGGTTTCTGTCACCAATTGACTAATTCAGACCTAAAAGAAAGAGTGAGTTTTCTTAGAATACGAATGCAAAGTCTAAGACATCAATATGTATTAATTTAGCTAGCTCATTGAACCAGTAATGTTAGCTAGCCACTAACATTAGCTAATCCCAGCAACTAGCTGACTAACATGAGGTAGTTAGGCTTCTTTTAGTGATCAAAAATGCTAAAATATATACTGCAATTATTTAAACTACATAAAACATGTCAAATTATCAAAATATACACTGGACATGACTTTACCTGTTAGCTGTCTCATGTTTCTGATCAGCCGTTCTGAGAGGTGTGAGAAAGGCTAAGCTTGGGGGGTGGGGTGGGGTGATATTGGGGATGGCAAAGGTTCCATTCCAGCACATTTGATAAATTTTACCTCAAAACAAAATACAAAGTAAGTAAAAGTAGCCTAATAATAATAATAATAACTGAGTAATTATTCATAGTTAAAAACAACTATTTTTGCAATATCTAAGCAGTTTTTTCACATTACAGCTCAAATCTGAATATGGCATCAAATTTCCCATGTAGGAAAACTTACAAAAGTACATTTAATTCATGTTTGTACCTTGTTTAGTCAAAAAGATATACTGAAAAATAGATTTCAGCCTGGCGGTGGCGGCCATGTTGGATCTAAATTTTGAGGCATTTTGGGTAATTTTTGAGCTTCATATACAGCAGATTTGGATTCAGCACCCCTTAATACCCCTAGAAATGCTGTATATTATAAATATTCACAAAATGCCTTCAGCACTTTAAATAAGCACATTTTCAGAAATTCTGCCTAGACTATTACCTGTATGTTTACGATGACACTGGAGTGTTTTATTTTATTTACTGTGAAGTTTCATATGAACAAGAGGAGGGAAATGTGAGAATAATCAAAGATTTGAGGTTTGTCCTTATGAAACGATATGAAGAATCACAAACTGCCTGTTTATCCTCGTGACATTCTTTGACACACGCAGGAGGTTAAAACTGCTGACTTCCTCGTTGGTCAATTAACCATTGTTTTTAGGTGCATCAGTTTCAAGACCCCCATCACATGCTCTAAACAGATAACAGGGCAGCCACTTCCTTGGAGATACTCAGGGGGGTCGACTGACAGCCATCTCATTGTCTTTAAGGGTTAGTTGACCATCTCATGACAACAAAACCCCCTTGACCATTTCTTAAAAGGATGTCTGTTGCTCTGCACACCAGAGATAACTGAAAAGTCATAAGTGTGACTTTTCAACCATCATCTGATCTGTTTGACCATCTGTTTCTTCTAATTGTTCATTGTTTAGCAAATATGGTTTTTCCTGTCATCCTTGCTGAATAAAAAGGGCTCGACTGCAGGGAGAATTTGTCAGAAGGCCTGACGAGCTCTAAAGAGGAGGGCCGTGTTGCCCTAAAAGCTCCTCAGGACTTCTCTCCAACCTTCTGCAGAAGCGCCTTGAAAATCATTTCTAACAGTCTCTGTGTCTTTTCCTAAGTTATTAATGTAGGTTGATGATTTAGGAACCTAACAGAGGCGAGTGGAGGTGGGACGAGGCGAGTGGAGGCGGGACGAGGCGTGCCGAGTCGATGCGCGCTGAGTAGGTACTAGTGGAAAAGTGCCATTATTCTGTAACGCCCCCCCTGGCAAGGCTGGCATGTATGGAATAACGGTTACTTTAAGACTGATTTTACTGTTCAGTTATTGTTTTTCTGATGCCAGGTGGGGCCCCGTTTTGATTGATTCATTTTGATAATATATTGTGATAAGTCATCTTCTTTATTAATTATTAATAACTATCGTAAGACAATTATTAATACCTCTTTATTAACTGAACCAGCACCCCCTTTGTGGCACAACACTCTTCTAGATCTGCTCAATGATCACACCAGCTGTTTTCTGGTATTCGCTCTCCTGCCACTCTGAGCGTTATCACGATCATGACGACTGATCTCTGCTCTGCATCTTACTCTGCTCTATTGCCTGCTGTGAGGTTGCGTTTAATAAAGACTTTTACTAAACCCTCCAGTTGTGCTGCATTTCTGTCTGCCACCCTCCCCTGTCAATAAGTTAGCTTTGACGTAGGATGTGGCAAGTGGTGTGAGGGCCAGGCGTGGCCCAAAGGCCCAAAGAACATAAAGTCACTTTGAATCTCCTGACGTGATTGGGTCCTCAAGTCCAAATCCAATCCACCAATTATTGTAAATTGTCAGGTTCAAACAACCTAGAACATCAAAAACATAATATACAAAATACAAAAGAGGGAAAGACAAGAGGTTAAATTTTTACTTGCAAGAAGAAAGGACAGAGATGCATTCAGTTACAATCTCCTACTGCTCTGAAACGCACTCTGCCGACCTCTCTCTTTTTATTTCCTTAGGGTGGTCCTTAGTTACAATATGAGTTACAGCTCTAAGTATGGAGCTAGAACAGTCTCATAATTCACAAATGCACACGCTGATCCACAAATGCACAGGACAAGATTTACAAATGCACAGACCGAATCACAAATGCACAGAACAATTCACATGTGCGTAGGACAAGATACACAAATTTATTTTTGATGCACACACAAATATAAACTGATTTACAAACGTTTTTTAGTTTTTTTTCTGTGAGCTGCGCTGGATTTGCACGGAGGGATCTGCAGCCAATCAGATACCTTCCTTTGTTTCAGCCAATCATAAGAGCGCACCTCACATGGGGGACGATTTACTCGTAAACCAATCAGATTAAAGGGGCGGGCGGGCAGGCTCAAACCTGCTGTTTGAGCCTGCGTTTGCACCGTTCGCTTAGAAAAGTGATTCAATATTTCTAGTTGGTGGAGTAAAGATAAATAAACAAGACAGCAACTGCTCTGCTTTTCTTGTGATCTCGGTAAAGAAAACTGCGCGATCGGAGATGGTTTGTTGGGCCGTTCAACCAGAGCCGTCGGGAGACTGGAGAGCTCCAAGTCCTGCCGATGCAGCGACTGATGATGAGAAAAAGCGGAGATATTTCTGTATTGACGGTTGACGGTTGACGATTCCTCTCTGATCTTCTGACAGAGGTATCTATTCCTGTTCGTCTCTCCATCTCCCCTTCAGTCTCTGTTTCCCTTCCATGCGACTCATCCTCTTCTTTCTCCTCAAACTTTCCACCTCCAGTCCCGTCCACTTCCTCTTCACTCTCTGACATGTCAGACAACACCGGAAGCTGCTCATTCCGGATATCGTCGACATTGTTGGGCAAATGTTCTCTTTCCACAGGGCGTACACGTTCAGGTAGGTCGCTGTCCTCTACTGGACATTCGATATCAGGTGAGTCACTTTCAATTTTTCCTGTTTCATGTACTTGTTCAGTTTGGATGTCTCTTTCATTGGGTAAGTACTCAGTGTCACCCTGACAGCTGGTTCGTTCGTTAAGTGTCAGGGAACTGTCTGGTGTGCCTTCAGGCATACCAGGTGGTTTGTCAGTTTCGGGAATGCAATCAACATTCTGGGCATTTACTGGGGTCTCAACAGAACATACATCTGGAGGTTCAGTATGCTGTGTATCTTGTTCATTGGACATAGGTGGATCAGGCCGTAGTGAACTCTCATGGACTGAAGAGTGTTTGGGGGTTGTCTGTACCAGTAGACTGGAACAAGCTCGTCCTCCTCCGATGAAAAGTGATCAGCATCTACAGCAGGATTTGCACGAGTTGCTGGTATGCGCTTTGCAGGCTGCTGAACAGGCTTGTTGCTTTCCTCCGTAGATAAGTATCCACATTGTAGAAGCAAGTCCCTATGCAGTGTCCTTTGGGGACCGTCCTTGTTTTCAGGTTTGACCGTATAGACAGGAAGGGTACCTGCTCGGCTCACCACTACATGGACAGCTGACTCCCATTTATCTGAAATCTTATGCTTCCCCCATAGGCGGACATTCCTGACCAGCACTCGGTCTCCAGCTTTCAAGTCTGATGCAGTTACACGCCTGTCAAAACGTGTTTTGTTCTTGTGTGCTGTCTTTGCAGCATTATCCATGGCTATTTTGTAGCTTTCCTCGAGCCATGAATTGAGGTTCTGCACATACTCAGAGTGTGATGTGTGTTGGGTGTGATGCACTGGCAGTCCAAATGCCAGATCAACCGGCAGGCGAGGCTGGCGCCCAAACATGAGTTCATATGGTGAAACCTGTCATATCATTCTTGGTGCAATTGTACGCATGCCCCAGAGGTTGTACAAAATCACGCCAACGAGACTTCTCTTGGTTCTGAAGAGTGCCTAGCATATCTAGTAAGGTGCGATTAAATCGCTCAACAGGGTTGCCCCTAGGGTGGTATGGGGTTGTCCTTACTTTTTGTATGCCAGCTACTTGACAGAGTTCTTTTATCATACGAGATTCAAAATCAGGCCCCTGATCACTGTGTAGCTTTTCTGGCATGCGGTAGTGCACCATAAAGTTCTCCCACAGACACTTTGCCAGTGTGCGGGCCTTTTGATTAGGTGTAAGAATGGCAACCGCGAATTTGGTAAAGTGATCCGTGATGACAAGGATGTCTTTGATCCCACTTTTGTCAGATTCGAGAGAGAGGAAGTCCATACAGAGAAGCTCAAGGGGCCTTGTGGTTTTGATATTAACGAGGGGTGCAGCTCTCTCAGGCAGTGCCTTCCTCCGTACGCTGTACAAATAAAGTTTACTTACTTACTTACTTACTTACTTACACACTTGCCACAAGTCCTCACCGTCCGTTTCAAATCCGCAGCCATCTTTGGCCAGTAGAATCTAGTCCTTACAAGATCCATTGTACGGTCCACTCCCATGTGACTCATATAATCATGCAGGCTAGTCAGAACAGTGTCACAAAGCTCAGCTGGGAGTACAAGCTGGTAAGTTGTCTTGTGACCCTCTTGACGTTGTCTGTACAAGACATTATTCAAGAGCTCAAGGCGGTTTATTTCTCTTAGAAGGAGTGGGAGGTTAGAGAGTTAATTTCGCAAGGTGGGGGGTGGTTTGTCACCATGTTCAATTTGGGAAATGACATGCCTTGTACATTGGTCTGCTCATTGTTTATCTATCAGCTCTGCTTCAGATAGATATGGGATGACTAGCAATCCTCCAAATTGACCCTCTTGCTCATAGCTGTCTGGCACAGCATCAGCAGAGATGGCAAGGCATTCAACTAGAGCAACACTATCGGCGCTACTGTCAGCATCATCAACACTGTAGATGAAGTGCCTTTTGCAGATTGCTCGCACAACTGCTTGATCGACTGCATCAATATTTTCTGGATCAGACAGGTGATCTTGGGTGAATTTGAGAATACGTTCTCTTTCTGAGATTTGAGGTCATCCGCCAACTTTGCATGCGGTCTGCGGGAGAGACCATCTGCATCTCCGTTCTGCTTCCCAGACCGGTAAAGGAGTTTGAATGAGAATGTTGACTGTGCTGCCAGCCATCTATACACCCTACACCCTGCCATAGAATCCTTCTAGATACTTTAATATTTGTAAATATTCGAGTACTATTAAGGTTCTACCACATGATGAGAAAGTGAGTACAGCTATCTCTGATATTGTGGGAACGGTATAGAAGATGCAGAGGTCAAAACGGATCAATCTTTTTACAATTATGTGGGAACTCTTTATTATTGCTGGGATGTTTAAAGGCAAATCGAGGAAAGTTTACCATGATTAAATGCCATAAAATGTAGAGTACTCTGTTTTAACATTTTGTCTCAGGTGTATGTGAACTTCCAACAATTGCAGGTGTACTTTGTTTCACACATTAATTCATAGCTGGATTTTCTCATAAAGTCCATTTCCCAGATCTTTGTGAGCTTTTTGTTGCAGTTGAGCATTTTCATTTTAAAACACAAGAAGATAAACACAATAAAAACCTCAAATCAGTGAAATCCTATTGAGATGCTCTTTATTTAAAGTTACAGTTACAAACATACACATGATACCAGTGACAAACAGTGTTGTTCTCAAGCACACTGAGCAGTGCAACTACAGGCCAGATGAGCCTCTGTAGTTTCCCTCAGATCCACGCTGCTGTCAAAGATGCTGCTCGTGCGCTCAGGAGCAGAATCTGCAGAAGCAAGGAAGCAAAGCAATTAGAGACAGTTTGTTTTGAAAATGTTGTTTCCTACTGATTGGTTTTATTTCTTCTTAAAACTCACCAGAGGGCATACAGTTGAAGCCAACAGTGACAGGGCTGGTCTTGACTGGGAAGCAGCCAGGCAGACAGCGCAGCACAGGCTCAACAGAGAAACATCTGGAGTTCTCCCCTTCAATGTTCACCTGCTTCTCAAGCTGCACAGATTCAAGCTTCAGACGGCACTCTGTAAGAAATAGTACAGATAAATGGATTTCTGATGGATGCAGTGAGCCGATGACATGTTTAAAAACCTTTCATGTGCTGCAACATAAATATTAGATAAAAGTGGAGTAGAAGTTTGGAAATTAAGATAAAATGTCGTAGTTTTAATCTAAAAATGATTGCTTAGTGATCTTAGAGTTGTACCACTGTTGTCCCTGCAGCTCTCTGCAGAAAGAGTCCAGGAATGAGCAAAGCTGACTGCATTCTTGCTGACCCGTCCATTAGGTGTGCGATACTCCTCTCTGATCTCCCCATCAGCCTTTCCACAGAGTCCACAGGTCTTGCCTTTCATCCAGTCCACAACTTTAATCTACATTGCAAAATGATGACACATTAAGTGGTAGAAACATCAGACATATCTGGCAACTGTGAAAACTCCTTTGCTTCGCTGGTGTTTTGGTTTCTCCAAAATCACGCTTTTTTCTGATAATTTGTGCAGAAAGGTTCATCATGTATAATATTGTTTTTACCGTGTATGACTTCTTGTCAACATAAACCTCTTGAAGTCCGTGGCTAGGTGCAAAGACAGAAATGCCTTCTTCAGTTCTTCTGATCAGAATGCCGTCTGCAAAACAAGTTCTTATCATCAGTTTTTACAAGTAGTTTAATTCAGGAATTCAGGATGAACTATAAAACTGGAGAACGTGTAGCTTTAATTTTGCAACATTACGTTTAAAATGATCTTTTGTTAATGTAAAAAACTTTGATAGGACAAAGACTGTGTAAAGACACCTGTTGGATGGTCGTATGGGAGTGTGGTTTCCCTTCCATTGACCTTCACAGCCACTTCAATCTTGGAGAAGAGATCAATATCGCTACAAGAATAGAAGATAAAACCTTCATCAGTTTGATCAGCGTGCCAAGGAAATCTAACATTCTCTTTCATCTCAATGTTTCTGATTACTCACATGTTAGCAATTTTGACATTGATATGGCTTTGTCCAGTGGAGTCCTTCATCAGCAGAACCATGAACTTCAGCTCTTCGGTGCAATCCTGCGCTAAAACCTGGTAGCAAGACTGGGGCATGTCCCTCGTGTATGACCTGTTGTTGAATGTAATCAATGTGTCCTCGACTGATCTACATTGAGCTGGAAGAAACGAAAGTACTTTTAACCTTGGGTTGCATAAAAAAACATTAAAAACAGTGTCTACAATTGTGTTATGATTTATGCAGCATCAGCCATTACTTGCGACAGCCTTGGCAAAAACGTAGTGGGCCTTGTCAATGACTTCATCAAAGGGGGTGAAAGTTTTGATCTCTTTCAGAGGCAGAGTGACGGGAAGACTCAAAGTCATGTTGTAGACTGTACGCTGTCGAGGGAATAAATCTTGTTTATTAAAAAGCAGTAACATAAGTAGAACCTTAGGTAGAAAAACATGACTTTGCATACCACTGGTAATCTTGCAGTGAAGTTAAGTGCCTTTTCAGACGCTGCAATCACAGTGAATGAGAGTTGTCTGGTGCTGTTCTTTCCCTTGATCAAGTCAGCCAGCATTTTAGCAGGAACGTACTTATACACCCTGTTGAAGAATTTTTGTGTCAAGTATTTTGCAAGCTTTGCATGGAAAGGCTTTGGGCTTACGACAGCAAATATGAAATTTCTTACATTTCTCCATAGCGTCTAAGGGAAGAGGGCAGTCTTTCCCAGGACATTCTGAGGCGAGCTGCAGGGCTTGATTCAACAAGACCAGTTTCTCCAGAAATCATGGTGCTGTATTCCTTGCAGTTTGCTCCCCAGGAGATCTTAGCCTACAAAGAAACAGCAGGTACAAGAATAAGCCATTTTGCTTTAGAGGTAGTCCTCTTATTTTCATAAAAAAAACAAAACAATACAGTGTCTTACTGTGACTTTGTGTTTGCTTAGCACAACTCCATCAACACAGATCTTCCAGTTGTACTCAGTAGACAGAGGAGCGAAAACGATCTGAAGTCTGGCACTTGGTTTGTCAAGGTAGGCAGAGAGTTGGTATCCCTGCAGCTTCTTATCAGCTCTAACAGCTTGGAAGATGGCGACAACGGTGGCAGCCTCATTACCGAGGAATTTTTTCTGTGGGGAAAACCTTCGTGTGAGTGCTCACAAACCACCAGGGAAAAGAAGACTGGATAAGGATTTCTGATATCCAAATTTCACCTGTCTGTAAATGGCCTCAAAGCTTGAGTCACTACTCTTGCTCTTGGAATACATTGCAGAGTTGACAGCCTACAAGAAAGATATATCAACGTTAAAAAATGCCAGGCAAAGTATGTGAATGAAACTACACTTTCAAACATTACAATATAAACTTATATTTTGAAGTACAATACAAACTTACCTTCTTGTGATCCTTCTCAAACCTGTGACTTATCTGCTGTTAAGAACAAATATCATTATTTCCCAGGCACTCTACACTTATAATTTTTTTTTGCAGACTTACAAAATCATTTTTTATATTTTACCCTTGAACGACGATTGCTGGAGCTAGAGGAACTTGAGCCAGCACTGAAGAGTGATGTAAGGGTTGATGCAGAGCTGGATTTGGAAGAACGTCTGGAAGAGCTGTTTATGCTGCCGCTGCTGCTGGAGCGAGATGAGGAGCTGGAAGCGATGGAGGAGGAAGAGCTGCTTGAGCCAGATAAGGAGGACCTGCGGCTGGAAGCCAGGATTTTGTTGAGCTTCATCAAGACTGGTGTTTCCTCAATGATCTCTTCACTCAGGTTGATCTGTCTAATGAGCTTCTCTGCAGCCTTTACTCCAACCCTGACCTCCATCTGAAGTTTCTCAACGGCTTCACCTTCAACTGAAATTATCAGAACATTATAGCATTATAACCATACTTGTCCCTTTTTAAAATGCACAACATTTGTATTTTCAGCACTTACTTGGTGTGATGGATAAAGAAGCATGGTGACTTCCTGCCAGTTTGTACAGGGCAATGTCCCGGATAGATCCAGCATTTTTGGTGGCAACTTTGATACAGGCCTTGAGTCCAATACCAACATACTGAGCACAATATCTCTTTGAAAGGAGACGGATTTTGTGTTCCGTAAGCTTGGCATCTTCTACTTCCATGGAAATGGCCTCTTCAGATATTGACTATAAGAGGAAATAGATATCAATGATAATTGAAGATACTGTGTTAGCTATCAAAATCTTTTTTAATTTAACCACTCTCACTGTAATAGATGAGACAGATGACAAGACTTTGAGAGGAATGATGGGAGTGATTTTTTCAGAAGCAAGATCCTCGATATTTCTCACCACAGCAAAGGTCTCAACACTGTTGGGAAGGAATGTAAGTTTTAAATATGAGGCTAGAGGTCATTTTGAATCTTTTGATTGAACAATTGGATTTCTTTTCGTAAGTCCAGGGTGAATTAAACATGTAAGCCTTACTTCAGGGATGTAATGTTTTCAGGCACAGAAACTGGAAGAACTTCGATCTTAAAGTCACCCTCCTTGATGTCAAGTCTTGCAGCAATTTTGGATGGAACAATAGAGTTGAGCTTAACTCTTGATACCATGGTTGCCTGGATAATGGGGGTGTTAATTCCCATCACAGCAAAGGTATTCATTGCAACACTAGGAGAAAAATGAGTATGTTGTAAATAAGTATGAGTAGAGTGTTTTTGATATTGTCACATTAAATGGCTTCTGCTCATTTTGTGCCAAACAATAAGACACTGAACCTACCTTGGTTCGACTTCAGTCTCAAGCTGAATGTCAGTCTCCAGAAGGCTCACGATGGGGAAACCTTCTGACAGGGGTGGTTGTGTGGTGGGTTTGACTAAGCAAACAAATGAACTCATTAGCAATCAACCTTTCTTTTTCTTTTTGCATCCTTTTTCATATTATTATTTTTGTTGAAAAATAACTTATTTAGTATTGATAAAATATATTATGTTTCATGATATTCTATGTAGGACTTACTTTTCTTTGTTCTTCTACAACAAAGAAAAGTACGTCCAGCTGCTTTGATTCAAACCTTTGAGAGTTAGCAGAGAATCTACACCAGTATATATTATGATGGTATTTCCAGTTCTCCTAATTAGCTGAAAAAAAACAAAACACTTTTTTTCCTTACTCTTGACAACAGCTGCAGCTACAGCAGTAGAGTACAGACTGAGCTCCAATGGAAGACCAGCAGCCGTAGGCAAGATGCGTCGCACCTCAGCAGCCAGCACAGGCTTGGCATAGCTCAAGCTGACACCGGACAGCAGCAGAGTCTCAAGAGCCTGTCTTCCGTATTTCTTAATAGAAGGTCCACTGGCATACTGTAGGAGACAAATGTATCGTATCTTCTATCGTTGTGCTTTGCAAGACTTTTGTCTGACTTGAGGTTAACAAGTTTATGTACATATTACATACCGTAATAGCTTCTTGAATCAAGGTTTTGTCGATGTTTGCAAAGGCAATTTCTTGTCCAAACAACTTGACATACAAGGAAGCCAGGGGTTTGTCGGTGGGCAGAGACCTCCACTGAGACAGCTGTAGAGAGAGAAATATGATGTTTCATTGTTTGAGATTGGGTAATACTTTTAATTTGTGGTTTTTACTGGTGCTTACAGCCTTAAGGATACGCTTCATCTTGGTGATCCTGTCAGTTGTGTCAGTGATTGATGGGTTTTTCAGAAGAGCCTCTTGGAGGCCGTCAGTTCTCACTCCAATCTTAAAAAATCATCACACACACAATGTTAAAACAACAACTTCCAATTTAGTTATTCAACAGCTGGTCAAGTTTTAATTTTCCTTCACCTCCAGAACATCAGCTGCAGCTCCAGCAAGGAAGGCTCTGGTCTTAGCAACAACAGATCGTGGAAGAAGGGTGGCAGCATCATTGATGTAGAAAGCAGTGGCAGCCGCACCAAGCATCAAGGAACCTAATTTAGAGTTTGTAGAAGTACAATTAGTTGATGCCGTAAAACAGTAAAAAACCCAACATGATTGTATTTCACTTAGGTCTTACTGTCATAGAGGTCGACATGGACTGCTCTGCTGAAACGCATGCTCAGTCTGTCCAACTTTGGACCCAAGACTTTCATGGCCACACTGCAAGCTGCAGCACTATAGAGGAAACATGAAATAGATTCATAAACATGAATCCTTACGAGCAAATCGGCTTGATGATTAACAGGGATCTGACAGTATACTCACAGTGAAGGATGGATGATGGAGGGGCTCCTGCTCAGGGACTTCATGTGAGAGTAAGTGAAGCTGGCCACTTGCAAATTCTTCTCTGTCTTAACAATGTTGGCAACAGTTGTCACCAATCCCATACTAGGGCTTGTCTCAAACAGGACAATGCATGAAAGCATGCGAAGTTCTGGGTGAAGAGCCTTGTCCATGTAGAGCTGAAGAGCCAATTCCTGAACCTGTTTCAGAGGGGAAAACAAACTCAGTATGGACCTCAGTGTATGGACTTGAAGTTCTCTGAAATACTCTCCAGTATTCAGAACTCACCCTTCTGGGCTCTTTCTTTGCAATGTTCCTGAGGGCCAGGATGGCTTCAACATGGACTCTTAGTGGCAGAGTTACAGCAGTAGTGCCATGTATGGGTATGATCTTCGTGATTGACTTGAGACTTGAAGGATGTCCAGCATTTGCCAAAATCTTAACAAACAAGATGATGTTCTCTATCTCTCTCTTAGAAACAGCCTCGGAAAGACGGTCCTGGATGGGCTGTGGGAGGAAATGGGTTTATGAGATCAAAATTTCCTACTCTAAATTTTTCCTCAATGTTTGAAGTGATGATATAAATCAGGTAAACTCACCTTTACAAGTTCAACAGGACAGGCAGGTGTTTCAGCGCAGTATTTGGAAATCATTGTACCATAGCCGAGGAGGACAATCTCACGCAGAATTGGGTTTTCCAATATTTTGGGTTCCAGTGACAGGGTCTAGAACAGTGCAAATGTCAGAAACGTTTCACATATCTGTTGATGATATAAACAAAGTTACTTGCTCTAGAATCTACTAACCTCTACCAGCTTGATGGTTTCAAGGTTTGCTGACACCATGTGAACAGCTGCAACCAAAGCCTGAGATGCCTCAACAAGACTCAAGTCATCAGCCACGAATTTCTCCTTGATGAACCTAAGAACAGCAGGAGTTCCAGTGGCAGGGATTGCATCCAAAAACCAGTGTCTGAAAAAAGCAAGGATAAATTAAGTACACCTAGAGTATTTATAGTCACACATTTTTAAAAACATATATGAATTTTCAGTCACTCAAAAGCCACCTGTGGGTAGATATCTTTTTGTACTGGCCCCAGAACATTTCCAGGTCTTCATAGCGAGCTGTACGTAAGAGCTGAATCAATTCCAAAAACTTCATAGGGGCTTCCTCATGGACCTTCTCAACATTGTTTGAAACCAGGTGATTCAGAATCTCGACAACCTAAAAACACAAGAAACCATTACATGTGATTAGGATTCACATGTTTTGATTCTTTACATCACATCTTTTTAAGTATCCTGAAACAATACCTGGGCCTGTAAGTTACTGATCTTGATAAGCTGAAGGGGTGTCTGAAGAAGTTTGGTGGAGAACTCGTACTTGATAGATCCACGGGGAGTATACTGAGCTGAGATGGATGGAATAGGGTCTTTTGCAATCTCAAGGAACACCAGTCTCTGCCTTTGAAGTAAAGTGAAAAACAATCAATCTTCAACCCAGGTACACCAATAAATTACCACTTTTACGTTCTCAGTATATTTTGACATACTTGGTTTCCATTTGAACAGCTCCATGGACCTCAGAGAGAGGTAAGAATTGGATCAGCTCACTGACAGCTGCCTTCATGATCATGGTGCCGCTTGGAGATGGTTTCAAGGTGTAACTGAATGATGTTGTACCTCTAAGGTTTTTGGATTCCTGTGAATATGAGTAAAACATATGCTTATTTGTACAATATTTTGCTATCATACATGTATGTGTGGTACAAAATCAGTTTGATCTTACCTTCTGGCATTTGTCGCATGTCTCAGTGTATGCCAACCCGATGTTTTTAATGACCTCTTCCTGGCAGTGGTTCAAGTCCCTGGTCTTGGTCAGGAGGATACGTTCAGCCTTTAGATCTTCATTGATGGAGTAGAGGGTCTTGCACACACCCTGAGTTCCGGCCTGTGCAACAAAGCACCTGTTTAGTGGAGAATGGACTTCTCACAGTGGACTTATAATAATCTACCCAGGGATCTTGGACAAACCTCCTGCAGATCGTAGACATTGTGTGTCTTCTTGATGTTGAGCTGAAGGATGTTCAGGATGCCTCTGTAGATGTTCAGCACCAAAGTTGAGACTCCTTCCGGGGCCTCAATCTGTCCCACAATACCATTGGTGTATTGAAACTTGATGGGAATTGTGAGCTGAGGTGCCAGGGCTGCCTTTAGCTTGCTTGATGGAGTTAGAGGATCCTTTGGCCAAACACCACTGTACTCATAGAGCTCAGGTTCCGCAAACTATAATTTAGAAATTAGATTTATAAGAGGCAGTCTGCATTTCGAAGTTAAAATGCACATTGCTTGCTCGTGATATTGATCTTTACCTTCATCAGGTAAGTATTTTCAGACACTGCTCTGATGAGAACTTTGCTGGAGATGTTGAGTCCAGCCCTCGCCAGACCTTCATCAGGGAGACCCCCCAGGAGCAATGTCTCATACTTGTACACGTAGGTTTTACCAACAGCAAACTCAGGAGCTGTAAGCACAGTTTTAGTTGGTGAAAAGTGTTCTACCTCAGCCCCAAAACAGTTATGAGAAAGCTTTATTAGAAGAATTTACTAGTATCATTGCTAATAAGAAAAAAAGTAATATAGGTAATATAAAGTACTGAACTTACCAAAATTTGGACTTTGTCCGGCTGAAACGGAAATAAAATAAAGTTAATAATCCACTATGCAAATGGAATGTGTTATTACGCATCGCATTATTTATAATGTGGGGAAAAAAATACAATACATATATTTTAAATGTATATCTATCAACCATACAGTAGGATAATTACTTTTTCAAATACAGGTTCAGTATTTGTCTTACACATGAACAGTTTACAGCTATTGGCATTCTGATAGTGGATAGTGGATAGTTTGAAAGGGGCCTTCTCTCTTGTCTCCAGTTATTCAGCTATTTTTTCAAAATTTTCCAAACTCCCAAACCTTCATATTACATTCGCTACAACATTGTGTTATAATTCATTTCATGGTTAATTTAATCTATGTCAGAAATACACATGCTTAAAATGAACAACATAGTTCTATGTTACTGGCTAAAACTGTTAGTAAAACTGTTCTTTCAGTCCTAAATAAAAAAATAAAAAATACCTCTTTAGTATATTGCTCAAACCCTTGGAGACATTTTTTTTCTTTTTGGATAGTAAAGTTATATTACATTAAGGCTACAGAAAAGCATGGTGTATTAAAGCACGATATGACATGACAAGACTCCTGAAAGTTCTTCTGCTGTAAAGAGAAGCATCTAAAATCTAAAAGGTTTAAATTTAAAAAACTAAAGCAAACCACAAAGGAAGTTTTTCAAATAATGCTCAAAAGCGTATCTTTAAAAGTGGCAGTCTTTCACCAATGCAGAATGATTCTTACCCACGAAGGCCAGAGTCAGGGCAAGCACAACCGCTTTCATGGCTGATGGGGCTGTCACATTCTGAGGTGACGGGCAGCCTTTTAAAGGCAAAATCTGTGCTGAAAAAAAGAAAAAAGGATGCTTGTGATGTAATGATCCCTGCTGTTGCATATGAAAGTACATAGATAACTTATTAACTTTTTAGAGTGATGTGAGCTTGTGCTCATTTCAGCAAGTTAGGGCCACCTGACCTTGTTCTATTCAAATATGCCAGGGTTAATTTGATCACTTTGTTTCAAAATGTTTGCTGTGCATATACTTTTTATTATGATTGCTGCTTGAGCTAACAAATGCTTTACACTAGATTTTCCATGAAATGCTGTTCCAATTTTTTATTTTTCTACTACATGAAAAGGATGAAAAGTTATGAATGCTATTCATTACAGGCTGGAGTTAAAAGATATAAAACCTCCTTTTAGAATATGGAATCTGTGGTTTGTTGTTCACATATGAATGCTACACTATTGGTTAAATGACTCGATTAACTTTTTGTTTTACTTTTGTTCAAGTCTTCCATGTCAAACATTACAAAATTCCCCTTCAAAGATTAATAATATATATATGGGGGGGGGGGGGTGGAGCCAGAGCTTGTGCTGGAGCTTGCGAGATACCGACTACAGATAGTCGGTATCCACACATAACTCGGGCTCTGGAACCCAGCTCCTTGGAAGGGGCTGAACCCTCCACTACTCTGGAGTTGTCCAGGGTGAGAGGCGGCGGGCTGGTGTGGGCTTGTTTGTTGTGGGCTCGGGGACTTGACGTGGCTCGGGGACTTGACGTGGCTCGGGGACTTGACGTGGCTCGGGGACTTGACGTGGCTCGGGAACTTGACGTGGCTCTGGAACTTGACATGGCTGCAGGGGTACCCGGGTCCGAGGCGCCGGCTGCGGGGGTACCCGGGTCCGAGGCGCCAGCTGCAGGAGTACCCGGGTCCGAGGCGCCGGCTGCAGGAGTACCCGGGTCCGAGGCGCTGGCCCCCCCCTCAAGGGACAGATCCCAGATGTCCCCACAGTCCACATCCAGGGCGGGCGGGGGGGGCCTGGGCGCTGGCCGGTGTCGGTGTTGACCTCGCTTCACTAATGGTGGTTGCTTTGTTAAGTTCTTTAATTTTATTAATTTGAACTTTTATTTTTCATCACACGATTATTAATCTTGTGATTGATTTCCTCTGCAACCTTACTTCACTGAAGCTAATGCTACTGCTTCACTGAAGGTAATGGTTGGGTTTGCTTTAAGTTCTGTTAATTTGATTAACCTGAACTTTTTCTATCACTCAATTTTTGTTGATCTGTTTGAGTAATTCCCTTTTGCAACCAGGTTTCACGGAAACTAATGGTTGGCTCGCTGTAAGTTCCTGATTTTATTAATCTGAACTTTTATTGGTGGATCACTATTTTATTAATCTTTGATTAATTCCCTTTTGCAACCATACTTAACTGAAGGTAATGATTGACTTCAAGTTCTTTAATTCTATTAATTGAACTTTTGTTGATTACCCCATGTGAGTTATTAATCTTCTCAGATTAATCTCTACCGTGTTTTATTAAGTTGAATCTTTAATTTAAAAGTTGTTATTTAAAGATTCCTCCTTTTTAATTCACTTTATCAATTCCTTTCAGTTGGTTCTTGCTTCTAAGGTTATAACCAATACCCCAGTCTCTCAGGGTTTGTTATCGGTTTAATTTCTTCTAATCTGGGTGATAACGTGAGCTGACTTCGTTAATAAGTGTAATCTCTTGCCAGAATCCCAAGCGAAGCGCTGGTGTCTGGATCGTGAGCTGTGGTGTGGTTTATTAATGGCAGAAAGCTCCGCACCTCAGAGCACCGGGGGGGTCCCACGTTTGACCTTTTTAGCCAAAGAACACTGAACAGCTGCATTACCTTTTATGCAGCGGCCCCCTCGCAATTTTTCTGACCCAGAAGTGGAAGTCCGCTCCACACCTGGAAGGGGGGTAGGATACCTTGGGGCGTTAAAGAAAAATTCACGCCTACACACACTCCAGGCTTCCACAGCCGACATAAGTTAATTTGTGTGTTTTTGTCGCCTAGCAATTAATCGAAGAGTGGTTAAATTGTTAGCTTTTGTTTTTAGATACAGTGTACATACTGAAACCTAACTAACCTCTCCTTTTATCTTTCATCTACCGCACTTTAAGAGTGACATCACTGTGTTAGGTAAATTAATGATGTTATTGCTTTGAATATGTTTCTCTTTTCATATTTTTGTGCATTGCTCGCCTAGTGGAGGTAACCAGGCCACCTCACGCCCTCAATCGGATTTCATGATCACATGGACTCGGACCGTTTTGTTTTAGCTCCGACGCGGACCCTGCAGTCCTTCATCGAATCTAAAAGGGGGGATGTTGGGCGTCGCCCATATGCCCATGTGAACTCTGAACTTATAAATGTATGGACATTTTGTGAATGTGTATATTCAACTTTGAGACTGCTCAGCCGAAAATCGGCTGTAATGTGCCTCCTAAAATGGCCACCTTGCCATGAACTACAACCCCCAGCATGCCTTGCATGGAGGGGGCGGCGCCTACAAGCGGCGCGCATCCAATCGCAACAAGGCACTGATGACGTCACCGCAGCGTGCGTAGGATCAAAACGCTGCGCTGCTCCTTTTCCTGTCTCTTCTTCCTTCATCAACCGGTGGTCAGCATGTCCACTTTTTGGCTCCGGGCCAAAGGGACCACGACCTTTGGGGGGGTAAGAGGAGAGATCCGCGGCGCTGCGTCCCTCTCTCCCTTTTTCCTCTCTTCTCCACTTCATCTCATCCGAGCTGGATCTTTTGGCTCCGGGCCAAGATCCCATCTCCTTTTCTCCTCCCGGCTGGGGGGAGGTGTAAGGCCCGCGTCGGATCGGGCCGCTCCGTTGGACCTGTGGTCCACGGAGCCGCGGTCTCCGGGAGGCTCCGACCTCTCACTAAACTCTGTTCTGTTTAAGTTTTACACATCCGAGCTCACGACGCCCACGCGCTCCCGGCAATCAGATTGGGACACAGCTGCGACTGAACGCTCCGACTGAAGGCCCCCTCCCCGCTCCGAGCCCCTGTCTGCTGACCGCGCAGGGATCGGGACGGACGGCCGGCGTCTCGCCCGGTTGTGAGCTGGCCCGGACGGCCGCGCGTCGGCGACCGGCGAGCAGGGAAGCACGGCAAGGAGAGACCGGTCCCCCGCCGCGCCTAGGAATGCGCGGCGGGGGACCGGTCGACAAAACCCGCAGGCACCCGATCCGGATCCCAGAGGAGACGTGAGCCCGTGAGCAGTGATCAGTAGGATTTAAGAGCGTTCAGAACTGTGTGTGAAGTCATGATCCCTGGTTATCAGTAACTTAAGAGCGTTTCAGAGCTAAATCTGTGTGCCAAACTGAGATTACTGCATACATCATCATCATTGTTATCCTCATGACTGTTGTCATTAATTTGTAGTCATCACTGTCTGCTAGTCATTCATGTTTTAAAGCGCCGTTTCGCCAGTTGATCACGGTTTAAACACCGGGATCACCATCCGTTCTAATTGCACGTGTTACAGTGGTTACAGTCCCGCCATCTTTAAATACCACAGCCATCTTTGTGCAGCCACAATGTTTTAAACCGTAGACGTTGTTTATCATTATTGTAGCGACCCGCTACACGGCCCTTTTAAGAGTGACTGAAGGCGGGACTTCCGGGAGCTGTTATGTTGCTAGGAGACACAGGTTGACTCAGTAGTTTTTGGGTTAACTGTTCAGTTCGGACTGTTGGGGTCTTGAGGATGAGTGCTTTCTGACTTGTGTCTGGCTGAAGCTGTCTAATAAACCTGGATGTTGGAAATACCTGACCTTTTCCCTCTGCTGATGTTTCCGGGAACATTACAATATATATATATATATATATATATATATATATATATATATATATATATATATATATATATATATATATATATATATATATATACATATACATATAAATATATGTATATACTGTATACTGTAAGTATAATTCCAAAATATCGGATAACCCAGTATCTGCTTTTTTTTTTTAAACAAGAAAAACACCTGTCTATGATGACATACGGGTGCATCGTTGTCTGTGTCATGAGTGATTTGCATATGTGTGATGATAATTTCATTGCAGAGGAAAAGACATTGTGATACCATCAAAGCCAAATTTGTTGCCATAGAGATCTGGAAATTATTATTGGATTATTTCATTACATTGGACTATTTCAGCAGAACAATCTAATCTGCATATATTTTAACTGTTCTGTGTCATAGACACAAAGTGTGTGTGATTTGCAGTCCAAAATCTCCTTTGGAAAAAAATTATAACATAATGGTAGAGGTGAGTCAGAGAGGCTGAAATCTTTTATTCAGCAAGAATCGACAAATTGCTTTTCCGAACCTGAGAAAACAAATATCGCTAGTTAAGACATTATTCAAAAGTGTAAGCGTAATGTAACACAACTATTGTGTTTGTTTGTTTCTTGAGTGTATTATTTTATCAAATGAATTTAATGCATTGTCATGAAAATAATAAAAATGGTTTATAGATTTATAGATATAGAGTTCAAAGAGGACACGTTCTCTTTTCTTCTATTTTTTTTTATTTCTGTTTATATGAAGGGTAAAATAAATGAAACCATTATAGATTTAGGTTTTGTTGTATTTGAGTATACGCAGTATCAAAGTTCACTCCGGCAGGCACCCTGACTTTGCCTATTTGCTCACTTCGCTGTGGTCAGTATGACCACTGAGGTCATGACGTTTTAGCAGATCTTTCTGATCTTCCAATCCAATCCAATCCACTTTATTTATATAGCACATTTTAAAAAACAACAAGGTTACCAAAGTGCTTCAAAATGAGTAAAGCAAGACATAATAAAATAGTAAAAACTAAAAACAGAGTAATGTGGTGCCGAAGTACGGGAGTCGGAGGCGGAGTATAAATGTTGAAGGTAGGCGCTAGCCGTTTATTCACATCAGCCATTAATCCACAACACACTTAAAGCAGGAAGCTTGACGTGACGTAACCACGCTCTCTAACCGAGCGGAACAACATTAACCCGCAGAGGGTTCCTATGTGAATTATGTAACCCACTACACCAGCCCCCCCAGAATTCACCCATAGTCAAAATCCCCTCGTCTCGGGGGAACAGCGGCCCGACCACCACGGGTACGATAAACAGGGGCCGAGGAAGGAGGGGTCGAAGGTGCGGCCGCACCACCCACAGGGCTGGGGGGCAAACGTGCCGACAGCGGCGCGGGCCTCTCAACCGGGGGCAGGGAAGAGGGTCCAGGGGGTCGGCCCCTACGTGGGGCTTGCGCCAACTCCAATGGCCGGGAAATGTCCACGTGGGCCGGCTTAACCCTATCAACAGAGACAGTCTCAGGCCTGCCGCCAATGTCCACAACCAAGCTCTTATCCCCGTGCTGCAGGACCCTAAACGGCCCGTCGTAGGGAGGGCGCAGGGGGCCGCAGTGGGCATCATGGCGAATGAACACGAAATCCACTGATTGCAGACTGGGGGGCACCCTGAAGGGGGGGGAGCCGTGCTGTGATTTAGGGACGGGCGTGAACGCCCCAGCGGCCTCCAGCAGGGTGGCACGCTGCCTGGCTGCCGACCAGTGGGCAGTAGCGCTCGGAATTAAATCCCCCGGGACTCGCAGGGTCTGCCCGTAGACCAACTCAGCGGAAGAGGACTGCACGTCCTCCTTAGGGGCACACCTCAGGCCAAGGAGGACCCACGGGAGTTTATCCACCCGGTTGCCATCCGTTAGGCTCGCGCGGAGGGCTGCCTTCATCGAACGGTGGAACCTCTCCACCAGGCCGTTTGCCTGGGGGTGGTAGGCCGTGGTGCGGTGTAGCTTGACTCCCAAACCGTCCGCGACCACGTTCCACAGCTCTGCAGTAAACTGCGGGCCGCGGTCCGAGGAGAGGTCGGACGGGGTCCGGAAGCGTGCAACCCACGTCCCAATGAATGCACGGGCCACGTCGGATGAGGCTGTCGAGGAGAGAGGAATGGCCTCGGGCCAACGAGTCGTCCTGTCGACCACTGTGAGGAGATAGGTGAAGCCCTGCGAAGGAGGCAGCGGACCAACCAGGTCGATGTGAACGTGGTCGAACCTCCGCTCCGGAACAGTGAAGGTTTCAAAGGGGGCCCTGGTGTGACAGTGCACCTTAGTCCGCTGGCGGGCCACACACGCGTCGACCCACGCCCTCACGTCTCTCTTCAGCCCTTGCCACACAAACTTCTGAGAAACCAAATTAACGGTCGGCTTCCTGCCAGGGTGAGAGAGATTGTGCACCGGCTCGAAAACGCTCCGTCTCCAGTCAGCAGGAACAAGCGGTCGAGGTTGGCCAGTAGAGAGGTCACACCACAGTCTGACACCTGAGTCACCGACCGCGACCTCCTCCAGGCGTAACCCGGTGTTGGAGGCCCTGAGGGTCTGGATCCCGCGGTCCGAGGCCTGGTCCGCGCTCATGCGGGCGTAGTCGACACCCAACTGAACGGCCCCTACGACCGCCCTGGAGAGGCAGTCCGCGACCACGTTGTCCATGCCGCCGACGTGTCGGACGTCCGTGGTGTAATCGGAGATGAAGGACAACTGGCGTTGCTGGCGGGCAGACCACGGTTCAGCCACCTTCGACATGGAGAACGTAAGGGGTTTGTGGTCCACGAAAGCCGTAAACTTACGACCCTCCAGTAGGAAACGGAAGTGGCGGATCGCCAGGAAGAGGGCCAGGAGTTCCCTGTCAAACGCACTGTATTTACGCTCCCTGGGGGTCAGCTGGCGGCTGAAAAAGGCGAGCGGCTGCCAGGCGCCGTCGACCCACTGCTCGTGCACTGCGCCAACGGCGTAATCTGACGTGTCAGTTGTGACTGCTACTGGGGCCCCGGGCGCCGGGTGAGCCAGCACGGTTCACGATGAGGCCGTGCTCGCTGAGCCGTGTGAAGAGGCCTCGGAGGTGCGCCAGGTGCTCCTCCTCCGAGGAGCTGGCAACGAGAATGTCGTCCAGGTAGACGAAAACGTAGGGCATGTCCCTGAGTGTCGAGTCCATTGGAAGGACTGCGCCGCATTCTTAAGTCCAAACGGCATGCGTAGAAACTCGAATAAGCCAAATGGCGTGACTACGGCCGTCTTGGGGACGTCAGCGGGATGCACGGGGACCTGGTGGTATCCACGCACCAGGTCCACCTTGGAGAAAACCAGCTGACCCGTCAGGTGCACGGAGAAGTCCTGGATGTGTGCGACCGGGTAGCGATCGGGAGTAGTGGCGTCATTCAAGCGGCGGTAGTCACCACACGGCCGCCACCCACCACCTGGCTTGGGGGCGATGTGGAGCGGCGACGCCCACGGGCTGTTCGAACGCCGAACAATGCCAAGGCGCTCCAAGTTGGCGAACTCAGACCTGGCGACCTCGAGCCTCTCGGGGTTGAGCCGCCGGGCCCTAGCATGGACCGGGGGGGCCTCAGTCACGATGTGGTGCTCTACACCATGTTTGGTCGTGGCAGCAGAGAAGGTGGGTTCCGTCAGGCTGGGAAACTCACCGAGGAGGATCTGGTACTTGTCCCCCTCCGAGAGCGGGCTGGAGAGCCCACTGTAGGCCGTCTCTTCGGAAACACACGCAATTGTGGAGAAAGTCAGTGCGTCAACAAGGCGGCCATTCTTGACATCCACCAGCAAACCGTGTGCGCACAAAAAAGATGTCAGCAGTGACAAAGTCCCATGTGAATTGCTGACCCCCAAAACACAAGTTCACGGTCCTCGTGCCGTAGGAGCGGATAGGGGTGTCGTCTGCAGACATCAGCGGCGGCCCCTGGGAACCACCGGCGGTGTCGTTCGCCGTAGCTGGCAGCACGCTCCTCTGTGCGCCGGTGTCGCAGAGGAACTTGAGCCCAGAGATGGTGTTTCTGATAAACAACAGCCGGTTCGTCGTGCCCACACTCACGGCCGCTACTGAGCGCAGGCTTTGGCGTTTCCCGCCGCGTAGGTACAGGGGGGACGGCACTTGCTCGCCTTAGCGCCAAAGCGTGCATGGTAATAGCACATACCAGAGCTGGCACCGCCGTCAGCAGCAGTGAGTCCCTTCTTGGTCGGCGTGTCGCCACCCGCAGGTGCATAGCTGCGTGTCAGGGTTAGAACCTCCGGGGTGCAACGTTGAGGCCAGGAAAAAACGATCAGCCTCCTCAGCCAGGGCGCGGAGCTCCGTAATGTATATAGACATGGGTATGGATATGTGTGTGTAGGTGTATGTATATATATGTGTGTATATGTGTGTGTGTACGTACTGTACATGCGTATGTGTGTATATATATGTGTATATATACATATGTATATATTAAATACAATTAGTAGAGATACGGTAGAGCAATGTGCAATTTGATTATGCAGTTTATATTAACGACGGGTTTTGTGCAATATGTATACTCCATTTTGGTTCCTGTGCAATATAATTTATCTCCTCGCACTAAGCACTTTAAAATATAAACACTTTAACATATATCCACTATAACTGTACTCTACTGTTTAGACTCGTTTACACACTGGTCGTTGGTCTCCTGTTTTTATTCTTTGTACTGAGTTTCGTGTTGTGTTGTGGTATTATGTGTTTCTGTCTTTGTTTTTTCTTATTCCTTGTACTGATTTTCGTGTTGTGTTGTGGTATTATGTGTTTCTGTCTTTGTTTTTTCTGATTCGTTTATGTTCATGTTACCATCAACCTGCCAGGGGAAATGGAAATTAGCCTGAGGCTATAATCTGGCATATTTACATGTAAATGTTCATTAATATGCACTGTCCCATTTTAAATAAATAAATAAATAACCGTATTGGCAAGAGCTGTCTGAACGCGAGGAGGCATGTGGCGGAGGAACAACTCAATGAAAAGGAAGTTGGGCTCCTCTGTACCCAGCAGGCTTAACATCATCTCCATGAGCCCGGAAGGTTTACTGTCCCCAAGTCCCTGGATTGCA
Source organism: Cololabis saira (assembly GCF_033807715.1). Lineage (NCBI taxonomy): Eukaryota > Metazoa > Chordata > Actinopteri > Beloniformes > Belonidae > Cololabis > Cololabis saira. The sequence continues at coordinate 23,660,146 of NC_084599.1, forward strand.
AACAGCCGTCTAGCCCGTTCTGCCCGCGACAGCTCAAAGGTCTTGAGGAGGTAAGCCTTAAAAGCTGCATATTTATGCTGGGCTGGAGGGACGGTGATGAAACTCAGTGTTCTGGCTGCAGTGGAATTCCCCAGCGCTGAGACCACGTGGTAATAGCGCGCATCATCATCTGTGATGCCACGGAGGGCGAACTGCGCCTCGGTCTGGGCGAACCATGCTGCTGCTGACGTCTCCCAAAACTCTGGCAACTTCAGAAAAGCAGCGTTGTTTGCCATATTCGGTTCAGTCTCTGAGTCTTCAGCGGGACTGACGTAGGGGTCACCAGTGTGGTGCCGAAGTACGGGAGTCGGAGGCGGAGTATAAATGTTGAAGGTAGGCGCTAGCCGTTTATTCACATCAGCCATTAATCCACAACACACTTAAAGCAGGAAGCTTGACGTGACGTAACCACGCTCTCTAATCGAGCGGAACAACATTAACCCGCAGAGGGTTCCTATGTGAATTATGTAACCCACTACAGTAAAATAGATAAGAGCACATAAAAGCACGAAATAAAAACACACCAGACAACAACCAGTGATTCATAAACATAAAAAACAGGACAGAGACCACACAACTTTCATGTTGAATTAAAAGCCAAAGAATAAAAATAAGTTTTAAGACGAGATTTAAAAATTTCGAGTGTGGGGGCCATTTTGATGTGGGGAGGAAGCTCATTCCAAAGTTTAGGGTCTATTGCTGAAAAAGCACGGTCACCCCTGGTTTTTTGCCTGGTTTTGGGAACGACAAGACGTGACTGAGCAGAGGACCTCAGATGTATTTTGGTGCCAACCCATTTAATGACTTAAAAACAAACAATAGTATTTTAAAATTAATTCTAAAAGAGACAGGGAGCCAGTGAAGGGAGGCCAGAACAGGGGTGATGTGATCATGCTTGCTTCCTGTTAAAAGACGAGCAGCCGCGTTTTGGACGACTAACTGTAAGCGTGCAAGGGAGGTCTGGTTGACGCCAGTATAGAAGGCATTACAGAGATAAAAGCATGAATCACTCGTTCAAAATCATTAAAAGATAAAACAGATTTAATTTTAGATAAAAGCTTCAGATGATAAAAACTGGATTTTACTACAGAATTTACTTGCTTGTCCAGTTTAAGATCACTGTCCATTTTGACGCTGAGGTTGGTGACTGTAGTTTTCAAGTAAATTAGTAGGGAACCCAGATCTATAGTGATCAATAGTCAATGATTTTGATAGTGATTTATCAGCTGGTTGAAAAATGCATCCCCCTGAATCCAGTTTTCTTTTCTTTTCTTTTTTTTATAGGATATGCATGTCCAGGATGTGCATGTTGCACAAGTTTATTACATAACTCACAATACTACAGAATGAAAAACATAAAGCATTAAAAACTCAAGCGTCAAATGGAAATGTGATGTAGCATGTCATCATACTTTGTACAGCTAAATAACTTTTTAACTCAAAATAACTGCTATGATGCCTTCCAGGTTTTAGACAGCACCTGTTAGGTTCCTAAATCATCACAACATTAATAACTTAGAAAAAGACACCAGAGACTGTTAGAAATGATTTTCAATGCCTTCTGCAGAAGGTTGGAGAGAAGTCTTGAGGAGCTTTAGGGCAACACGACCCTCCTCATAGAGCTCGTCAAACCTCTCCCACTTGCTGCTTCTGCAGGACGCTATTTATTGGTAAACTGACAGGAAACTTGACCATATTTGGAACAGTGAATGTATAGATGGACAATGGACAAAAACAGGAAACATGGTCACACAGTCATGGTATCAGATGATGGTTGAAAAGTCACACCTTATGACTTTTCAGTTAGTAAGTAACTTATCTCTGGTGTGCAGAGCAACAGACATCCTTTTAAGAAATGGTCTTGCCATCAGATGGTCCAACTAACCCTTAAAGACAATGAGACGACTGTCAGTCGACCCCCCTGAGTCTCTCCAAGGAAGTGGCTGCCCTGTTATCTGTTTAGAGCATGTGATGGGGGTCTTGGAAATGATGTGTCTAAAGACAATGGTTAATTTACCAATGAGGAAGTCAGCAGTTTTAACCTCCTGCGTGTGTCAAAGAATGTCACAAACACAGTCAGCTCTCTGATTTGACTTGATTCTGATTCTCATAAGAACAAACTTAATTCAGACTTTTGATTAATCTGACATTTCCCTCCTGTTTGTTCTTATGAAACTTCACAGTAAACAAAATAAAACACTCCAGTGTCATTGTAAACATACAGGTAATGAAAACACAGAGAAGTACAAAGACAGTAATAGTCGGAATCGGAATCGGAATCTCAGTCATTATGTCAGCATGACTCAGTAATGAAAAAGTCTCTTCCATTCCTCGAATTCCTCTTCTAGTTTGTTGTCGCAAGACAGTTTGGCTAGTCTTCTTCAGGCTGTGGCTGGCGAGATAGGCATCAGATGATTTCTTCAGCGGGCAAAGGTTTGAGTACCGCCCGACTTCCCGCCTACTCAAGCCTGGAATTTCTCTGCTAGCTTTCACTGCAACTGGTGAACGCAGTAGATCGTTCTGCAGCCTTTACTGCTGCCGGTGCTGTCGGTGTCCTGATTTGGACAGCAAAAGGGCCCGTCCTGACAGGTGATGACGTTTCACCACTCGACTCAGGATCTGGTCACCCATTTCAGCAGTTCCTGCTTAGGAGAGGGAGAGAGGAAGAAAACAGCAGCGTACAAGAAGACGATTCTCATGTACAGTTCGACTAATGGCCGTCATTCAGGCCATGGCTTTCTTGAGCCTTAACTTAACAGCCATTAGTTCACTCCAAGAATCAAATCCATATGGAAAACTTCAAATGGATAGGTCCCTTCACGACACAGACCTCTTTTAGGCCTCATATTGCCTTGCATGTTGTATCTGCAACATGTCGGAAAGCTCCTACTAAAATTTTTTAAAGGGTATTTAGTATTTAATCCTCATGATGTATCATATGTACCCCTACTCCCTCCTGTTGAGCCATAGAAACTCCCTATGGCTCAACTTAGCCACCAGGGGGAACAGATTCCTTGGAAGCACCAGTTTGCTTCGCTCCAGACAAATTCCTTCTGAAATTACAGTAGCTAGTTGCAGTAGCACCTTCATTTAGCCAAATGCTTTTTTATCTTTGCAAGAGCATTGTTTCTAATGTCAACAGGGGTAGAAGGGGTCAGGACCGCCTGAGTCCTGAATCCTCCCCAGATAAGTGGCCCTCCCACTTTTTGACCTCTGCATCCTGGCAGGTCGGCAGGTCTGAACCTCTAGGGACAAGAGGTCTCTATGTCCTTCAGATCCCCCCTCCAATCACCAGATTAGAAGGGGCAAAACCCTGTTAAATTCTGTCTCCCACCGTAGATTAGACTACAGAATTTCTCATTGAAAAAACGTTCTTATTTCAACCCAAGTGGGTTATGGTCTTATTAAAGTATCACCACACAAAAACTGTCAGTGCAGCAACTTTCCTGCAACGTAAACAGTAGTCTTCAGTGAACTTATATATATATATTGTATACATATATATAAACAATAATTCATTGTCACAAAACGTCGGACTGAAAGGAAGCATTCTATCAAATAATGCCTTCTCAACTGTTGTTGAGCTATATTTTCCCCAAATCAAAAAGAAATGCCAGAAAATTGTCAGAAAATTGTCAGAAAATTGTCTCCAGATTAATCATATAGTCTTCAGGAGATTCCTAATCTTCTGTTTGCATGCTGCAACGCAAATGCATGCTCTTCTATGAAGACTTATAGAAGTCTTAAGAAAATTGTGGGATAAATTCCCATGTGTAAACTACACATAGACAAAAACCCACTAACATTAAACACACACTTCAGATCATCTATATGTGGGTTTGTGTTTCAGTGCAAATGTGTAAATTACTTCTCCTCAAACTACACTAACCACGCTCAATTGGTGCACTTCAAATTAACTCCCAACCTAAATCGTAGCAACACTGATCACAAATGTACACATTTTCAGTGTGAATAGGCTAGTATGCACTCAGAGTTTTCTTTTCTAAAAAGATTGTACAACGGGTTTGTTTCTCCTCCATACAATCCAAGTCAAATACAGTATCACAAAAGTAAACTGCAAATTAAATGATGAATTAACCCAATTTAAAACTTCTATGATTCTATGCCTTCATTCAGGCTTAGAATGATAGAACAAACTATATTTCTCCAATTCTCTATGTTTTTTCCAAGACAAGAGCTTACTTCACTTCACTTCACCACTGAAAACCCCCCTTTTCCCAGCGAAAAGTTCTCTCTGCAGACACAGATCTTGCAGCCGCTCGTAAAGCAGAGCACCCACTGCTGGAGCACGCTTTCACACACACACATAGCGCTGTAGCCTTACACACACACACAGAGAGTCACACACAGACACAGAGCTTTGGGCTGCTATTTGTATCATTTTAACAAAAACTTCAACAGAGAGGAAATTCAACCCTCAACTCACGGACATGTAGTCTCCAAATGAGAAGACACCTCCCTCTTATGGCACTTTTCCACTAGTATCAGTTCAGCCCGGCACGGCTCGGCGCGGCTTTACACGGTTCCACACATGTGTTTTCGCACTGCCAGGGGAGAAGCGGGCAGGTTTGGGTGAAGCTGCTGTGACGTACTCGATTGCGCAACCGCTTTATTCATGTCGGCGCTGATGAGAAATCAGCTGGAGCCGGGAGCGGCTGAGAGTAAAACAGCCCGTCTACATCGCTTTTTTAATTTTTTCTCGACAGCCACCAGGTTTATGAACATCTGCACTTCAGAGTTGGATCACCAAACAGACGTTTTGCGCTTTATAATAAAATCGCCGCGAGTCCCCTCGCGCTGACTCCATGGATCGGCTGACTCCCGCTTCCTGATTCAAACGTCTGCCGGCCCCGCCCCCCGACCAATCAGAGGCGTGGAGGGTGGTGACGTCCCCGCCCCCCGACCAATCGGTGGCGAGGAGGTGGTGACGTCAGAAATAGTCCCTGCTCAGACCGCTTTCAGAACCTCACTGAAATGGTTACAGAAAAAGGTACCGGCTTGGAGCGGCTCTACTCGTCTCAGCCAGAGGTGGCAAATCCGGCTTCAGAAAGTAAAAGTCCTACCATGTATTTGTTCTGTCCATTCACTCAACCAGCTGATTCTAATCAGCACAGCTCTTCAGCCAGGTAGATGAGCTAATTAGTGAACTCACCTGGTTTTAGTGAATGGACAGAACAAATATATGGCAGGACTTTTACTTTCTGAAGCCGGATTTGCCACCTCTGGCTCTCAGCCCTAGTGCGAAAGCGCAAAACGGGTAGAACCGAGCTAAACTGATACTAATGCAAAAGCGCCATTAAGCTTCACTAAGCCTGTCATCTCATGCAGCTCTTCGTAAACGTGCAGCCACACTGCAGCAGAACTTTTACACACACAGACACAGACACACACACACACACACACACACAGAGACACACACAGAGAGCTGCAGCTTGTCACACAGACACAAGTCACACCCTGCTGCAGCCCCCACTTCTCCCCAACTTCACGTAGCTTTCTTTACCTTTTTCTTTCTCGCTAAACCTTGTCCCGTTTTGGACATTTAATCAGTTTTCTTTTAGTCTTAAATTAGTCCATTTACTTCTTTCTAAGTTCCGTATATTTGTCTCCATTTTCTTTACCTAAAGTTTTTAGGGACGTCTCCCATACCAGCTAAGCATCTTTTAGAGATTATTTAGGCATAAGTTTCAGCTTAACCACGCGTCGGCTATGTTATCTTAGCCAGTTATTTTTGCTTTCTCAAGTTTCTCTAAGAACATAAGTTTCCTTTTTCAACAGTTTGGTTTTAGCCTGATCTTTTAGTGAACAATTTAAATTTTTTCCTCTCAATTTTAGACAAACATTAGACAAACATAAAACACAACCATTAAAAATCATTCCATTAGAAACCCCCTCTCTTTATCCTGTACTTTTAAAGTCCCAGATTTCAAAAGCCGGTCCCCGACCGAGTTAGATGTTGGTCTTACGCACTGCTCTTAGGCAGTATTTTTAGAGGCCCCTATGCTTTCATAAAAATCGGGTCCCCGACCCGCCGCCAAACACCGTTTTCGCTAACCTCTTGTTAGTATACACAGAAATTTCACTCGTATTTTACACAAAAATACTTCAATACCCCAGGTATTTAAGTAAGAGGAGGTTTCTCACCAGCCTCCTAGTGCCTTCCCCTTGGCTCGGGAATCTCGTCGTCTGGACTCCTTGGAACAGCGCAGATCAATCTGGGCCCCGTCCCTGAAGTCGGGAACGGCTGTCGACAGATTTTAGATGGCCCCTTTTGATCGTACGCCGTGCCAATCGTCAGAGCTTGAGATCACGGGTTCTCGGCACCAAAATGTTAGGTTCCTAAATCATCACAACATTAATAACTTAGAAAAAGACACCAGAGACTGTTAGAAATGATTTTCAATGCCTTCTGCAGAAGGTTGGAGAGAAGTCTTGAGGAGCTTTTAGGGCAACACGACCCTCCTCATAGAGCTCGTCAAACCTCTCCCACTTGCTGCTTCTGCAGGACGCTATTTATTGGTAAACTGACAGGAAACTTGACCATATTTGGAACAGTGAATGTATAGATGGACAATGGACAAAAACAGGAAACAGATGGTCACACAGACATGGTATCAGATGATGGTTGAAAAGTCACACCTTATGACTTTTCAGTTAGTAAGTAACTTATCTCTGGTGTGCAGAGCAACAGACATCCTTTTAAGAAATGGTCTTGTCATCAGATGGTCCAACTAACCCTTAAAGACTTCAGCCCCCCTGAGTCTCTCCAAGGAAGTGGCTGCCCTGTTATCTGTTTAGAGCATGTGATGGGGGTCTTGGAAATGATGTGTCTAAAGACAATGGTTAATTTACCAACGAGGAAGTCAGCAGTTTTAACCTCCTGCGTGTGTCAAAGAATGTCACAAACACAGTCAGCTCTCTGATTTGACTTGATTCTGATTCTCATAAGAACAAACTTAATTCAGACTTTTGATTAATCTGACACACCACAGCACTGAGACTGTGCTAATGAAAGTGTTTAATGAAATATGTCTGAATACAGATGGTGGAAACATGTCGGTCTTAGTAAATTTACTGGATCTTAGTGCTGCCTTTGATACAGTTGACCACAATATTTTACTCAAACAACTGGAGAACTGGGCGGGTCTTTCCGGAACTGTACTAAACTGGTTCAAAACATACTTAGACAACAGGAGGTACTTTGTGTCAATAGGTAACTTTACATCTCAGCAGACAAGAATCACATGTGGAGTTCCCCAAGGTTCCATCCTGGGACCTCTTCTGTTTACATCTGCAGTGGGTATGGAAGATATTCACATCCCTTTAAATTTTTCCATCTTTGTTTTATTGCAGCCATTTGCTGAAATAAAAAGAAGTTCATTTTATTTCTCAATAATGGACACTCAGCACCCTATCTTGTCAGAAAAAAAAGATAAATGTAGAAATGTTTGCAAATGTATTAAAAAACAAAAACTGAAATATCACACACAAGGTTCTATTTTGGTTTCATCTGACCATATAACATTCTCCCAATCTTCTTCTGCATCATCCAAATGCTCTCTAGCAAACTTCAGACGGCCCTGGACATGTACAGGCTTGAGCAGGGAGACATGTCTGGCACTGCAGGATCTGAGTCCCTGGTGACGTAGTGCGTTACTGATGGTAGCCTTTGTTTCTTTGGTCCCAGCTCTCCGCAAGTCATTCACTAGGTCCCCCGTGTGATTCTGGGATTTTTACTCACTGTTCTTGTGATCATTTTTAACACACGGGTTGAGATCTTGCGTGGAGCCCCAGATTGAGGGAGATTATCAGGGGTCTTGTATGTCTTCCATTTTCTAATTATTGCTCCCACAGTTGATTTCTTCACACCAAGCTGCTCACCTATTGCAGATTCAGTCTTCCAGGCCTGGTGCAGGTCTACAATTTTGTTTCTCATGTCCTTTGACAGCTCTTTGGTCTTGGCCATAGTGGAGTTTGGAGTGGGACTGTTTGATGTTGTGGACAGGTGTCTTTTATACTGATAAAACAGGTGCCATTAATACAGGTAACGAGTGTAGGACAGAGGAGCCTCTTAAAGAAGAAGTTACAGGTCTGTGAAAGCCAAAAATCTTGCTTGTTTGTAGGTGACCAAATACTTATTTTACCGAGGTATTCACCAATTGATTCGGAAAAAATCCTACAATGTGATTTACTCGATTTTTTAAATTTTTTGTCCGCCCAACCCAACACTACCTTTATACAAGAAAGCTACTGTAGCAAGCTCGTTGCCACTGGGGCCGACCGACAGGACAGAGGACACAGGGTTTTGTGCAGGAACTGGTTTATTCACTCCTTCACTGCAGACACACATACACCAGCAACTTGAGCAGAGACCTCTTGCTGCTGTGCAGCCACGCCTTATGAAGGCAGGCAGGGTGGAGAGGTTGATGGGGCCTACCTGTGCACAATCACCTGAGTGGCTGCACCTCCACCCTGCCACACACCCCCATAGCCCAACTCAGGCCGGGGCCCGGAGCCTGTACATTTAGAACAGGGGTTTTCACTAACAACCTGCCATCTACCTGCAGAGGAGCTGGTTTAGTGATTGGTTAGAACAACTGCTGGACTGGATTTTTACTTTATGGCACCTGGATTATACACCTCTGGTTATTAGCAGGATGTCCAAGTAATTCACTGAATAGGCTCCAGCTGATCCAAAATGCACAGCAGGAGTGCTGACAGGAATTAAGAGAGCACGAGACCACGTCTCTCCAGTGTTAGCTTCGCTCCATTGGCTCCCAGTAAAACTCAGAATCCAATTCAAAATTGTATTACTTGCGTATAAAGCCCAAAACGGCCTAGCTCCTTGATATTTGCAAGACCTATTAGTACTTTATGTTCCTAACAGAGCTCTCCGTTCTCAGAGAGCAGGTTTATTCGTACTTCCTAGTAGGCTATGCCAACGATTTAACGCGGGACCATAATTCAGGCTTAAGGCACCGTGTTTGTTCTTGCTGAGCATCTTTGGTGTCTCCCACTTCGGGGTTCCTCCTCTTCCACTTCTTTTTGACGTTGCAGTTCCAGTACACAGTAGTCCGACCTAAGTATTATGAACGTATAGTGTGAGCAGACAGGTCGCATCAGAGCATCGGGACGTACAGTGTGAGACCATTACTCGTGGGCTGCGAACTTTTGAACTCAGCGATCTAGTCGTGCAGTGTGAGATGAGGCAGTCTCAAATGATTTAAAATACCGCACAGTGTATGCCCAGCTTTAGAGAGCGCCATTGTATCTGTCTCCTGCTCACTTGTCTCTCCGTCTTTCTTTTTGTCTCCAGCTCACTCGTCTCTCCGTGTCATCTCACTATATCGCTAACTTCCCTTTAAATCTGTTATGCGCCTCTTATAGAGTCACGCTGTTTACACAGATCTGATTGGCTGAGCAGCATCATGTGGGATGGCTTAACTCATATGCAATTGGTCTGTAAGGTCTGCTAAACAAATGCCGTAAAGAATAGTAAAGCTGCCCTGGTTAAAATAGAAGTGCCCCGTCAAAATATAGAATCCCTCGGTAATTTATTGATTACATGTCTGGGTCCGCGGAGGACGGCGTCTGGGTCCAGACCCGGACCGCAGTCTGCCTGTTAGTGACCTCTGTCCTAGAGTATCCAAATGTAGATTTGGAGGGCGGAGCTTCCGCTATCAGGCACCATTACTATGGAACAAACTTCCAATCTGGGTTAAGGAGGCTGACACCACCTCCACCTTTAAAACCAAATTTAAAACGTTTCTGTTTAGTAAAGCCTATAATTGGTGTAAACTCTAGTGTGTTTAGGGCCAGTAGTCATAGCTGCAGCTATAGAATAAGACTAAAATAGTTTGTCTCAAACATAGTTTCATAGTTGTAGATATGCTGCTATAGAGCTAGACTGCAGGGGGACACTAACTGATCCACTGAGCGGTGCCCATCACCCCTCCTTCTCTTTCCTTTCTCAGTTATTAATTATAAGTATTTCATAACCATCAAGGTTCTCCATTGTTCTTGTAGTTTGTTGTGCTGATCTGCCCCCTCCTTTTCTCTTCTGTGCATGTTTGCAGGCCAGAGGCTCAGGAGCTGCATCCTGACCTGCAGTCCCACCCTCTGATCATCCCACTGCTTGCTTCCACCTGTCTGTATGGATGTCTGGTGGATGCCTGCTGACATCCTGACTTGGGGTCCACCCCTCCCCGACCACATCAGTGTCTGCTGTCTACATCTGTTTATATAGTCATCCTTGTAGTGCACCAGTTAACCATTGTGTCTGTGTCTCTCCTTTCTCTGTTCTTCATTCTCTCTGTCTGTTCTCTCTTTTCCTGCTCTGCCCAGCTGGCCTCCAGCAGGAGGGCCCCCCCTTATGAGCCAAATCCTGCTCAAGGTTTCTTCCCTCCTAAAGGGGAGTTTTTCCTTGCTTAAGGTTCTTCTCCCACTAGGGGAGTTTTTTACCTGCCATTGTTTATGTTATGTTTATGTAATAATTGCTCGAGGGTCATGTTCTGGGTCTCTGGAAATCACCTTGAGACAACTTCTGTTGTAGTAGATGCAATATACCGGTAAATAAAATTGAATTGAAAATTGAATTGTGGACTTTGGGAAAGCTTGTGTGGTATGTGTCTGGAGATTGCGAGATTAAACTGTATAATTAAAATAAATGACAAAATGATAAAATATCTCTAAATTAAATGCTATGCTGCTGCAGAGACTGAACTCACTGAGGATGAACTGAGACAAGGTGGCAAAACAACCCTTTTTGTCTATTGACTAATGTTGGGCTTGCCTTGTTTTCTTTTCCTTGAGTTTTTTGGACTTTGTGGGCATTATTGCCAGCTCTGCATGTATATTATTAGTCTTTTTTACTTTCATCTGTATTTTATATAATTATATTTAGATGTGTGGAAGGTCACAGGGGACAGACCTTCCAAAAGGAATTATTTCTCCACTCAGTTTATTAATATTTACCACAACTCATACTTTGAAAGCTTTTTCAGTTTATTTAAGTTTACAATCTTGGAAACAACAATATAGAACGCAACATGATAGAAAGAGTTTAAGCACACTGAGCAGTGCAACGGCACGACAGATGGGCTTCTGCTGTCTCCCTCAGGTCGATGCTCTTCTCGTAGATACTGCTCAGACCATCATTGCTGTTCAAATATGAACCTGAAACGGTAATGAGAGCAAAGCAGTTAGACTCTGTGAGATAAAAACAAAGCCGATGTAATCCAGTCTGCTAAATGAGATGCCTCGCAAACTCACCAATGGGCACGCAATGGAAACCAACGGTGACAGGGGTGGTTCTCACTGGCATGCAGCCAGGAAGACAGCGCAGCACGGGTTCGACAGAGTAGCACTTGGACTCCTCACCTTGGAAGGTCATCTGCTTCTCCAGTTTCACAGATTCAAGCTTCATGTAACATTCTGGAAAAATATTTAAGTTGAGGGTGAGCATTTGTTATCATGCCCCTTCACATTCAGAGGTCCATGACTTTGGCCAAATTATTATATTTTTTGGTTTCAGGCTGTTTATCACTGTTACATGATAGTAATCATATCATTGCATTTAAACTTGAGATACTGTATTGTAAAGCTGCCACTAACCATACTGTGCTAATGAGTGGGGATGGATTGATACAATTTGTAATACCACTTTGTGCCACTAGAAATGCTTGTGATGTGCTGCACACATGGTTACAAATGGCATTGCTAAATAGAGTTGCTTAAAGGAAAAAAAGAGATCAAACGGGGACAGGAAGCATTACCGGATGTATCGCGGCAGCTGCTTCCAGACAGAACCCAGGAATGAGCGAAGCTGGTTGCATTCTTGGATACCCGCTCATTGGGTGTACGGTACTCCTGTTTAACTTCACCATCAGCCCTTCCACAGAGTCCACAAGTCTGACCTCTCATCCAGTCCGCAACTTTAATCTGTAAAATAAATAGACATCTGATTACGTCATAAATGGTAGCTTAATGAATGTTACTTGCCTAAGATGATGAGATTTGTTATATTACCTTCAGCGAGCTGAAACTGAAGAAGACTTCCTGAAGGCCATGGCTTGGAGCATGGACAGACACACCCTCACTTCTCTGTCTGATTTGTAAGTAGCCTATAACAAATAAAACAAATGAAAATATTTTATTTTTATTCTTAGCTTTCAATATATATTAACAAAGGTCTGGCAGTTTAGTTTAACTTGATTGAACAAAAACCTGCTGGATCCATATATGGCAAGTTGTTGGCAGGGATTTCTACTCCATTAACCTTCACCATGACAACACTGCCCTGGGCGTACAAGTCGATGTCACTGTAGAAAAACAGTTTATATACAGATTAAAGAGATTTTCTGAGACCTATTTTGAGTGATGTTTCAGTGTTTAGATGTAAGTTCTAGTTGTGAGTGCTCTTACCTGTTTTCAACCTTGACATTGATCTCATTCTGTTCCTGTGCTTGGTCCTTCTTTAGCAGAACCATGAATTTGAGTTCTGATGTGCAATCCTGAGCCAAGACCTGGTAGCATGAGTGTGGAGTCTCGGTTTTATAATTCCTCTTGTTGAATGTGATCATTTTGTTGTTAATCATGGCGCACTCAGCTGGAGTGATTAAGAGAAAAGAAAGAATCCCTTAAAATGTCATCAAAACATTCGACCATAGGGGAAAATTCTTCTTTTAAATTATTTTCACCTGCACCGGCCTTGGTGAGCATGTATGAGAACTTGTCCGTCCAGCTGTTTGGATAAGCTTCCAACTCAGCAGCAGTGTATCCAAGAGGCAGATACATGGGAAGAGCCAGTCCAAGCTTGTAAAGTGTACTCTGTAATGTTTCATAACAAAGGATAAAAATGAATGAAGGCAATTTGAGTAATGTAAGCATCATCTGTGTAAAAGCAAGAACACTTCCCAAAACCTTACATTTGGTGTCTTCAGCACAACATTCAGGCTTGTCTCGTTGGCGACAGCTACAGTCAGTTTAATCTGTTTTGGGACATTATTGATCTTTGTCTGGTTTACTCCATGTTCCACAGCGACACGGGAAAGATACTCAGAAATCCTAGACAAACAGGCGGGTTAGAGTGTTTGGCTTTTATATTTTTTAAAACAAGTAAAGAAAGTGTGGTTTTGCATATCAGTACATTAAAAAGGCATCCCGTCTCTACCAGGTCTTAAAATTGGATAAGTACAACCTTGAATTTACAGTTACGGATGAAGTATCACACATGGTATTCGTTGAACAAAATCTATACTAATATGCAAAAACTGAAGATATATTAGCAGTGTACTTGTCTGGAGCATTCCATTTTTTGTTTACACAAAGGAAAAGAGGAAGGAAATCAGCATAGACCTTGGAGAAGTTGCTCTCCATTAATCTAGGAAAGATTTAAGAGATATTTCCATCTTTCTGCAGTGAGAAGGATCATTCACAAATGGAAAACATTCAAGACACCTACTAGTCTTCCTGGCATTGGACATCCCAACATGTTATATGACTATACAAAGCTGAGAGGAACTCAAACAGTGAGCAGGCTACATACTAAAGAATAATAGTGCAATTACATAAATTGCTTGTGGCGTGTTTAGGCGGATTTCTAAGAAAAACCTTCTTTTCACTAAAAAGTGGCTATAGCTATAATGCACAGTACGATGCCAAATCCTTTTTCAGATAATTTCAAGACCTAGTAAGGACCAGATAATACGTAAAACCTTAGAACTTAAAGAGGATATACTTTCTTTGTCATATGACTATAGGTGGCTAGGAGCAGGACATTGTGCAAAACAAAGTCATGCCCTCATAATTTTAAATCTATGATATTTGAGACATGAAAATTATCCTTTTCAGATGGTCAATAGTTTGGTACATTACCTCCTTGCATATGTCGTCATGATCTTGGGGAGTCTTTCCCACATCAGTTTCACACGGACTGCAGGTTGTTTTTCCACAGCACCAGTTTCAACTATGATTGTTGTGTTGTATTGCTTGCATTGAATTCCCCAGGTAAGCCTGGCCTGAGAAAAATTTGTATTTTGTTTTTATTGAATCTAAAGCAACACATTATTTCCTATATTTATTAATACGTTTATGAGAGGTTTTTACCATCAGCTTATGGTGACTCAACATAACACCATCAGCGCAGATATTCCATTTGTCACTGGCAGTTAAGTTGGCGAAGATGACTTGCACTCTGGCATTTTCTTTGTCATAGTAAGCTGCAATCTGGTATCCCTGGTTCTTGTGGTCAGCTCTTATAGCACGGATCAGAACGGTAACAGCAGGAGAGATGGTGTTAGAGAGGTACCTAGCCTGAAAGAGCAAAGAAGAGACTAACATTAAATTTGTAATGTTTTTTTTTTTTTGCTTGTCTTTTTTTTCACTCATTTGAGTACCTAGAACTTTAAACAGCTTGATCTGACAACTCACCTTATTGTAGATAGCTTCAAAGCTGGAGGCACTGCTGCTGCTGTTGACACGTTCAATGGAGACTGAATGCTACGAACAAAGATCACACATTTACCCTCTCAGAAATGGTGCATGATATAGATGTTTCGCCCCGTTTGAAAAATACCTGGTGGATGTGGTTCTTAGCAAAGTTCATTTCAAACAGTACTTTCTGTAAGAAATAAACAAACACAAGTGAATGATGTCCTACACAATCTTTTGCTTTTACATGGTTTAGCGTTTGTGGCTGCCCACCTTTGACAGGGACCTGGAGCTAGACTGAAGAGATGACTGTCTGCTGGACAAGCTGCTTGAACTGCTGGAGGATGTCTTGATGAGGGAACCAATAAAATCAACTAACGTGTTTTCGCGGCGAGAAGAGGAGCTGGAGGACGACTTGGATGAGGAGCTGCTGGACCGAGAACTGGTCGACCTTGAGCTGCTGGAGCTGGAGGAAGATGCTGTGCTATTGTTCAGGCCAGGAACCAGAATCCTCTTCAGTTTCATGAGGACATTTCTGTCCTCGAGGACGTCCTCCTCTTCACTCAGGTTAACTACTCTAAGGATCTTTTCTGCTGCTTTTTCTCCAACCTGAACCTCGATTTCAATCATTTCAATAACTGGTCCAGCAGCTAAAATACAAATAAAAAGCAACTTTTAAAAGAACCCTGCAAACGCTTCTTATACATTTACTTTGGTTGTTAAGTAAACTTAATCAGCTTCACTTGCCTGGAGAAACCTTTACATAAACAGAGTGTTTTCCCACTGCAGCGTAGATTGGACTTTTTCTCAGTGAGGCAGCATTGCGAGACTCAATCTCAGCACAGGCTTTGATTCCAAATGTGTAACTTGCAGCACACATTTTCTTCACATAGCCTTTGAAGAGTTTCATCTTTCTGGCAAATTGTCTTGGCAGGTCAGCGGAAATGATTTCAGATGAAGCTGACTGTAAAATCACAGCAAAGGGTCACTATGTTGATTTGGAACCAGGTGCATTTTTGTATAGTAAAAGATGGAGAGTAAACCAAACTCACTGCACTCACCTCAAGAGAGGATAACATGCTAGAATTCCTTGAGGTGAAGTTCTGCCATGACATTGCATCTATAGGTTCAGCTGGGACAATTGGTGTTATTTTGGTAGCTGCAAGATCTTCCACATTTCTTGAGACAGCAAAAGTGTCAACACTTTTGAAAGAAAAGAAAAGAAAAAAAATACTTCAATAGTTCAGAAAGAACAAAGTGTTCAAAATACGGTAATGGACACATGTTCTTACAGTGCAGATGCAATCGTGTTAACCCCCTGAACAGGCAGGAGCTGGATCTTGAAGTTGCCCTTAATCAGGTCCAGCCTTGCTGCTATCTTTGCAGGAACAACTGTGTGAACTTTGGCTTTTGACACCAAAGCAGCCTGGATGAAAGCAGTATTCACACCCATGACTGCATAGGTGTGCATGGAAACACTGCAAGTAATAGTTCATAATAATTAGATGGGGATTTCTGAACATTGAGGGTAAACGTTTTTAAGAAAGAAATCAACATCTTTTTTTAGTTAGTCAAGTACAACTGTGCCACCTTGGAGCAATTGCAGCCTTCAGAGAAATATCAGACTTCAGGAGCTGGGTGAGAGGGAAGTTCTTAGGCAGAGGTGGTGACACAGTTGCTTGTACTATAAAAAAGGGAGACATGTTCAATTTCAGTATACATATTGTACTCAAGTTCACAATGCTTAAAGTAAATAAGTCAAATTTACCATCGACAGTTGCAGCTGCCACTGCAGCAGTATAGAGACTGAGCTCCATGGGTAAACCGACAGAGGTGGGGAGGATTCGACGAATCTCAGAAACAAGCATGGGTTTAGAGTAATGCAGCACGTAACCAGACAAGAGAGCATCCAAAGCTTTTCTTCCATAAGTGCGGATGTCAGCTCTGTTTGCATACTGTAAAATAAAAGGTTTCTTATGAGGAAGGGGATTTAGTTTTAAAAACTAATATAACCGCTCTTCACATAAAACTAGGAGATGCATTACCTGAATAATCTGTTCAACCATTGCTTTATCAATGTTTGCAAATGCAATTTCATGTCCAAGTACTTTCACGTATGCAGAAACCAGAGGTTGACTTGAAGGCTGAGCTCTCCATTCAGAAAACTAAAGTGGGAAGGAAAATGATGAGTTAAAACTATCTCATAGAAATACAATTTATTTTAATTATGGTTTTCATGAATGTGATTTTCAATGAACGTTTGTTTTCACTGTGACTCTTACAGCTTTAATGGCTTGTTTCATCTTGGTGATTCTGTCTGCACTCTCTGGGGTGTCACGGATTTTCAAAAGGGCCTCCTGGACACCTTCAGTTCTCACACCAACCTGTAGGGGGGGAAAAATACAGTTAAACAATCATTACAAGTTACACCAACCAGATATTCAGTATACTTTTTACAAATTGATTTATGCTCTTATGAAAGGATGCAATTTGTACACACAAGCAATATGTTGGAGATGGCTGTCATACCTCCACAACATCTACATAAGCTCCAGCCAGGTAAGTACGAGCTCTCGCCATCAAAGTTCTTGGCAAAACCGTTGCTGCATCATTGATGTAGTAAGCACTGGCAGCAGCTCCCACCATCCAAGGATCTGCAGGTCCAAAGGCAGAGTGTTAAACCTTGATTATGTATCTCAAGTCTGAGAAATTATAATTTTTTATCCTCTTACTGTAATAGGCATCATAATAGAAAGCTCTGCTGTAGCGGTAGCTCAGTCTCTCGTATTTGGGGCTGAGGATCCTCACAGCAACATTACAAGCAGCAGCTCTGAAAGAATAACATGCAAACATTTGTGTTTATTGCTGCTAATGTGTTGAAAAAAAAGATGAAATCATGAATATAATCTATTTTCTTACATAGAAGAATGGTCAGGGGATGTGGTCTTGGTAAGGGCCTTCAAGTAAGAGTAGATGAAACTAGCGACCTGCAGGTTTGATTCTTTCAAGATGCTCTGAGCGAGTGTAGTGACCAGACCCATGGGCAGCTTCGTCTCGAAGAGAACGATGGCAGCAATCATACGAAGTTCTGGGTTGAGAGTCTTGTACATGAATAGCTGAACAGCCATGTCCTGGACCTAATTCCCAAAGAGAAATGGCATTAGCACAACTGCACTTGAAAATAAGGGTGTTACGTTTGTTTATTGTAAGTGTGGGCAATAATCTGAAAATGTGCGCTGACCAATTTGGGCTCCTTCTTCGCAATTTTTCTGAGGGACAAGGCTGCCTCAATATGAACTCTGTGGGGGAGACTGATGGCAGAGCTCCCAAAGCCAGGTAGGAGCTTCATGATTGGCTTCAGACTGCCAGGATGTCCTGCATTACCCAGAACTTTGAGAGCCAAAATGACTCCATCATAGTCACGTCTCTCAAGAGCTCTGATGATGATTTCGTGTACAGGCTGTGGAAGAGAGAAAACATTCAAGTCACCCACAGCATTAACTCAGTATTAGTTATATAAATCATATCTTTCTCACAATACATACCCTCACAAGCTCAGATGGACAAGAAGGGTATTCTACACAGTATTTATAGACCATACTGCCGAATCCCAACATGGCAATCTCAAGCAAAACAGGGTTTTCTTTTATCTTGGGGGTCATAGCCAAGCCCTGTGGATTTATGAAAACAAAAAAACTGAACACTGATTGTATGTAGCAGCTACATTATGCAAAATAACATTATATATACATAAAGATGATTACATATTATGCATTGACATGCCTCTACAAGTTTGATGGCCTCCAGGTCAGGGGTCACCATCTGTAACGATGACATCAGAGCTTCACCAGCTTCAAGTTGAGTCAAATCACCAGCAATGAACTTCTCCTTGATGAACTTAAGAGCAACGTGAGTACCGATGGCTGGGATAGTATTTAGCACCCAGTGTCTAGGAAAGAGAGAGACTGTCAGTGTGATCATCTGTAGCACTTTTACTTCACAGTTCCTCTGAATAAAAGCAGCATTACCGATAGTCTTCTCTAGCTTTGAACTGAGTCCAGAGGCCTTCAATACTCTCATATCTGGCCACACGCATTAGCTGGATGAGCTCAATATATTTCAGGGGCGACTCTTCGTGGGCCTTGCCCACATTGAGGGTTACGAGGTGGTTCAGGGTCTCAACAATCTGCCAAGAAACCAAATATTCCCAAAATAACGTTTTCAGGTAAAAACTGAATCCAATTGAGATAAGGTTATTTCGATTTTATACCTGAGCCTCAGTGTTGGTTATCCTCATAAGCTGGACTGGTGTCTGCAGGAGTTCACTTCCAAACTCGTACTGCAGGGATCCACGGGGAAGGTAGTCAGCTCTGATGGGCTCCACTGGGTTCTTCTTGATGTCCAAGAAGGTCAGGATTTGCCTGTGAGCACACGTCAATATCAAATTCATCAGCACTGTGACACTTTGTGAAAAGTAGTGTGTACAGTACAATAATCGTGCACTTCCTTATAATTAAAAAGACATACTTAGCTTCCATTTGAGCGGCACCATTCAGGATATTGATCGGTGAGTACTGAATAAGCTCTGTCGCAGTTGCTTCCAAGATCAGGGTACCAGAAGCAGAGGGCTTCATGATGTAGTTTATTGCAGATGCTCCCTTCATAGTTTTTCCTCTCTGCATTGATAAAACCCACAAGATTATTAAAGTAGAAGATTGGTTTCTGTTGAAGAAAGGATAAAGTGGGAGGAAAATTGCACTTACAGCCTCACACTCAGCACACTTCTCTGTGTAACCTGTCCAGCCGATGTCCTTAATGATTCTTTCCTGGCAGTGATTCAGGTCCTTGGTCTTCGTCAGATGGATTCGGTCAGCTTTAGGATCCTCACTGATGACATAGTGGGTCTTGCACACACCCTGAGTTCCAGGCTAGTTTACAAAAAATCAAAACACAGTATGTGTGTAGGTACTGTAGCATTCTGAGTGTAGAACATGATGAAAATCAGACTTTTGTACCTCCTGCAGCTCGTACACATTCTGAGTCTTCTTGATGTTCAGCTGAAGGATGTTGAGTATTCCCCTGTAGATATTCAGCACAGTGACAGAGATGCCTGCGGGTGCAAACAGTTTACCGACTACACCGTTGGCATATTCAAACTTGATGGGTGCAAGGAGCTGAGCACCCAAGGCTGTGGTGAGCTTGGTGGCCGGACGGAAAGCCTCTTTAGGCCAGATCCCACTGTACTCGTAGATGACAGGGTCCACGAGCTGCAAGAAAGTAATGACAGTTTGGATAAAATGTGAGCCTCAGTTACTCAATGACAAATGCACAAATCCCATAAAATACGTTTTATAATGGAACTGCAGTAGAACATTACAAAAGTTGTTTACTTTCAGAACATAGGAGTCAGGAGTTGTTGCACTGATCCAGACTTTGCTCTGGATTTTCACTCCAGCCCTTGCCAGACCCTCTTCAGGCAGACCACCCAGAAGATGTGCTTCATACTTGTATTCATAGGTCTTTCCGACAGCAAACTCTGGAGCTGTAACAAAAACAATACAATCGTATTTCACTTACATGTTCTTATGTGTACACACAAAGTTCTTTGTATTGAATATGAAAAATACCTTAAAAAATACTTACAAAAGCTTAATTGGTTGGCAGCTGCAAAAATAGCAAAGTATTAATCAGTGTTCATGGACATTATATATTGTATGTGGAACAAAAGATACGTTTGTTGAGGAAAATCAAGGTGTGTTTTATTAAGAGTTTTTTTTATTTATTTTTTACTTTTTCTTTTTTTATGGCTTGATTTCTAGCATTGAAATCATTTCTATGAGAGCAAAGCCAGGTGTGTGTCTATTAACTGCCATTCTGTGGAAAGAATATAACTTTAAGCTAAGATATTTAAGATATACTTTAAATTTTAAAGTTTAAAATGAATTTAAACATACTCACCCACAAGGGCCACAGTGAGAGCAAACACAAGCGCCCTCATGACTCGTGGATGGTAAGGTCTGCAACCAGCAGCAGCTTTTTAAGGCAATTTATGTGCCAGCGCTATCCATCGAAATGTATCATTAACCAAATGTTGGCTATCACTGTTACTAATGTTACTGTGACCACCTGAGCACAAAGATTTGACCTAGTAAATACATTGATGAAAAAAAGCACAGACATAATACATTGTTTCTACCTAACTTTTGGATTTCACCAAACAACCAGATATTTTACCTATATAGTAAAGAGAATGCTATTTACACTATTTTCTAATATTATGCATCTATTACATTCCCCCCCATAAAACAAAGTACACATATAAGATTCTAAAAGTACCTTTTATCATACAGAGAAAAGATTTGTATCCAGATTTGTTACTTTTCAATAAGAAAAAAAGTCTTTCTGAAATTAAATAAACTCTTAAAAATAATCTACCTGGAAAGCATCATTCTGAAAACCAATGATTAAGTCGTGATTCAGTGAAATGTTGGCCTGTCTTGACCTGTAAAGTTTTCCCAATCCTGCCCATATTACTCCATGGATATTGATAAAACAACAGTCTACTAGTTAACTAGTTTAGTTAACTATGGTTGTCACAATGTTTCATACTCTTCATGAACAGAGTCAGATAAATCTGCTATAGCAGCTGATGCACCATCAGTCAAAATTTTAAGTGTATAGAAAGCGAATAGTATTGGCCTTTAAAAGGTTACTCTAGAAAATAAAACTGAAGCCCTTCTCAAATAGGAGTTGCATCATATGGGTGGAAAACACCTGTCCTCATGAAATTGGTCCCATTTGGTATTTCACATAGATGGAACTGAGGTCATTCTGCGCCACACCACTGTGTAAATAATTACTAATTATGTATAACATAACTTAGCATAACAGGCTTACTTTGCAAATGGGGCTCGTAATGCTTTTCAAAATTTGGAACAAGATTAATAAAACTGAAAGGAACTGGTTGAACTCCGGCTGAGGCCTTTCTGTGTAAAATGTTCATGTTCTCCCTGTGCTTGTGTGGGCTTTCTCCAGGTACTTCCTCTTCGTCTTAATTGATCCTAGGAGTGAGAGTGAGGGCGTGTGTTTCTCTGTGTATCACTGGGGTGGACTGACAACATGTCCAAGGTGTACTCCTGCCTTTTAGCTGTTCACAGTTGGGAAACCATAACGATATCCCCATGACCCGAAATAGGGTGACGCAGGTATAGATAATGGATTGATTGATAGTAATTTTTAATTTTGTTTGTTTATGTATTTGAGCACGTTGAGTCCATGCTCGTCATGTGAAATGTGCTTTATAAATACATTTGCCTTGCCTTGCCTAGTAAAGGGATTTTACAATTTCAGGGTGAAAAGAAAAAAGCATCATACAAATGCTTGGGAATCCTTGAAAAGGGTGATCAGGTTTTCGAATAATTTTAAACATTTTCAAGTTCGTCAACAGCCATGGGCTCCTTTTGACAAGCACATTGCGCTCTGAAAATGAAAAACACGTAGGATGCTGTAAGAAGATAAGTTGTTTTCAGGTGCATTTTTTTCTTATTTTATAATATCGTAATAATACAGCATTGAACAATGAAGATCCAGCTGAGGTCTGGAAGAAGAATAAAAGATTTCAGAATGAAGTAGGGTTGATGGACAAGTTATTCAAAACACATTTAAGGAGATTTGATAGTTGCTTAAGAGGTATGCTGGCCAAGCAAACATGACTTCAGTGAAGGAGGAGCCACTTTTCCTCTTTGCATATTTCATCATTCGAATTTTGCAGACACATATCTAAAAAAAAAAGAAAATTCTGATGTCTTTTGGGGGAATTTGAAATATAAATAAAACACAATGAATAATGAGAAGGTGCAGAATTCTCCACCTGTTACGCAGTTTGGGGGAATGACATGCTTTATTCTCGCTTTTCAGCCAGAGGGACAGGTAACATTTCCCCTGTGAATGGAAGAACAAAATTAATGGCATATTTTAGAGCCAAACAATGCACAAATGTAAAACAAGTGAAGATGGGAGGCTATGAAAAGTTTATCTATTCATTTTGCTGTTTAACCAGGGATGCCCTAAATATTGGTGCTGGAAACCAAGAGGATGAATTCTAGGAACAAAGACGTGTTTACGTTTGAATGTGTAGCAACCAGCAGCAACCCCTGAAAGGTCAGGTGTGATTGGGTCAAAATGACTGTAAACAATAGGAAGGTCAGGTCAAGCTCATTTGAGGTCCTGATATTTGGCATGACATGCCCCTTCACTGATATGTGCCAATATTGAAATATGCATTTGTTTGACAAAAACAATATGGCAGTCTGATTCAATTCAAGTCATGGTAGATGGTTGGGTATCAACAGGAAAGATCTCTGGTAGTGGTATGAGTTGCAGCCATAGACTAAACAGAGAATGTCCTCTGACTGAAGACTCTTGTCAAATCCCAAATTTATAAAGAGGATGCTCACTCTTGAAAATAATGCTTTTCATGATAATTTTGGTATGGTAAATGGAAATGTATAATTGAACATTAGGTGTTAACTTTCATTCCGGTGTTGTGCCGGATTCAGCACCCCTGCCGTGAAAAGCACCCCCTCGTCGTACACACTGTTTAGCGTCCAGTTTTGTGTTAATGATTCATGTTTAAATGCGCTCATGGATTCCACAATAGTTATACTTTCCCACAATCACAGTCACAGATAACAAAAATCGGGTAAATGGTTATTGATGTCATTAATTAATAGCCTGCTTACTGTGTTGTCTTCCATAATATTTGTAAATATATATAATATAAACTCCTAAGTATGTGTTCATGTGAGTGTGTGGAATGAGAATATAATTTTTGTCATTGTGTGTACGACAAGGGGGTGCTTTTCACGGCAGGGGTGCTGAATCCGGCACAACACCGGATACATGTTTACAAGTACAATTACAGTAACTAGTTTGTCCCATCTCGCACGCCGTAGAAACACTCACGAGACTCGACCGCAGTGGTTTCGATTATTTTACTTCATCATGGACTCATAAGTTGGGCTTCTTTTGTTCCTGCAAAAATGCTGTGGTTTCTTGTGTTTTTGTCCTCGCTGCTGGCGGTGTGTGGCTCCACCGGGTGTCCGTGCGAGAGAGCGGAGCTTTGCCAGCAAATACGTGACGACAAAAACTTTGAGGTAAAGCCAGCTGAAGCTGTTCAAACACAAACGATTAGAATCACAACCAGGTTTACTGGCCAAGTCAGGTCAAACGAGGTTATTTTCGCTCACTGTAAAGTAAATAGACAAATTACAGCTCTTATTAACATATACACCATTTTTTTTAAAGTGAAAGGTGCAGCAGTATGAGGTAGACATGGTTATTGAAAGGTGCGTGTTACAGCACAAGATTGTGGTTATTATTAATATTATTATTATTATTATTATTATTATTATTATTATTATTATTATTATTATTATTATTATTATTGCACAGTGATTGAACTACGACGGAGTATTAGGGCCAAACCAAGACAAAAAAAAAGGAAATTACGAGAATAAAGTCATAATATTACGATAATAAAGTCGTAATATTACGAGAATAAAGTCGTAATATTAAATATATTATAAATATATAAATATAACTTCACAAGATGCTCAATATTCCTAATTTTAACACAAGGAGAAGACTGCTCTTCCTGTTAAGATTTCTCATAAATGATATTTTCATAATATTACGACTTTATTCTCATAAATTACGACTTTATTCTCGTAATGTTACGACTTTATTCTCGTTATATTACGACTTTATTCTCATAATATTACGAGTTTATTCTATTACGACTTTATTCTCCTAATTTTACGACTTTATTCTCATTATATTATGACTATATTCTCGTAATTTCCCATCTTTTTTTGTCTTAGTTTGCCCCTAATACTCCGTCGTATTGAACACACTGGTCGTCACATAATCTTTTTGGTGAATGACATTATAGATATTGTCACACGACACACATTGTTGATGTATTTGTGACCCTGCTGATGTCGGACCCTTGGACTTTTAGTCATGCGACTCAAACCTGTGAAGTGTTGGATTTAAAATAAATAAGGGACATTTTCCGCCGCTGTCCCACCAGCCCAGCCGAGGTCCAGTATCCCCTTACATTTTTTGAGACAGGTTTCCAAGAAATCTAAAATAATCTACCTGTCAACGAATTACAAAATGATGTGCTCAGAATCTGATAGGCCGACCTTTGTTGTATGTAATTCCTATAATAGAGCCTACATGAAAACACAAAAGGGAATTAAAATACATTTATTTATTTAAAATATTAACAGTTTACACACATTGTCTTCAAGTGAAACATTTACATTTTCTTTTTAATTTGTCATTTTCACTCATGGGGCTCTCTGGCGCCGTGCTGAGACAGTAAAGTCGCAGTTACACATCTTTCAGAACGCCCCATCCTGCTCATTTTTAGGAAAGTTAAATTTCTATCCCATTTTTAAATATATTTACACGAAGTCTCCCTTTTTTTGGCAGAAATGCCTCCTCTCTTGTTACATCGATCCATCTCTGATGGTTGTTTCGAGTTTGTTCCTGTTCCCGTTGTCCCGCTAACCTCGCGAGAACTGCCACCCAGACTGCAGCCGGGGGCAGTTCTCGCGAGGTTAGTGACATTTCAGTTTGAATCAGAATCAGAAATACTTTATTTATCCCCGAGGGGCAATTTCAAGGCAACTGAGCAGCAAAACGTTGAAGGTATCAAATAGGATAATAAAAAAATAAAGATAAAATTGGAGGGGATGCTTTAAAAAATATATATAATAAAACGGAAAAATATTAATTTGGGAGGACGGTGGGAAAAAGTAGTAAAATACGGTAGTTTCCCGGCCAAAACGGGAGACTTGACAGGTAATACTGCATAGATCTGTCCCATGGATGTATTGATCTGTCCCCATACTGCTTGGAAGGAGTGGCTTTCCAGCAGCCAGGAAATAAACATCACATGGCTAAGCAAGCAGTGAAATTCACAACATTCATGACATCTTCAGCTCAATTTAGGGATGAAACGAAGATAACTTCCCAACCTCCCCAAACAAAAAATAAAAACAAAAATACTGTCTTTAACGTGTTTAGATTAGATTGTCCTTTATTCCTCCCTCCCTCGCTTTGTGCAGCAGCAGTACACACTACACGCACATACAGGGAAAGGGTAAAAAAAGTAAAAAATATATAATTACAAAATATAAACAGTACATACATTGGAATGAAAATAAAAGTAGTGCAGTACGAGAAAGAAAGAAAAACTGCAAAAAAGCAGGTAGGATGTTTATCAGGTAGACAAATATTGCACATGTTATTATTGTCCATTTTCTACTGAGAGCAGGCCTGGCTGTGGAGTCTGATGGCAGCGGGGAGGAAGGACCTGCGATGCCTCTCAGTGACGCATCGCAACGAAGCCGGTCGCTGATGGAGCTCTCCAGGGCTCTGACAGTCTCATGAAGGGGGTGGGAGACATTGTCCATGATGGATGCCAGCTTAGCCACCATCCTCCTCTCCCCTACCACCTCCACAGTGTCGAGACTGCAGCCCAGGACAGAGCCGGCTTTCTTCACCACTTTGTCTGATCTCTTCCTCTCTGCTCTCTCTGTTTGGAGGTATTATCAGTATAATAACAGAACCTTACACAATGCCATGCTTTGTGTTTTCAGGTGTTTGTGTTTGATGTGGGTGGAAAGTCATGGAAATCCTACAACTGGAGTATGGTGACTACAGTGGCAATGTTTGGAAAATATGACGCTGAGCTCATGTGTTACGCTCATGCCAAAGGTGCCCGAGTAGTCCTCAAAGGTACAATACGTTTGTTGTCATGCCCTGAAGAAGTGATGTCTTGTCTGAAAAATGCTGAAACCAAATTGAATCTTTCCGTTCATTTCTTCAGTAACCTTTTAGAGCAGCATCTTTCAGCAAATGATTATGTGTTTTATACTCCAGTGACTCTCCCTCTTCATTGACTTGTTCATCTCTTTATTTCCTTTGTGTGAAAAGGTGATGTTCGCCTCCCCTACATTGTAGACCAAGGCAACAGGACAGCATGGATAATGGAGAAGGTCAACTTGGCTAAAGGTCAGTTTATGGATGGGATCAACATTGACATCGAACAAGCAGTAGAAAAGGACTCACCGGAGTACTACGCTCTGACGGATCTGGTCAAAGAGACCACAGTGGCTTTCCACAAGGAAATTCCAGGTTCTCAGGTAACATTTTTTGTTGTTGTTTTTTTTTTAATCCACCTTTACTTTGCGCAGGTACAGTTGACAATATATAAAATCCCAACTTTTCACTTATATTCACCTGTCTCTGATCTCTAGGTCTCCTTTGACGTTGCTTGGTCACCAAAATGTATCGACAAGCGCTGCTATGATTATGTCACCATTGCTGAATCCTGTGACTTGCTGTTTGTGATGTCCTATGACGAGCAAAGTCAGATCACTGGGGACTGCATTGCAATGGCAAATGCCCCACTCACTCAGACTTTAAGAGGTTTGTTATCCAGTTTCACATTAATGAATTACAGATTTAAAAAAATAAGTTGTAAGACTATTCCAGACACCCACTTTGATACCTGTGTCTGTTATTTTAGCTTATGACAACTATTTGGATCTGAAGATTGATCCCAAGAAGCTGGTGATGGGAGTGCCGTGGTATGGGTATGACTACCCATGTGTCAACCTTTCCCAGGTACGATAACATGAATTGAAAAGTTACACACTATACTATAACACGGCTGTAAAACTAGCAATATCCCCAAAACTGAATGGAAAAAAAAAAAAACGAAAAAAAAGTGGATGAAAACCTTTGATTTTTATTTTGCTTTGTTTTTATCCTCTAACTTATTCTATATTTACATCACAATTGCTTTTGTCTAAAAACTCCGACTTCTAGTTTGTGGCACAGCTTTGTGAATAATGGGGTTGTTCCACCGGAATGTTGTCAGAATTTTCTCTGCTGTCTATGAGTGAACAGTTTTTCCCACACATTGATGGGAAGATAACTGTCATGAGATCATTTGTTTTAGTACGCTCAGAAAAGATTGAGATGGAGTATTGAAGATAATAAGAGGTTGAATAGGTAGAGGTAGAATAAGAGTTTTTGTTACCGTGGAACTTTTGATGGTTGTGTTTTGTGCTTTCATATGGTTAAAAAACATTTTTTTTAAACTTTTATGAAGACATTTTTTTCTTTCTTTTTCAATAAGTGTGGAAACACCTTTGTGCAATAAGCCTGGATGTAACGCTCCTGCCTTTTCTTGTGCTGCCACCTTGTGGTTAACATGAATACCTGCATTGGCTACGGATTTGTAGTCGGCTCAAGGGATCAGTTTACTCTCAAAGAGTGTGGTAAACAAGAAAAAATCCAGGCACTAGATTCCACTTTCAGTTATTATTGAAAAACTAGTGGTCAATGACTAGTCGGCTAACTAGTTCTCAGATAAACAGATGGCGTCATGGTTGTTAGATCTCTGGCTAAGAGCATCATATGAAGTCTGTTTATAATATTACAATGTTAGGAACAGGGTCGGTTTTGGCCTGCATAAAAACTTAAACTAATAACCAAAAAAATCCCCTTTGGAAAATATGTGAAAAGCTATTTAACAAACAACTCTGTAATTCAGGACTTATTCTTAACATGTTATAAGGGTCTGTTACCAAAACATATGTTTCTGTGCAAATCTCTGTATTTGTTTGACTCTGACTTTAATAAAACTGCATATTTTCGGTTTTACTTTTAAGGTTGTCTAATTAAAAGGCAAAGAGGGGGTCCAGTGCCATATAGACTGTGATATTTTCCTTTTTTTTTTACTATTAGTACGGAAACAGTAGAAAAATCTATATGCAAATACGCAGATGTGGATATGCTTTAATACGACTTTGCCTTAAATATTTATGAAAACATAATGTTTAAAATGAAACTACTGATATAGCTACAAATAACTGACTAAATAATAATATTTAGCCTTTTATTTTTCCTGTGATTCATTTAAGTCTTTATTTTTATATCTATAATATTCTGTTGAAGGCAAAGATCTGAGTACTAATTATGAACACTGAATCTGTTGCTGTTTTATAATGCTTATGTTTTTTATTCTCATATCAGGAGGGAATATGTTATATAGATAAAGTTCCTTTCCGTGGAGCTCCTTGCAGCGATGCTGCTGGACGGCAAAAACCATACAAGTGGATCATGAAGCAAATCCACAGCTCATTATCTGGGAGGCTGTGGGATGATGAGCAGAAGGCTCCTTACTTCTATTACAAGGTGCAACATCTTTTACACATCAGGTCTCTTTTAATATACAGCTGTTTGATATGTCATTAATCTCTTAATAAAAGACAGATGGACCCTCTTCCATGGATTATTTGTCTTTCCACAGTCCTATTTGATAAGCAAAGACATCTTGGAAAACATTTCTCTTGCTCACCTTTGAGGGAAATGTTAGTCTTTTATTATTGTCTCTTTTTGTCTTTTTCAGGACCAGCAGGAACAAATTCATCAAATTTGGTACGACGATGTTCAGAGTATTTGTACTAAAGCAGAGTCTGTGAAGGCTAAAGGTCTGAGGGGCATTGGCATGTGGAACGGCAACATTCTGGACTACAGTGATGAGCCAGTTGCTCGGCAGCAGACCGCAATGATGTGGAATGCTCTGTTAGGATGTTAGCTGGGATACACTGAACATTGCTGCAGGAATTCACACCACGCCTGAGCCCTCTTCTGTTTGCTGCCAAGTCAATATATCCTTTTGTAGCAACAGTCGGGTGTGGCGTCACTCGGACCACAGGGATACATGTACTTGCACATTTTTATCTTTATTATGATTTTGCCCTTGAATCTAATGAAAACTCCAACGTTTCTCCTTTTTTAGCCTCATTAACTGTGATTCTCCAACAAAGAAAGTCAATCTCTTTTAATGTGATTTGATTTTAGCAAATTTTGTTTATTGATCTTCATGAGATTTGTGCAATTTTAATTTGTTAATAAAACCTTTTTAGATCGAGTCTGGTAAATCAGTGACATTTGAAATAACTAATCATCTTTGTGTTCTTTTCAGATTTGAGTTGTTATTGCAACAACATACAATGTCCAGGAAAGATCTTCATAGACAAGAAAAAATTACAGCATACAGTTTCTGAAACTCAAAACAATTTAATCAGACAGACACAGTTGTAGACATTTTGGCATTTCGATCCATTTTTCAAGACCAGATGAGCAGCCTTAGTCACATTTTAGATGCAGCTGCTTTGAAGTGGTGCTCTGTTCTGAACGGTGTTTTGCATCAGTGAGGGATGAGATGATTGACTTTTCCTCTGGGCCAGCTCAGCCCTCAGTGCTCTTAGCTCTGTAGCTGCCTGCTTCCTCAACTACACACATGGGAGTGAAAGGAAAAAACAAGCAAATTAGTTCCGTTGTGCTCAGAGGTAAAACTTGTCTTCATTTGAAATATTTTTCAGATGCACCAACATCTCATTTGAAAATCAGTTACCTTCATCTCTGTTAGAAGTTTCATCTTGGCATCTTCTACCTTCCGCTTTAGGTCGTCAGTCTCATAGATCTCCTTCATGATCTGAATGATGACCTCATTCTGGAGAAAATGACCTTATATTAAGTATTCATGACAGGAACAAAAGCACCTTTGTACAGGGTATAGTGACACAGCATCATTACTATTTCTGTCAATATAAATAAAAAGCGAGTAATGGATGATTTCCAGAACACACTGATATGATACTGTTATAGGAGAAATTTTTCCTTTTTAAAAATAGTTAGAACTATTTTTAAGGACTTTTAAGTTTACCTTGCCATCCCCATTGTTTTATAGTAAAAAAAAAATCTTTACCTTAAGTTGGGTTACATTGTAGTCAGTTAAAAGAAAAAAAACACTCTTCGGCAAGTATCACAGTTTCTAGATGGACTCTCATCAAGCTCCTTTGTTGTTGTTTGGCTTTTTTTGACGTACTGTGAAAGATTCTTGCTTTTGTGATTTGCTGCTCTTAAACTATTTTCATCTGACTGTCAGAGAAATGCTCAACATTCCCCTGGCAGCAACACTTACCCGAAGCATCATCATGTTGTTTTAATTTAGTCAGTTCAAAATACATGTTTCTAAAATGCATTATTCTTATCCAATTCTGGTTCAAAATTATGCATTGATGGTGCAAGAAAGGCTTTCTCAATTACATTGCACAGTAGAGCAGAGCATGAGCATTCCAGTGTCTGTGAAATGTTCCTGGAGGTCTTTTGAAATAATGAGTTTTTATTGAGGTTCTTCCAAACCTAAGCTATTTTTCTTATGTGGGGCGGGGCTCAGGTGGTAGAGCGGGTCCAATGATCGGAAGGTCGGCCGTTCGAATCCCGCTCCGTCCCAGTTTGCTGTCGTAGTGTCCTTGGGCAAGACACCTTACCCACCTTGCCCTGTGTGAATGTGTATGAATGTTTGGTGGTGGTCGGAGGGGCCATTTGGCGCGATATGGCAGCCACGCTTCCGTCAGTCTGCCCCAGGGCAGCTGTGGCTACAAATTGTAGCTTACCACCACCAGAGAGAATGTGTATGAATGAATAATGATCTCTGTAAAGCGCTCTGGGTGCCTTGAAGGGCACTATATAAAACCAAGTCATTATTATTATGTGACAAACTGAGGGATTAGTCTTCTTGCAGCCTTTTTTTCTTTTGTACATCAGTTATCTCACAGCAGGTGCTGCTCTGAGGAATCTGTGGCTGCCCATTGTTGGGAAAAAGGTTTGAGGATTTAGAATATTTAAAAAGCTTTTGAAATTTGCAACACTTATTCTTTTAAGTCTTTAAAATGAATGAATAAGCCACAGTGCAGAGAAGTCAATTGAGTTCAGAGGCTTGGTGAGTTGGGAGACTTCAAACTTATTTCTTTACAATATTTTGTTTTACTATATTAAGCTTGTTAAGATATTAAGAGATCAGCCCATGGTATCACCTAACTCTTCAACTCAAACCACTATATGAGCACGGTGAAGTTGACGTCAGTGTTTTATTGTCCTGGTGGCACTTTCAACACCTAAACTCTTCATTAACAATATTTTAACCACATGCGGGCACTCAACATAGCCTTTTCAGTAGATATTCTTTACTCTGAATTAACTATTTATTATATATGTGCAATATTCCATTAATGTTCGTGCATACACAGATTTAACACAGAAATGTGGGATTAGACTGGACCTTTAATGAAGACGGTCCTGGTCGTCCTTGTTTTCCTCTGTAGTCTCTGGCCTGGAGCTGGTACAGGAGTTTGTTGTAATATATCTCCAGTTCTTGTCTTAAATCCCTCAGATTTTCTTCCAATGGTGCTGTGGCCTTCTTGGCTTCAAAGTATTTCTTTTTCCAGCGGTCACGCGCTATATGTCGATGAGGAAGACAAAGTTGACCCTTTTTTATGTACACATTTCAGGAATGTGATCTTTTATTCTTTTACATTTCTGAGTGCCCACCTAAGTTCCTGCGATGTTTGCTCTGAGCCAACAGGTCTTTGCCCTTTCTCAGCAGCTCTTGTCTTGTCCACTCTAGTTGCTTCCTCTCCTCCTTCATCAACTTGATTTCCTCGATTAGTGTCTCTCCTAACAGAGACAAAACATGCAATCTTTAAGAAGAACATGCAAAAAGCCTGAGGATATGACTGGTGTGAGAACTTACTGTTCGTGTGAAAGACTGAAGAACTAGAAGGCGTTTTGCTGGGGATCATCATCGGGTCTAGACCTGGTGCTGGCGAAATGTAACGAGCAGGGCGAGATAATGCAGGAGGAAGTTCTTCTACCTTAAGTCATATAAATACATATTTCCTCAATGCATTCTTCATGGCACGATTAAGATCTTTATTCCTTCTCTTTTTATCCTTCAACAAACATGTGAAGTCGATGAAGTGCTGGAAACTCTTCGACAGAAATAAAGATATTTACTGGTTTTTCCTGTGAGAACGTTCACATGCATATTTCCATACATTACCCCTGACGTTGCTTTGGCTCTGATAGTCTTGAGTGTATGTGCACCTTTGGATTTTCCAACCCTGTAAAACATAACAACTCTTATACAGAGCAAGCAGCAGGAGTGCTGCAGAGTAGAGGAGTCGCAGTGTGGTGTGAGATGCTGCAGCGTACCCATCTGAGAGTGAGAAGCCTGAATCCTTGTCCTCATGAGACTGGGGAGCTCCTGAGTTTCTGTCACTTTGGCATGGTTTCTTCTTTTTGCATGTTTCCTTTCCATTTGGTACCCGTTTCCCCTGAACGGACTCAGCTTCACATCTTCCTAAAGCTGTACGTGTATGGCAACTGAAGAGTTTAGTACAGTCTGTAAGGTCAGTAATGGTTTCAGTAATGCAATCACTAATCAATAATGACAAAAAAGGATAATTCTGATCCTGAACTGAAATAAGTGGGTTTCAGAATATATGCCAATGATTAGATCTTCTGTAGAAAGTTAAAAGTAGAAAATTAATTCAGTATTAAAAATAAATACATCGTTATTATTTAAAGTTCTCGGATTCACTCCTTGCTACCAAAGTGTGGGACCAAAGTCTGCAGAACTCTTGGAACCCTGCAGAATAATGGATACAGGTCTGGCATGTGTGGGTTTTTTTTTAAAGATCTGCAAAATAATTAGAGCTATGTTCAATAAAATCCTAAGAGAATCATAGAGACTATGAATATTTTAAATACTTGTCAAATAACCCATGAGTAGCTGCCCCATTAAAGAAGTCTCCAAGTTCCCCAACAGTTCATCATGAATTGTGCATGTCATCAAATTAAATAATTTTCTATAAAAGAGTTCTTAAAAAAAAAGAGTTATGGAGAAGCCTTGAATAAGACATTCTGCTAAAGAATGGTATATGAGCTCATACGACCTAATGTGTGCCAACTTTCTCCACAAAAATAATGACATAAATTACTGATTTTTTTTTTATCAAATAAACTATTTAGGAACCACATTTAGCTTCCGCAGACATTCAAAATAGTGTTTCAAACTAGATCAAGTCTTTGCCTGTCTAAATATTTCATTAACATGGGGCCTAACTATAAAACCTTATAGAGAAAATGTCATGTATTTCCACTTTAATTTGACCTTTTTTCAGTGAAACGAGCTGCAGTGTCGTCTGAGTCTGAGGTTTCCCTGGGCAACTCTGCTGCTCTGCTCTCCTGGTGGAGCACAGAGATTCCTCTTCATTTTCTGAGGAGCTGCAGCTCTGGTTGTCTTCATCCTCCTCTTCGTCCTCGTCCTCGTCATCCTCCTCCTCCTCCTCCAGCCCAGAAGTGGGAGGTGGCTGCTGGGAACACTGGGGGATGTGGGGGAATTTAACAGCTCCCTTTGTCCTCATTGGCAAGCTGAACATCCTGGGAGATGGACAGTACGTCTGCTCATCTGCGGAGCTGCTGCTGGTGTCCAGGGTGAAGGACTGGGAGAAGAAACTGCTCTCTGTCTCCACGGTGGGCAGCAGGTAAAGTTCTGGCTGTGCAGCCTGTTGACAGGTGACAGAAACTCTTCAGAGGTGCTGAACAGACACAAACTCTGAACAAAATGACAGAACACAAGTAAGAAACATGGACTCTACATACATAGGGTGGAGCGAATAATTTCACTTTCAGATCTCCTTCCTGTTTACCTTTCACCTATAACAAACAAGAACGTGGTTGTTGTAAGAGGTGCAGTAGTAAAGCTTTTGTTATTCCCCACATAGCTACACACAAAGTCTTCACACCATTTACTGCTGTGTGATTGAACAGCGCACTGTCTGCATTGTTTATCTCCTCTGTCTGTGGTTGAACATAATCAGCCCAACAAAAGGGCCCTTAACAGCCAGCTGTGCTCACCAGTGCCAGGCTCTGGCCCACACATTTCAGGAAGGAGTACTTGTTGATGCTCCTCTCCTTGCCAAGGAGAACACTCAGCTCGCTCCTCAGAGTTTTCAAGGTGATATCAGGGTAAACTCTGATGACCCAGTGAGAGACAAGAGGAACACACATGAAATCTTTGCACCAGTTTGAGTAATGCTGAAAGGATACATCTCCAACATCACACTGATAAAAAAGTACCATGGTATATATATATATATATATATATATATATATATATATATATATATATATATATATTTTTTTTTTTTTTTTTTTTTTTTTTTTTACAGGGTAAAAATTGCAAGATTCCAGTCACACTATTGTTTAAAAAAGGATACATCTCCAACATCACACTGATAATAAAAAAGTATCATGGTAATGAAACTTCACAAATAATACACAATTATATATATATATATTAATTATATATATATATATATATATATATATATATACACATACATACATACATACATACATACATACATACATACATACATACATACATACATACATACATACATACATACATACATACATACATACATACATACATACATACATATATATATATATATATATATATATATATATATATATATATATATATATATATATATATATTTTTTTTTTTTTTTTTTTTTATATATATATTTTTTTTACAGGGTAAAATTTGCAAGATTCACTCTTGCAAAGATTCACTGTGGCGTCACTCGGACCACAGGGATACATGTACTTGCACATTTTTATCTTTATTATGATTTTGCCCTTGAATCTAATGAAAACTCCAACGTTTCTCCTTTTTTAGCCTCATTAACTGTGATTCTCCAACAAAGAAAGTCAATCTCTTTTAATGTGATTTGATTTTAGCAAATTTTGTTTATTGATCTTCATGAGATTTGTGCAATTTTAATTTGTTAATAAAACCTTTTTAGATCGAGTCTGGTAAATCAGTGACATTTGAAATAACTAATCATCTTTGTGTTCTTTTCAGATTTGAGTTGTTATTGCAACAACATACAATGTCCAGGAAAGATCTTCATAGACAAGAAAAAATTACAGCATACAGTTTCTGAAACTCAAAACAATTTAATCAGACAGACACAGTTGTAGACATTTTGGCATTTCGATCCATTTTTCAAGACCAGATGAGCAGCCTTAGTCACATTTTAGATGCAGCTGCTTTGAAGTGGTGCTCTGTTCTGAACGGTGTTTTGCATCAGTGAGGGATGAGATGATTGACTTTTCCTCTGGGCCAGCTCAGCCCTCAGTGCTCTTAGCTCTGTAGCTGCCTGCTTCCTCAACTACACACATGGGAGTGAAAGGAAAAAACAAGCAAATTAGTTCCGTTGTGCTCAGAGGTAAAACTTGTCTTCATTTGAAATATTTTTCAGATGCACCAACATCTCATTTGAAAATCAGTTACCTTCATCTCTGTTAGAAGTTTCATCTTGGCATCTTCTACCTTCCGCTTTAGGTCGTCAGTCTCATAGATCTCCTTCATGATCTGAATGATGACCTCATTCTGGAGAAAATGACCTTATATTAAGTATTCATGACAGGAACAAAAGCACCTTTGTACAGGGTATAGTGACACAGCATCATTACTATTTCTGTCAATATAAATAAAAAGCGAGTAATGGATGATTTCCAGAACACACTGATATGATACTGTTATAGGAGAAATTTTTCCTTTTTAAAAATAGTTAGAACTATTTTTAAGGACTTTTAAGTTTACCTTGCCATCCCCATTGTTTTATAGTAAAAAAAAAATCTTTACCTTAAGTTGGGTTACATTGTAGTCAGTTAAAAGAAAAAAAACACTCTTCGGCAAGTATCACAGTTTCTAGATGGACTCTCATCAAGCTCCTTTGTTGTTGTTTGGCTTTTTTTGACGTACTGTGAAAGATTCTTGCTTTTGTGATTTGCTGCTCTTAAACTATTTTCATCTGACTGTCAGAGAAATGCTCAACATTCCCCTGGCAGCAACACTTACCCGAAGCATCATCATGTTGTTTTAATTTAGTCAGTTCAAAATACATGTTTCTAAAATGCATTATTCTTATCCAATTCTGGTTCAAAATTATGCATTGATGGTGCAAGAAAGGCTTTCTCAATTACATTGCACAGTAGAGCAGAGCATGAGCATTCCAGTGTCTGTGAAATGTTCCTGGAGGTCTTTTGAAATAATGAGTTTTTATTGAGGTTCTTCCAAACCTAAGCTATTTTTCTTATGTGGGGCGGGGCTCAGGTGGTAGAGCGGGTCCAATGATCGGAAGGTCGGCCGTTCGAATCCCGCTCCGTCCCAGTTTGCTGTCGTAGTGTCCTTGGGCAAGACACCTTACCCACCTTGCCCTGTGTGAATGTGTATGAATGTTTGGTGGTGGTCGGAGGGGCCATTTGGCGCGATATGGCAGCCACGCTTCCGTCAGTCTGCCCCAGGGCAGCTGTGGCTACAAATTGTAGCTTACCACCACCAGAGAGAATGTGTATGAATGAATAATGATCTCTGTAAAGCGCTCTGGGTGCCTTGAAGGGCACTATATAAAACCAAGTCATTATTATTATGTGACAAACTGAGGGATTAGTCTTCTTGCAGCCTTTTTTTCTTTTGTACATCAGTTATCTCACAGCAGGTGCTGCTCTGAGGAATCTGTGGCTGCCCATTGTTGGGAAAAAGGTTTGAGGATTTAGAATATTTAAAAAGCTTTTGAAATTTGCAACACTTATTCTTTTAAGTCTTTAAAATGAATGAATAAGCCACAGTGCAGAGAAGTCAATTGAGTTCAGAGGCTTGGTGAGTTGGGAGACTTCAAACTTATTTCTTTACAATATTTTGTTTTACTATATTAAGCTTGTTAAGATATTAAGAGATCAGCCCATGGTATCACCTAACTCTTCAACTCAAACCACTATATGAGCACGGTGAAGTTGACGTCAGTGTTTTATTGTCCTGGTGGCACTTTCAACACCTAAACTCTTCATTAACAATATTTTAACCACATGCGGGCACTCAACATAGCCTTTTCAGTAGATATTCTTTACTCTGAATTAACTATTTATTATATATGTGCAATATTCCATTAATGTTCGTGCATACACAGATTTAACACAGAAATGTGGGATTAGACTGGACCTTTAATGAAGACGGTCCTGGTCGTCCTTGTTTTCCTCTGTAGTCTCTGGCCTGGAGCTGGTACAGGAGTTTGTTGTAATATATCTCCAGTTCTTGTCTTAAATCCCTCAGATTTTCTTCCAATGGTGCTGTGGCCTTCTTGGCTTCAAAGTATTTCTTTTTCCAGCGGTCACGCGCTATATGTCGATGAGGAAGACAAAGTTGACCCTTTTTTATGTACACATTTCAGGAATGTGATCTTTTATTCTTTTACATTTCTGAGTGCCCACCTAAGTTCCTGCGATGTTTGCTCTGAGCCAACAGGTCTTTGCCCTTTCTCAGCAGCTCTTGTCTTGTCCACTCTAGTTGCTTCCTCTCCTCCTTCATCAACTTGATTTCCTCGATTAGTGTCTCTCCTAACAGAGACAAAACATGCAATCTTTAAGAAGAACATGCAAAAAGCCTGAGGATATGACTGGTGTGAGAACTTACTGTTCGTGTGAAAGACTGAAGAACTAGAAGGCGTTTTGCTGGGGATCATCATCGGGTCTAGACCTGGTGCTGGCGAAATGTAACGAGCAGGGCGAGATAATGCAGGAGGAAGTTCTTCTACCTTAAGTCATATAAATACATATTTCCTCAATGCATTCTTCATGGCACGATTAAGATCTTTATTCCTTCTCTTTTTATCCTTCAACAAACATGTGAAGTCGATGAAGTGCTGGAAACTCTTCGACAGAAATAAAGATATTTACTGGTTTTTCCTGTGAGAACGTTCACATGCATATTTCCATACATTACCCCTGACGTTGCTTTGGCTCTGATAGTCTTGAGTGTATGTGCACCTTTGGATTTTCCAACCCTGTAAAACATAACAACTCTTATACAGAGCAAGCAGCAGGAGTGCTGCAGAGTAGAGGAGTCGCAGTGTGGTGTGAGATGCTGCAGCGTACCCATCTGAGAGTGAGAAGCCTGAATCCTTGTCCTCATGAGACTGGGGAGCTCCTGAGTTTCTGTCACTTTGGCATGGTTTCTTCTTTTTGCATGTTTCCTTTCCATTTGGTACCCGTTTCCCCTGAACGGACTCAGCTTCACATCTTCCTAAAGCTGTACGTGTATGGCAACTGAAGAGTTTAGTACAGTCTGTAAGGTCAGTAATGGTTTCAGTAATGCAATCACTAATCAATAATGACAAAAAAGGATAATTCTGATCCTGAACTGAAATAAGTGGGTTTCAGAATATATGCCAATGATTAGATCTTCTGTAGAAAGTTAAAAGTAGAAAATTAATTCAGTATTAAAAATAAATACATCGTTATTATTTAAAGTTCTCGGATTCACTCCTTGCTACCAAAGTGTGGGACCAAAGTCTGCAGAACTCTTGGAACCCTGCAGAATAATGGATACAGGTCTGGCATGTGTGGGTTTTTTTTTAAAGATCTGCAAAATAATTAGAGCTATGTTCAATAAAATCCTAAGAGAATCATAGAGACTATGAATATTTTAAATACTTGTCAAATAACCCATGAGTAGCTGCCCCATTAAAGAAGTCTCCAAGTTCCCCAACAGTTCATCATGAATTGTGCATGTCATCAAATTAAATAATTTTCTATAAAAGAGTTCTTAAAAAAAAAGAGTTATGGAGAAGCCTTGAATAAGACATTCTGCTAAAGAATGGTATATGAGCTCATACGACCTAATGTGTGCCAACTTTCTCCACAAAAATAATGACATAAATTACTGATTTTTTTTTTATCAAATAAACTATTTAGGAACCACATTTAGCTTCCGCAGACATTCAAAATAGTGTTTCAAACTAGATCAAGTCTTTGCCTGTCTAAATATTTCATTAACATGGGGCCTAACTATAAAACCTTATAGAGAAAATGTCATGTATTTCCACTTTAATTTGACCTTTTTTCAGTGAAACGAGCTGCAGTGTCGTCTGAGTCTGAGGTTTCCCTGGGCAACTCTGCTGCTCTGCTCTCCTGGTGGAGCACAGAGATTCCTCTTCATTTTCTGAGGAGCTGCAGCTCTGGTTGTCTTCATCCTCCTCTTCGTCCTCGTCCTCGTCATCCTCCTCCTCCTCCTCCAGCCCAGAAGTGGGAGGTGGCTGCTGGGAACACTGGGGGATGTGGGGGAATTTAACAGCTCCCTTTGTCCTCATTGGCAAGCTGAACATCCTGGGAGATGGACAGTACGTCTGCTCATCTGCGGAGCTGCTGCTGGTGTCCAGGGTGAAGGACTGGGAGAAGAAACTGCTCTCTGTCTCCACGGTGGGCAGCAGGTAAAGTTCTGGCTGTGCAGCCTGTTGACAGGTGACAGAAACTCTTCAGAGGTGCTGAACAGACACAAACTCTGAACAAAATGACAGAACACAAGTAAGAAACATGGACTCTACATACATAGGGTGGAGCGAATAATTTCACTTTCAGATCTCCTTCCTGTTTACCTTTCACCTATAACAAACAAGAACGTGGTTGTTGTAAGAGGTGCAGTAGTAAAGCTTTTGTTATTCCCCACATAGCTACACACAAAGTCTTCACACCATTTACTGCTGTGTGATTGAACAGCGCACTGTCTGCATTGTTTATCTCCTCTGTCTGTGGTTGAACATAATCAGCCCAACAAAAGGGCCCTTAACAGCCAGCTGTGCTCACCAGTGCCAGGCTCTGGCCCACACATTTCAGGAAGGAGTACTTGTTGATGCTCCTCTCCTTGCCAAGGAGAACACTCAGCTCGCTCCTCAGAGTTTTCAAGGTGATATCAGGGTAAACTCTGATGACCCAGTGAGAGACAAGAGGAACACACATGAAATCTTTGCACCAGTTTGAGTAATGCTGAAAGGATACATCTCCAACATCACACTGATAAAAAAGTACCATGGTATATATATATATATATATATATATATATATATATATATATATATATATATATTTTTTTTTTTTTTTTTTTTTTTTTTTTTACAGGGTAAAAATTGCAAGATTCCAGTCACACTATTGTTTAAAAAAGGATACATCTCCAACATCACACTGATAATAAAAAAGTATCATGGTAATGAAACTTCACAAATAATACACAATTATATATATATATATTAATTATATATATATATATATATATATATATATATATACACATACATACATACATACATACATACATACATACATACATACATACATACATACATACATACATACATACATACATACATACATACATACATACATACATATATATATATATATATATATATATATATATATATATATATATATATATATATATATATATTTTTTTTTTTTTTTTTTTTTATATATATATTTTTTTTACAGGGTAAAATTTGCAAGAATCAAGTCACACTATTGTTTAAAAAAAAATTATCCTTTTGTGATTATTGAAATAAAACACTTCCAGTAGTTTTACCTGATGAAGCCAGCAGATACGAAGTTCTCCGTGGCTTCAGCTGGAACTTTATTGAGTTTCTCATTCCACTGGTCACTTGGCACATACAGCACATGGAGCTCCACAAACTACACAAAATTAATTTGACACCATGTTTAAGTGCATCTTGTCACTAATGAAAAATAGCTGCATTTGCTTTTGTATTTATTCACCCTAAACCTTTCCAAATCATTATTTTTTTTTTATAAACACTTTGCAATGAATAAATAAACTCCCCATCATACCTTGCAACTGGCTGGTCTCCTGCTGTCTTCTGCATATCTCACTGACTCACAGGAAAGCTCCATCAGCAGTCAGCTTCAGCAAACCGAAAAGCAGCAAAACACTGACACTGAGGTGTTTTTAGTGTAGAAGCAAGACAGCTTGTGTTTTCCATGTGCTTTGAAGACCCAGACTGCTAGGTAACAATCTGTTGTAATCAAACACACTGTTGTCCGGTGGAGGTTCTTTTATGAGAGTGCCAGCAGTGGTTGCTCTGGTGCTGATAATGACAGCAGCTCACAGAAAGATCCTTCCCATCATCTGGACCAAACTTGACACCAGATACACCACGTATATTTTTTGGTAACGTTCTATGTATCGTATCGTATTGTAAAGTTGTTTATTTTTATTTATTACAATTTTATTAATCCGTGTGTGTTGACACATTTTCACCACCAGAAGTCGCAATTTTTATTTCAACCACCGTGCAATAAAACTGTGATCTGATGCGGCATTCGAGTACTTGTGGGATTTGCCACAATTATTTAGGAGAGCCCTGAATTTTGTCCTCAGACATATTGGCTTACCCTTCTATATAGCCTAAATATGAACTAATTTGGGAGATAAAAAAAAATAAAAAATACAAGCTAGGTGTAGCCTAGGCTTGCAGTTTAAATAAAAAGGTTGTTTTTTGTCTGTTTTAAACACACGATTGAAATTATTTACAACCATACTAGCATGGCCACTTACCAGCAGAAATATTTATATTTCAGGCCCACAATATTCGGCTTGAGAGCAAATAAAATTTTACAAATAAAAACTTTATGATTCCTAAATTTGAGCTATTTCAGTTAGTTTACTCCATGCATGCAAAGTTTATAGACAGTCTTAACATGAAATGAAAAAAAACACCAATCGTTTATTTTTTTTAAAATGTTTTTCAGAGTAACCTACTTAAAATATCAACATAGGCAAGGCAAAATAAGTTTATTTGTATAGCACAATTCAACACAAGGTAATTCAAAGTGCTTTACATCAACATTAAAAGTGGCAAGACACAATTAAACAGTAAATAACAAATACAATTAAATACAATGATAAGAAAAGAGGTAAAATAATAAAAAGCACAAGTTCTTAAAAAGTAAGGGCAGTAGAATACGCTTCAGTAAAGAGTTATGTTTTTAACCCTGATTTAAAGGAGCTGAGAAATAAGTGCAAACACTTTCGACATTTACATTTTTGAAAAAGAAAACCAAACGAAACATTTCACATTTACGATCATCACCTGAAGGCAACACCAGCTGACACTCCTTTAAAGAAAACCGGAAACTAATTTGTTGAGGAAGAAGTAGTTCGTGACCACCAACATATTCATCACAATACTGAACTCTTTCTAAATCCCAACAATGTCGGGAACGTCTAACATTGTTGCGATGAAGAAAATTGTGCAACAGTTGCGCCTTGAAGCGGGCATAAACAGAGTCAAGGTAAGTGTTGAAGCAGATCCGTGCTAGGGCGTGAGTCTTTAATGTGTCACAGCTTTTTCTCGACGTTTAAACAAAAGGCTGATTTATGGTTCCGCGTTAAATCGACGCAGAGCCTACGCCGTAGGCTCTGCGTCGTTTTAACGCGGAACCATAATTCAGGCTAAAGAGCCCGTCAGTCCCTTGTCTTTGGTGAATTGTACTGGTGGAAAATTACAGA
This sequence comes from Cololabis saira, assembly GCF_033807715.1. Taxonomy (NCBI): domain Eukaryota; kingdom Metazoa; phylum Chordata; class Actinopteri; order Beloniformes; family Belonidae; genus Cololabis; species Cololabis saira. Next base: position 23,703,005 of record NC_084599.1, read on the forward strand.
AGACAGAATTCTACTGTACTCATTGGTTTCATAGATGCATCAAAGGCATTTGATTTTCATTTCATTTTTCATTTATTTATTTATTCAAACAGGTTAAAACAAAAACAAAATAATCAGAATGCATAAAATGTATATACCCAAAAAAACAAAGAACAAAGAAAACCATAAGCAAAACAAAGCAAATTAAAGAGACAAATCTATATGTAAATAAATATTTCCTGTTTGAAAGGGTGTAGAATGAAGTTTCAAAAAAACGTTTCTAGTCCTACCCCTTCTAATATCCATACAGAGTAGTGTTTTTAAAGATTTGTTTAAACTTACTTAGTGATTTGCATGATTTCATTTCATCTTTACAGTTATTCCACAATTTGACTCCCTTCACTGATACACAATGGGTTTTGATGTTTGTTCGTACATGTTGTTTTTTAAAATTACATATTCCCCTGAGATGATGTTTATTTTCTTTTATTTGAAACAACTTCTGGATGTCTTGTGGCAACCGGTGATGATTTGCTTTGTGCATGATTTGTAAAGTTTGAAGTCGACCAGATTCTTGAATTTGAGTGTTCTCAGTTTGATGAAGAGTGGGTTTGTTGATTCTCTAAAGGCCGCTTTATCGCATAAATCATTCTAAATTGTTTTTAAAGTTACATCAGAGAGGAGTGCCTGGCACTTTTATAAGGATCCTGTCCTATTGGCACCATAACCAGAGCATGCAGATCAAATGGGGAAATGCTGTCTCTGCTACATTTGGGACAAGTAATGGCGTTAGACAGGGGGGGGGGGCTTTTATCACCGTGCCTTTTTAATATTTACATGAATGATCCCTCAGACCATTTAAGAAACTGTTAAACAGGTTGCATGGTTGGCAATTAACTTATTAATCATTTTATGTATGCCGATGATCTGGCAATTGTGTCACCTAGCTAGGGATGGGCGGTATAAAAAATGTATCACGATCATTTCTGGCATTTATCCCGATAACGATAAAAATGACAATAAAAAAATACCAATTCAACTCCATCTTTTTAACTATAAATCTATCTTGCTCTCAGATCCGCCATGTTTGTTACACAAAAATGTCATCAACGGGAATTTATCCTTCTTCCTTCCTTCCTTCCTTATTTTCTTCCTTCCTTCCTTTCTTCCCTCCCATCCTCCCTTCCTTATTTTCTTCCTTCCTTCCTTCCTTCCTTCTTTTCTCCCATCCTCCCTTCCTTATTTTCTTCCTTCCTTCCTTCCCGTACGTTGTGCGTGGATTTAACGCAGAACCATAAATCAGCTTTACACAAAAACGTCATCAATGGGAATTTATCGTTTTTACCGCGAGATGACAAATTCTTATCGTGGGGAATTTTTTTGACGGTTTATCGTGAACGGTAAAATATCGGCCATTCCTACACCTAACAGTGCTGGGTTACAAGAGCTTCTCAATATATGTTCTAATTATGGTGTACAATTTGATGTGAATTATAATGCTAAAAAGAGTTCTGTTCTTATTTGCAAAGTAAAAGGAGATAAGGACCTCACTTTTCCATCCTTTTACCTGTCAGGACAACTGCTTCCTGTTGCCTCTAAAACTAAATACCTGGGACACATCATCACTGATGACATGACAGATGATGAAGATATGAATAGACAATGTCGTATTTTATATATGCAGGCTAATTTGTTGACCAGAAGATTTTCCTGGTGTTCAGAGAGGGTGAAAGTGGGTCTTTTTAGGGCTTACTATACCCCTTCCTATACTGCACCCTTATGGTTTAAATTTAAGAAGGCCAGCATCCATAAATTACAGGTTGCGTACAACGATTGTCTGCGTATTTTGCTTGGGAAACCAAGATGGTCTAGTGCAAGTCAACTCTTTTTTTAAAGTACAAGTTATCACTTTTCATGCACTTTTGAGGCGATTGATGTTCAAATTCATATGTCGACTTAATAGCTCTTGTAATGCCATTATTATGATGTTAACCAACCCCGTCCTCAGTGCTGGAAGATACCAGTCTGCTATGTGGAAACACTGGTATGACTGTCTTTTTTAAATATTGTTGTATGTTTGTTTGTCTTTTTTAATGGACCTGAGTCTAAATAAAAAGATTGATTGATTGATTGATTGATTGATTCCGCAGGTGTCCCAGGCGGCGGCCGACCTGCAGCAGTTCTGCCTGCAGCACGCCCAGCAGGACCCGCTGCTCACCGGCATGTCGTCCAGCAACAACCCGTTCCGGCCGCAGAAGGTCTGCTCCTTCCTATAGCAGCTCCGCGGGGGTGAGTGCAGAAACAGACCGGCCTTTATTACTGGTGTATGTCGACTTCTCCCACTCAACCTGGACTGGGGTTTCAAGTTTAGTTTATTCATACATACATGGGTGCAGATTTCTGAAAAACATGAATTGTTCCCCCCAATAAAAATACCCTAAATTATTCAAAATTGAACAAATGTATTTTCAGACTTAAAAGTTGAATATGTAGAATATTTTAAAAAAAATGTACATTCACGGTGCGTTTTGAGGTGTGTTACAACCAAAAACGTAATAATGGCCAATAATGTAATAATTTTGGCCATTTCAAATCTAATAAAGCCAATAGTGTAATAATGTGCCAATATTATAATAAAACTTTTGAGTCAATAACGTAATAACTTTTTGCCAATAATGTAATAAGGCATTACATTATTGGCTGGTTATTACATTATTGGCCTGGTATTAAAAAAAACCTTTCATAATGTAATGCCTTATTACATTATTGGCAAAAAGTTATTACGTTATTGACTCAAAAGTTTTATTATAATATTGGCACATTATTACACTATTGGCTTTATTACATTTGAAATGGCCAAAATTATACATTATCGGCAGTTATTACGTTATTGGTTGTAACAAGGTGTACAGAATGAAAGCAATGGGTCCTTTTTTTTTTTTTTTTTTAGAACTGTTTACCACTATAACTGTGTTAAAACATGATCAGTTAGTTTAAACAACTTGTTTAGGGCTCCATATTTCATCCATATATCAATTGATCGTGCATAAAGTAGCCCCATAGGACAAAAGGAAGATGGTGGGAAGAATTTGAGATGAGTAGACACTACATGCCCAAAACCCTTAAAATTATGATTTACGAATATAACGGTTAAGTAAGCAGTGACACACATTGTTGGCTGTTTAGGACAAATAAACAAGAAAGGTAAGCACAATAAATGATTCCCTGTGCAGTATTTTTTGGCGAGCCTTTACCAATTTATGGCATGGTATGAGTTTCATATTGGCAAAAAATTAAAAATTAAAAACACGTTGGTGTCCCCCCCAATCCTGACATCGGATCTGCACCCCTGCATACATAGCCATTAAAATAAACGTATAAAATTGAGACCAATCCGAGATCTATAATGGTCCTTTGGCATGTATGAATGGGTGCCCCAAAGTAAGCTACTGAAAGCTTTTGGGAGGGGGCCCAAAGTGCAGTGCAATGTGGTACCGTTGGGAATATGAAAACAGTAGACATTACAATACAGACAATCAAACATACATACAATCATTCATCCCAATATCTCCATCATGTAGCAAGGATATTTTATAAATATGTAGACAATAAATTTACTTTTAGATTTCTTTTAAAAATGGAGAGAGAACACAGCATCTTCAGATCGTCATCAAGTCTGTTCCAGATCTGCGGTCCCTGCAGACAACACTCATACCAGTGCAATGTAAACGCTGTTGTTTACCTGTAATGAGGTGTTTGTTCCTGGTTTGGTGTTGGTGCTGGGGGTGGCAGATAGGGAGCAGGCCCATCAGTCTGGGGTTTGGACCATTTACAACTTCAAACATTCATGCAAGCATTATGGAAGAGATTGAATTCAGTGAGTCTTAGAAGACCATGGCGATAGAAAAATGGGCGAGTGGGAGTATCTATAGCAGTCCAAGACATGGCACGTATTGTTGCCAACTCCCTGTAAAATAAATAAGGGACACCTCATCGGCAGGGCCGGCCAACCTGATTGCCTTCACCCTTCCTGGCCCTTTTTTTTTTGACCCTTCATTGTGAGTGAAACGATTTTTTTAACTATTTGACTCTAACCTGAATTGAATTAGATGCATAAAACTAATTATTATCCAGCAATTCCCTTTAGTACAAAATAACAAAATTAACTGAATAAAATAAGTATATTTTCTTAAACAGAAACCTGTCTGGCTTAGCTTAAAATTGTATACATTAATATAAAACAATATAAAGAAAGCAATAAGCAATAATAAAAGGGCAAACAAAAAGTCTGTAGAAAACTTGTAAACATATTTGTGCCTCAAAGGCAATGACTGAAGGCTACAACTTATAAACTCAACTGCTCAATGCCATTTTCCATTGGCATTTTATGACTATTTTTTGACTCTCACAGTAATACGGGACAAAGTGCGTCCCTTTTCAGTTCAATACGGGACGCGTACTTTAGTTAAATAAATACGAGACGTTTCAGTTTTTCAAGGGACGATTGGCAACTCTACCCTGGAGGCGTTCTTTACTTGCAACCAGTCTAAAGAGATGTCACGGTTTATTTAAACTAAAAAGACACAGGCAAAGGATTTATTAATTTGTCAAAGTAGTTCACCATTTCAGTGGTGTCATATTTGATTTTGTCCACATAACTCACATTTTGCCACATAACTCAAACAAAGCTTCTTTTTTTTCTTTAAACTTTAAAATATTTATTTTCAGAGATAGTAAATCCTGTCAATTGCATGATTTAAAAAACAAACAAACATACAGTGAAGCCTCCCTGTAGTTCAACATAATTTAAAGATTTAAGTTTAAAGATGGACTTGAGTTTTACCAACTCCGGAGTGCACAACTTCACAAAAATCACTCCACTGATTTTGTTTTTTGAAGTTGAAAGGAGACCTATGTCTTGTCAAATTTCATAAGGTTTGTCAGTTTATTAAACCGCATTATAAATAAAGGATTCCAGAAAGGAGTCATTTTGCTTAAATATCCATCACATCATGTATGAGGTACATGGTAAAAGTAAAACTCATGCATCTTGTTCAAGTAAATTGTACTTTCTCACTATTGCATGTCAATTTTTTTTTGCAGGCTTTGGAGGTTCTGGTGATGTGGTGAACTGGACTGTAGGTTCCTTCATTGTGGACTGGATTTAACTCAGGAGTGTTAGGGAATTTGGGCCAAGCATCTAACTTAAGCCTTTTTGTTGTTTTGCCTTTTTTTTAAATCTACACAAATATTTCCAGGTGCTTATCTAGCCCAAGGAATGTCTTAACCTTCTTGGATAGAACTAACTCCTATGAACATGTGTGCCTTTTTTGAAATTTATATTTACATGCTTGATTAAAAATAAATGGTATCCCCATGTTTTAAACTTGTAGCTACATGTGCTTTACAAACCTACTCTGAAAATCCATTTTGTAAGAAGGCAGCTGCACAGAACAGTCTGAAGGCATTTGCCCATTTTCAGACAGGCGACTACTGTTGCACTTTTACTCATAGCTCGCTTTTATATGGTTTAACAGAGCAGATGCAGCAAGTGTCTGTTTGTAATATGTAAAAGAAAACGGGCTTTGTGAAGTCTGTTAAAGAGATGAAACTTAAATAAAAAGTCTTTAACCTGAACTTTACCTGGTTTCTCCCTGAATTCTGCCTCTTGTCAAGACTAAACCAGCTGACGGTTAAATGTCCCCACGAGACGACTGATAAGGACGCACAAATCAAAACTATTTGAATTTGTAAAATGTTATATCTTCCGACTTTATTGTGACTTGATATATTCATGACAAGATCATTGATGTAAAAATCAGACAATGTTCCTTTTATACTGCAGTGGACGTTAGGCAGTCTTCAGACTGTCACCCAGTTCTGAAACGCATCAAACACTGAATCATTGTCATGTTGCGGTTAGTCACACTTATGGGAGTTTCATCATCGGTTAAGTTGTAAATGATGGGATGACAAATGTGCTGCCGAAGCACTTAAGTTTCTCAACGTGAGATTTTGAAAAGAGGCTCCATGTAGTTGAGTCTTGACAAAAGTTAATGTATTAAACTATAAATCAAGAGAGATGGATTATGACGTTAACTGACCTACAGTTGTGTTCAAAATAATAGCAGTCTGTTTAAAAAAATTTAGTAAAGCCCAAAATCCTTATAATGGTTTTTATTTCCATGCATTGGGAACACTGCACATTATATACTAAATCAAAACATGAAGAAAAAAGCAGAAGTTCTTTACTCACTTTACAAAAAATGAAGGAAAATGAACATTGGGCTGTTCAAAAAAATAGCAGTCTGCATTTTACTTTACAAACTCATATTTACTGTATAAACTGAAAAATATCCAGGATTCAGCATTCCTATGAATCACTAAACTAATATTTAGTTGTATAGCCACTGTTTCTGAGAACCGCTTCATGGAGTCGACCAACTTCTGCCATCTGTGAACAGGTATTCCAGCCCAGGATGATTTGACAACGTTCCATAATTCCTCTGCATTTCATGGTTTTGCTTCAGAAACAGCATTTTTAATGTCACCCCACAAGTTTTCTATCGGATTAAGGTCCGGGGTTTGGGCTGGCCACTCCATGACTTTAATTTTGTCGGTCTGGAACCAAGAAGCCGCTTGCTTACTGGTGTGTTTGGGGTTGTTGTCTTGTTGAAACACCCATTTCAAGGGCATTTCCTCTTCAGCATAAGGCAACGTGACCTCTTCAAGTATTTTGATGTATCCAAACTCATCCATAATCCCTGGTATGCAATAAATAGGGGTGACACCATAGTAAGAGAAACATCCCCATATCATGATGCTCGCACCACCGTGCTTCACTGTCTTCAGAGTGTACTGTGGCTTGAATTCAGTGTTTGGGGGTCGTCTGACAAACTGTCTGCAGCCCTTAGACCAGGGGTCACCAACCCTGGTCCTCGAGGGCCGGTGTCCTGCATGTTTTAGATGTTTCCCTGCTTTAACACACCTGATTCTAATTAATCATCGTCATCAGCTTGTCATCCAGGGCTGCACAATTCTGTTAATGACACAGTCACTTGTATCATGGTGCAATGAAGCAGGGAAACATCTAAAACCTGCAGGGACACCGGCCCTCGAGGACCAGGGTTGGTGACCCCTGCCTTAGACCCAAAGAGAACAATCTTACTCACATCCGTCCACAAAATGTTTCTCCATTTCTCTTTTGGCCAGCCAATGTGTTCTTTGACAAATTGTATCCTCTTCAACACATATCTTTTTTTAACAGTGGGACTTTGCGGGGGCTTCTTGCTGATAGATTAGCTTCACACAGGCGTCTTCTAATTGTCACAGTACTCACAGGTAACTTCAGACTGTCTTTGATCATCGGCTGAGTTTTCACCATTCTGGCTATTCTTCGATCCATTCGAATGGTAGTCTTCCGTTTTCTTCCACGTCTCTCTGGTTTTGCTTTCCATTTTAAAGCATTGGAGATCATTTTAGCCGAGCAGCCCATAATTTTCTGCACTTCTTTATACGTTTTCCCTTCATTAATCAACATTTTAATCAAAGTACGTTTTTCTTCTGAACAATGTCTGGAATGACCCATTTTTCTCAGGTTTTCAGAGAGAAATGCATGAGCAACATGTGCTGGATTCATCCTTAAATAAGGGCCACCTGATTGACACCTGTTTTTTCACAGATTGAATGACTTCACTAATTGAACTCCACACTGCAATTTTTTTGAACACGCAACTTCAATTCATTATTCAATTACACAGACTGAGGAGCATACATATCATGAATGTTGGCTCTGTTGGTTTTATGACCCTACTACAGCAACTGGTAAATTATTTGCCATGCAGTAATATAATTTCTACCAAAAACAGGTAATTCATGTTGGACTGCTATTATTTTGAACACAACTGTATATTTTCCCACGCCTGCACAAAAGAACATGTTTACCAATGTTAAAATACACATTAGCAGACATTGATATACCTGGACTGGATTTAAAACTGTGGTTCATGTTTTTATTTAACTATTTTTACAATAAGTGATCAAAGTGGTGGGTTCTTTTTTTCCCCCTGACATTATCAAAATAAACAGAATGCACATATCCAGATTTGACTCAAGTCTGGTAGCTGTCCTGAAAACTAATGTATGATCCCAATCAGCTCCAAAGATCAGCATTAGACTCTTGAAACTGCTTTTAGGCTATTTAATTTTGACCTCAAACACAGAGTCTGTACCCTATGTGTCTTGTCTCTTATTTCCCACTCGTTCAACTTTAACTTAACCCTGACAAGCCCAGATAAAGGGTGGAGAGAGACAGCAACTGTGGATGTAACTTTATAAAAAATGTTTACATGGAAAGTACGACTCTTTGGCAGCACTTTGTTTTATATACCAGTTATCTCATCAAAAAAAGAGGTTTCAAGTCTTAACTGTTGCCCAAAGTATTCTTAAAAGAATCTGGGATATTATAAAGTCAACATGTGCAAGTCCAGTATGTTGAATAAAAGAGTCATCCTCCTCTGACTGGAAACGGTCCTCAACTCAAAGCTGAAACTTTCGTCTGCAGGAATCCATCTCATGGCGCTGAAATGAAGAAGATAGATACTTTTTAATTTTGCTCAAAAAGGCAGTATAAAAATAGTGTAATACAGCTGTAATTCTATTTATTTTTTTAATCAATTCGTAAATGCACTAGAGAAAAGTCAGAACACTTTAATATTGCTGCAGAAATATGTAATAAGCAGCATGATCATTTCTCAAAGGTCTACAAAACAGCCATATCCCACAAGGAAAAGAAAAGGCTGATTTAAAAAATATATATATATTTTTATCCAGATATTTTCCCCATTTTTATCACCCAGTGCTCCTACCTAAGTGACAGTCCTGGGCGTTGCTCCCACTACCAGCCCCGGGAGTTCCTGCACTGAGCTCATGTCTCCTCCTTAACCTGAGGAGTGAGCAGGCCGCTTCTTTTCACCAGACAGGGTGGGGCTTCTCTGGCTGGACGTAGCGCGTGGAAGGATCACGTTATTCCGGCCGGATCCTCCCCACCCCATCTGGCGCCCCGGCTGGCCAGAGGGGGCATGTATAGCCCAGGACTGCTGCATGTTTTTGTGAGGTTAACTACCCAAGGAAACATGGGGAGAACATGCAAACTCCACACAGAAAGGCCCTTTCACCAACCCCACCCAGGGTGTGGGCGCTGAAGTCATGGGGGAACTTAACACACATTCAGCAGCACCCACCACCAGGAAGTGAACCCAGGACCTTCTAGCTGTGAGACGGCTGCACTACCAGCTGCGCCCTCGCGCCCTCGTGCCCCCCCCCCAAAAAAACACAAAAGGCCTGTGATTTAAAGTGGTTTGACCTTAAACAGACTCACCTTCAACACCCACTCATACTCTCCATACTTGGAGTCAAAGGTGCCCTTCTGCAGAGACCGGAGTTTGAGAGTGAACCGAGGTCCCAGCTCCTGAATACCAACTTTCTTCTCATTCTTGAAGATGTACCTTTTTAAAATGACATTAGTTATTTATCCCTCTTAAATACAAAAGGATAACCAAAACAATAACAATGTGCAAGCTAAACCTGTAAGGAAAGTAAACGTAGAAAAGTGCAAAATGTTTACAGTATGTAACAGGTTTCGATTGAATTCACAGTTAAAATGTTCACCTGTGGAATCTGAAAAAGACAAAGTCTCTCTGGTTGTGGAAAGTAGCGACCTGTCGGCCAACGAACTGAGGGTTTTGAGGAAAGAGAGCAGCGAACAACCGCCCGATGCTGTGTCCCAGACGGGTGGTAAAGTTGTTGAGGATCACTTCTGGACAGTGCTCTGTTGGATCTTTACCTCGCCTCTGCAGAAAATAATAAATAAATAATATCAGCATTATCCAGGTAAGGTGTAAATATAAAAAAAAGTGTGCCCTCATATTTACAGGATATAGCAATGGTGCTCAATTTTGACAGATTTTTTACATAGAGAGAATAACACTTGGGGTCCTTTGAAAGCACTCAATGTTTCTGTTTTCCACTGTTTGAGATCAAATTAACTAAATCTACATTATTTTTCTGGGAAAATTAAAGCTGTTCACTAAAATCTGTCATTTTTCAGCGTCAGAGGAAACTAGAATCATTAAATAAAGGACAAATTAAAGGTTAGACCTTTTGCTTTCTTTTTCAAACATCCAGTTAGGATGTCTTGAAATCTGGGTGTACTGGATAACTGGCACAAATGAATGCCTGGTCTTGAGAATGTGGAATGCATCGCTCCAGGATTACAGCTAAAAGCACACACGTACCGTCAGGTTATAATGGGTTGAGTTTTCTGAGTTACGGTAAAATGTTACAAAAGTTACAATTTCTATTTTATCAAATCGGGGATCAAATTCATTTTACAGTCATGTTGCGAGCAGAGGGCGAAGTATCTAACAAAAATACACAAATTACAACCAAATTACACCAAATCAAATGGTGGAGCACCAACCGTGGAAGAACCTGTACAATTGAGGAGTGGACAGTAATTATTTAAACTCGCAAAATAAGGAGTTTGAGGTTACGTGCCTTCATTTCCTTGCGTAGTCGAACGCTGCTGACTTTGAAGTGTGCCGTCGGTCCATCAGGAAGATGACAGAGAACCAAACCATCTCAACATAACAGTTAAGGATATTCATGTGTGGAAATGATTTGTTTTTCTTTTCTTTAAGAAAAAAATACTTTTCATAAGAGTTTAACTTCAAACGGGAACTAAAACACCCAAAATCTGAAAAAGTTGCAACAGTATGAAAAATACAAATAGATTTTTTACATTTGCCTCTTTTCTTCCTTCACTGCAGCATTATAAACCAATATATGTGCTATTGTACTTTTTTCTGAACTTAATTTCATTTGTTAATATGCAAAAAGAAGAGTTGTGACAGAGACAGATTATGGCTATTATTATATATGAATAAATGAATGAAGTCTTACCAGAATGTATGACCTGACTACAAAAGCTGTATTCCCGATTAGCTTTGACCGTTTCAGTATCATAGTTATATCTATCTCAGAAATTATTAAAAAGGAACTAACACACATATAAAAGTCATTAAAACAAAAAAAAAAGCCTAAGTTACCTTGTCTCAGAGCAACGTATACATCTCTAGGTTGGGACGAATCTAGGATGGACCATCACATCATGGGAATGTGTATCATGGTCAAATAAATCAGGATTTAAATCCGTTTTAGAAGAAATTAGCACCGTGTGTTCCAGACTAAACCTGAAAACAGTCATCCAGACTTTTATCCGCTACATGTCCAAAGACAGGGTTAGTGATGGCACTGAGTTGCATCAATGCACTTTGCAAAGACAATGTACACTTCAGCATTAATTCATAAAAGTATATTGAGATGTTAGAGCAACTTATGCCACCTTCAGGATGACATCTCTTCAAAAAAGATCCATTGAAAACCACATTCAAGAAAGGCAGCAGAAGAAGAGGACACTGGTACTGAAGTGGACTGCCTGCACTCCTGACTTGTCCTAAACAAAGAACACGTGGAGAACTTTTTATGAAATGTGGCCATGCTATACTTTTAGACATGTGTGCAAAAAATGGTACATGCAAGTTTTCTGAGAAAAATAAAGGTCAAGGGCTTTTTTTTTTCATATGTTGGTGGGCTGAAAGGTGGGAAATTAGTAGCAGGGGGGCTGAAAACTTTCCCAACCATCATCAGACAAGGTCCATCCTGGAAACACAACCAGTCCCTCACTGGACTGGATGTATACCGACAACATGAGTTATTGACTAATTTAATTACGCTAATGGGACAAAACATAGAATAGATTGTCATGCTGTCTGCAATGAAATAAAAAAAAAGTCAAAGTAAATGAAAAAAAATAAAAATATCAGTAAATTTTCTATAATTTGCATCCCTCAAATCTTCGTGATCTCTTCTGATTTTGGGTTATAACTTTGTACAGATTAAGTTAAATGTTATTCTATGTAATTTCTGATGTTTAAAACAGCACTTTCACTGTCATCTCTCGTCAGTGGGAGGATACTTGGCACTAGACGATCCTCGTTGATGACCATCAGGTAGGTGAAGTTCCTGGCAACGCACTGGGGGACGATCCTCTTCAGCGCCAAACCTTTTCTGTAGTACACGTGGGAATCTGGGATTATTGTGGCCAGCTGCTCACAAAACCTCACCGTCCTCTGCAGGACAGATACCAAAGAACAATCAGTGTGTTGAAAAAGCAGCGTTTGAAATTCTTCTAAACAATATCTGAAATAAGTCACACAAAAATGGAGATCAAATGCATTCCACACGCTTGCTTTATGTGAGAACTTCAATGAAACAGTAAAAAAAGTACAAAAATAATTCGTTCATATTGTCGAACAGCAGCTTCTCACCCCTCTTGGCCTGTCTGATGTTGTGATGAGCACTTTTGGGTTCGTCAGCCCATTAAAGTAGGCAGAAAATTCATCAGTTCCTTCATCAAATGCAACCTGGAAATAAGGTTCACATACAAAAATCGAAGAGAAAATTTTAAATATATCTATCACAATAAAGGAGATTATTTGAGCCAGATGGGTTGAAAAAAAAACCCCCACCTCTTCATCTTCTGGGTCGACTGTTGTTTCATCATAGACTCTCTGGTTTTCTATCGTCTTGGGGACTTCCTTTGGTGGTGCCTACATCAGGAGTGAAAAATTCACAAATTATTTATTTATGAAAGAAAAAAGAGGAAGGTCAGATCAAGTCAAAAAAGTACATATATTCACTGAAAGACGAAACATCAACATATGAGGAGAACATTTGGTGTGCACAATAAAAACCTTTTATTTCAGCATATTTAAAGAAAAAAAGGATAAAAATCTTCACTTAGATGGAACTGTTTCCTTATGGGTAATTCCAACAGATTAAATTGACAAAAGACAGCACCACATCTCTGACACTGAGACACACACACACACACAATAATTCAAAAAAACTCACCTTATCACCTAAAGCCTCCCTTTCTTTCTTTCTTTTCTTCTTCATTTGCAGCTTTTGCTGAAAAGCACCACAAGAACACAGATTTATGACGTTACAAACACATTCTCACAATTTAACTCCTCTTACTCATGGATGATATGTCACCAAGTAAATACTCAAATGATTTACTGGAAAATTTCCTCTTACAGATATTCTAAAGTTTATACTTCATGTACAGCTGCAGATTCAGCTTTTCCAACAACTAATTACTGCTCTATCATAAATAAATAAGTTATTTGTCTATAAAATGTCCAACATTTGCCAAAATTGAAAAAAAACAACAAATGTCTTGCTTAGTGTTAGTAACAAATACATTAATGGGTTAATTTTTATTTCATAATTATATTTGCATCCGTGGTATTTCTTTGTGTTTTTAGTGAGGAGGTGTTTCCAGTATTGTATCCATTTCATTTATCATGTGGTTAACTGGTGTAAGAAGCTATTTTATTCTAGTGGCATAAACATAATTAAAAACTGGACTCCTTAGGAAGTGTAAAATATAGTCAGTCACAACAAGTTAAAGTAAGCATTGCTTGTTGTGAATGCTTACAAACGGCTGCATTAAGTAGTAACTTAATACCAGAACCTGTTGAGCAAAGCGTCACTGTCCATATATGATGTACTCGTTTTTTATTTCCTTAAAAAAAAAAGTTGTATCACCTTTTTTTTCCCAGATTGTACATAAAAATAAACAAACTCATGTATTGTATTCATTAGCCTTTATAAAACAAAAACAAATCAGTTGTAATTATTAGCTCATAATCAGCCCTTTCCCCCTCTGTAATGTCAGATTTAGACCGCGGTTGAATTGGTTTGATATTGGATATTCAACACCCATAAAACTTGTGATCCATACCACTGATTTTGGTCAAACCACTTGTGATGTGTTCATGGTCATCTAGACTATATATCACAAAACAGTAATTATTAAAAAATCATGTAAAAAAAAATCATATACCGGTATATGGGCTGATTTAAAAATCATATATATTGGCTGATTTAATGTGGTTTAATGAATTCAACACCCATAAAACAATCAGTGTTATGTATCACAAGTTTTATGGGTGTTGAATTCATTAAACCTCGTTAAATAAGCCCATATATATGATTTTTAAATCAGCCCATATATATGATTTTTTAATAAGATTTTTTAATAATTACTGTTTTGTGATATATAGTCTAGATGACCATGAACACATCACAAGTGGTTTGACCAAAATCAGTGGTATGTATCACAAGTTTTATGGGTGTTGAATGTCCAATATCCAACCAATTCAACCGCGGTCAGATTTAGTGCGTTACTTTTGTATCAGACCTAAACATTTTAAACTGTCCACAGATCGCAGTTTTCTTGGAAACAACATTTCCGCCCAGTGTCATAATCTATGCACTGAGTGTACCTTTCTTTTCTCCTGCTTGAATTTCATGAACATAACGTGTCTTCGCTGCTTGTTTTTGATTTCAGACGAGCTGAATGTTGGAGGAAACGCCGCCGCCGCCTGGCTGTTCTCCATCTTCTCCTCGTCTTTCTTCTCCACTCCGTTGCTCTCTCCGCTTCCCTCCTTACTAGCACTCTTCTTTTTTAAATTCTTATTCTTCTTTTTCTTACTTTTCCCGTCCTGATTTGCAGGAACCTCAGTAAAGTCCATGTTGAATCAGCAGTCTGTTTTGAATAGTTTTTCACGTGTTTGCGGCGCAGAGTAGTGCTCTCCGTTCACTTCCGGGGTCGGAAGGTGATCAACCTCGAGGTCGGTGATGAAAGAGTGCGACCCCTGGTGGCGAGGAGACGCACTCAGATTCAGATTCAGATTACGTTTATTTGCCATTTGTGTAACACACATAGGAAATTGTCACGTTGGTAACAGTGTGCCTACTCAGTATTCTTTTCACATGTAAATAAATAAAACACAGACACAATCACCGTAGTGAGGAATAAGCAAAAATAAAGTGCAGGCATATACATAAAATAAATTATAGTCCAGTTATGATTACTAGTATTATTATTATTATTATTATTATTATTATTATTATTATTATTATTATTATTATTATTATTATTATTATTATTATTATTATTATTATTATTATTATGCACCGTAGGCAGCACCGTAGGCAGACTTCAACCATTCTGTAGATTAAAACGTCAAATAGAATTCTATGCAAATAATTCAATGAAATATTTGCACCAGTTAACTCAATGTCACGTCTATTTTTTTAGATAAAATATAATAGTTTATATGATAATATTTTCAGATGAAAATATTCGGTTTTTTACTAACTTATCATCAAGTTGAGGCTCATGAGCTAAAATCTGATGCAGTTTTTTGACTGGCTGCTGGAGGCTGACTGCAAGAGCGAGTCAATCTTCATTGACTCCCACGTTAAAATGTCAAACTTTAGAGCAGAAAATGAGCATATTTACTGCCCGGTTCAAAAGACTGTTTTGGTCTCAACAGTCTTTGCATCATATGCAATTGATATAGGGTTTTAAATGTTTTAAAACCACTGCATTTTATTATTTCAGTAAAACAAGCCTTTAACTATAAATACTTACCATCCCTAAAGCGTGAGTATTTTGCATAGCTCCTGAAACTACGTCTTGATACAGAGGTCAACACTGTCAATCTGGTCCAGGGTTCCCTCTTTGGGTAGCAGCTTCGTTGTGCGACACACTGCAACTCCTTATGAAAAGTTGTTGGAACATCAGAGTCATATGAATAGGCATTGATTTAACAGTCATGACAACTCTGTGGAGGGTGAATTTTGGTGTTTACCATAACTTTGGCTATCAGCTCTTTCAGCGGATCCCCATCGAAATATCTCCAGAGCTGCCGGCAAATGTTTACAGAAGAATATACTGTTAGACATGTTGACTCAACAGTCAAATAAAAAGTTATTGTTTTGTTAAACTGACGCTGGGTCACTACAAATGGCTAATTGCAGTAACATGATGATAACAGATGAAGAAGTGATGGTGCATATTCATTGGCTGAGCCAACTGTCAATCAGTCATATTAGAAATAAATTTAATACTTTATAACTTCTCCTGGGTTGGTAGAATAAACTTAACTCCCTTTAGAGTTGTCATGGATGTGTAATTAAACCACTGAGACGAAAAGGGTTTTTTGAATCAGACTGTAAATATGTTTATTTCTGGCATTAAATTGGAAATTCATGGAAGTCAATGAACATTGACCTGCTTTTCAGTCAGCATCTAATGCCCAGTTGAGGAACTGCAAAGGGTCTTAGTTTGGGATGAGCCTCAAGCCGGAAATGAGATGGTTGGCATTTGGTGTTCACAAGTACTATCTTGAAGGTACAGTAACACATTTCTGGGTGATGTCACATCTGATGATATTTGAACAAAACATCATTAAAGCATGTAAGCTAAATTCCTCTCCAGACTTCCATGTGCTAGTGTTCGGGAGGATTCCCATTCTGTTTATTTAGTGTACTATGAGATGGTCATACATACTTTGATAAATGAGTAGGAAATATAAACTGAATGTTACTAAGAGTTCTGAGTTAGAAATTGTGTAGAATCACTTACTCTACCTTTACTACACATTTATACTGTATGTAGTGCTGTACAAGGACCAGCAAAAAGATAATGTTGGGTATGTTGTTTGACCTGGATGTGAGAAATACCAAGTGTGATGTGGAAGTGCTGCTTCTTTCCTCTCTGCGGGTGAGCTGCTGAAGTTTGCACAGTTTCCAGTTACTGGGGGGATGACTGATCAAGATCAAAATACAAAGAATCAGAACAACTCAATAATGTTCAGAGTTTTCGTTCTTTCTTTTAATTTATTCACTACAGATCTGAGAGTAACAATTTGGATTCTCTGTATCTGTTTTACATGAAGTGGAACAGAAATTAAAACACTTTGACTCAAACAATCTGCACAAAAAATGATACAGATGTGAATTACCCCATCAAAGTTGTGTGGAGGAAGTAACCTTAGTTTATCATTTATTCATATTCAGACTTTATTGCCATTACACGACAATTACAAAACCTTTGAAGAAATAACTAACTTTAAAATAATACACAAGCATATCACACAAAGCATCACTGACACCCAAATTTAAATGAAAAGAAAGAAAATAAAAGCCAGTTATGTTCCTAATATTTCTTGATGACTTGATCCCAGAAACGTCATTGTTTCCATCAGCAGCCCACTCAGATACCAAGCGGTTTGAGTGTGAATGAAGATGTCCCTGAATACGTCTACTGATTGATGTTGTTTTTTAATGTAAAAAGTTACTAAACACTACACACAAAGATGAGGGTTCAGCAGGTCATATAGACACAGAAGGACCTCGAAAAGTCTTAATCTCACTATAACTGAAAGACAGCAATACATATGGGATAACAATAAAACCATGGAGCAACATGGAATTTGATATTCAGTGTTGGCATTGGATCATATAGTCATCTACCTGTTTTCCATGGAGTAAAAATAGCTTGATTTTGGAACAAATAATGCTTAGGACATGATTTAAAATTCATATAAAACAATATTAGCATGCAACAAAATAAAGAAACATACACATTTCATGAGTCTTCAGTGCCTTTTAGTGTTTGGCACTCCATCTTTTTTCTCCTAGGTTGTGCCTTTACAGCTCTCTGTCTCTGGCATCACGGTGTAGCGACTTGCATGGCACATAATCTGAGATTAGTGCACGGAAAGCCCGTCCCACCCCAGGGTTGTCAGTGCATATTGCTCCACCGCCTCGACTCATCTGACTCTCCTCCCTGTTCATATCAGCAATGCAGGTCCAGCTACCATCTGCTGTCACACACCACTTTGAGTGATCCACAGTATTGCTGAAAGCCGTTCTCCCTGGCCACTGCACAAATGTTACATTGTAGACATGATGAGGGATGCTGGAGCTGCAATTGGAGGCCAGAGGTTTACGCAGCTTTCCCCAGCTCTTGACAAACAAATTCTGTGGCATGCTTTGTACAATAAAGCCAGAATAAAGATCTGCAGTATCGTAGAAAACAAAACAGAAAAACAATTGTGTTTACTCCCACGGTTTCATTTCAATAAAAGATGGAATACTGTGTAAAATGTAACTTTTAGTATGTTGTCTTTGCGTCGTATGCAATTGATATAGGGTTTTAAATGTTTTAAAACCACTGCATTTTATTTTTAAGTAAAACAAGCCTTTAACTATAAATACTTACCATCCCTAAAGCGTGAGTATTTTGCATAGCTCCTGAAACTACGTCTTGATACAGAGGTCAACACTGTCAATCTGGTCCAGGGTTCACTCTTTGGGTAGCAGCTTCGTTGTGCGACACACCGCAACTCCTCATGAAAAGTTGTTGGAACATCAGAGTCATATGAATAGGCATGGATGTACTTGAGCTGCAATCCTGAGAAATTGAATGAAAGTTTTTAATGCTTTTTTTTCCTTGTGGCCATGAAAAGAATGTATAAATATTGTTATCCTACCTATTTCTCTGAACTGATCGTAGGGAAAAGTCACACAAATAAATGTTTGAGCATTCATATTCCCGCTTTTTGGCCAGAAGTCTCTACGGCGATATGTTGGAAATTTAGGTGTACTGTGTGAAAGCCAAACTCCAGTTTGTCGATCCAAAATCACAATTCCTTCAAGAAGAGAAAATAACAGCAAAACAAAAGGCTTGTTACATTTTGATTTTTCCAAATTTCTGTATAATGAAAAGGAAGAATGCTGCACCCACCTTTACTGTGGCCAAAGGATGAAGCAGCAACATAAGGAGGTGGAGGCTGATCATTGTATAGCATATATCCAAAACCTTCAGTCTTTAAAAAGAAAAAAACAACAACTCTGAATTTCTGTCCACATCAAGATGCGTGCCTCTGTAAAAGGTTTTTGGTGCATTACTTTTTTGTCATAGAAGTCAAGCAGAGGTTTCAGAGTTCTTCCCAGAGAGCCAGATCTACTGTCGATGTCTTCTCCACTCTTAATCCACCCATCGCTGGTGTCATCCATGTACAAATATGAAGAACCAAATCCATTCAGATTAGGTTGCTTGTATAAAATATACCTGTTTTGGAAAGAAAAAGAACCCATATTTTAATAGTTATTGAGCTGAAACAGAGAGGAATCTAAATCAAAATCACCAAAAACTCAAATTTTTACCTACCAGTCAACGTCATGTCCCGTGTCATTCTTGCATGTCACATCTGAATGACACCCTTGAAGAAGGATCCCAACACTTGAGAAGAATCTCATCAATGATGTCTCAAAAAAAACAAAACAAACATAATCAAGTGGTACATGCTGGAACTTTCAGTAAAGCTGTAGCTCTTTTTGTTTTAAAGTTGTGTCGGGGCCATATTACCCCTCGACTTTACCTTGAGCCTTATAAGTAAAACTGGAAAGATTCAGTTCATTATAATTGCAAAATTTAAAAATTCATTCATTTTCTGCACCTGCTTCAGCCTTGAACAAGCAATCCGGTGTCATGTCTTAATTATTTACCTTTAGTTACAAATAAAACTATGGAAGCTAAGAAAGTTCACTTGATGAAAAATGTATTTACGACTGTTGACTAAATGAGTAGCGTCTTTAAAGTGAAACTGCTGCATCTAGATAGGGATTGTAAGAAATTATTGATGAGTCAAACTCTTCAGTGACCCTGCTTTAGGCAGATCATCTATGACCTAAGACTTTATAATTATCTGCCACCTGTATACATGATTTAGACATTAATATTAGATTCATTTTAGTGTTCATCGTAGTTTTTCATTGTTTGATTTTTTTAGAAATGTCGGACCAAAGAGGAGGGTGTGAGATCAGACGCCTGCATGACATTTGCCTGTCTAAAAAGCCGTTTCCTGGCCCAATGGGCTTAAGAGAGGCAACAACTACACCACTTCCCTTTTCAAGAGCACAAGTCAAACCGGTTGCCAAATCAGTTGGCTGCATGAAATGAAAGTGTATAAATGAAATGTTTTCAATGATCAATTTTCAGTTATTGATGACTTAAAAATATCTGTTCAAAAAGACCCAGTGGCTTCATCTGTTGTCAGTTAACTGAGCTCGCAATGAATGTTATTAATGATCTAGTCGTGTGTTTTATATCTGAATACATCAGAATCAGAATCAGAATCAGAAAAGGGTTTATTGCCAAGTTTGTTAACACACACAAGGAATTTGTTGTAGTGATTGGTGCAATACAATAAAAATAAAAATATAAAAACAAACAAATATGTAAGAGATAAAATAAGAGATCAAATAAAATGTATAAACAGAAATGTACAATATGAGGTTTTTAAAGTGCCGGATATGAGTCTTTACAAAAAGTGACGTAGGATGACTTAGGACAGATAAAATAAAATGTATAAACAGAAATGTACAATATGGGGTTTTTAAAGTGATATGGGGTTTTTAAAGTTTTACATTACGTTTCATAAGCAGTCATTTGTAGAAACTTTTATTTAGAAGTTACAGTTTATAACACTTTACTTGAGCAAGTTACAGTACTAAACCTTGTAAATTACCCGTTTTGCTAAACATAAACACAAATCCATACAGAACCTTCGCTGGTCAGTCTTTGCTGTTTTTGGCAAAATGGTTTTAAACTTTACTTACATATGAAGGCATTTCCATACGTCTCCAGCTGCAGGTCTGTTCTACAAAGCTGCCTCTGTCACATACCACTGATAAGGAAACTCACATCCCCGGCTCGTTTTTCTGTTTCACCTGTTTCCTTGTTGCTCATGAGCAGCATTTGAATTGGTTGTGCGTTGTGAACTGTAAGCGGCTGTCACTGTGAGGGTAGGACTTATTGTTTGAAACCGGAAGGATCAAGTTTAACTTGTATTTTCAAGCATGTTTACTTCACAGAAAGAGTAGTTATTGTGAAACTGAATGAGAACGTATAAAGCTGCACCCATCCATGGATTTACAAGAGATAACTCTTACTGAAATGATTTTAAACGTCCACCGATCTGCTCACTGCATCAGCCTGCAGAACACTTTTATTTTCTTTTTATATCATTTTTATATATTATTTTAAAATAATTTTTAAAATATTATTTTATTTTTGTCAACACCGTTTTGAGGTTCTCAGACATTTTGTTAAAGGGAGATTTGCAGTCCATCTCACCAACAACTGTCTTTTCTGTTAGTGTTTCATGAGCAAAGTATCTGAAGAGATGTTAAAAGACTGAAATAGCTCTGCATTATCGTGACGAGACACGGTGGAAACAACACCGGAAAAAAAAGGGAGACAAGGTTAGAGGTCAGAGGTCAGGATTAAAGAGTCATGTTGAAATTGTGGAGGTAAAGTTCAGTCTTGGATGAAGACGTGAAATGAAATGGATGGTTGTTTCACAACCGGATTCCACTTGACGTGAGCTTGTGTCACTGGGAACTTTTCATGAATTACTTGTCTTCATGCAACACAGAATAAGTCAAAAACCTCCCCAGCTCCTTAATGTTGACATTACAACACCTGAATCCGATTGGTTCTTTGTGGCGGAGAATTTATTATTCAGTTCTCAGTAAATGCTCAAGGCAATATGATGTAACAAGCCAAGACAATTCTGTCATGTTGTGGCAATCTTGCCACTAGGTGACACTGTTTACCTCAAGCATGTAATATTTCAGTTAAAATCCTTGTAAATAGTGCCCAAACTCTCCACCACCATAAAACAAAATAACCCCAAAATAATCAGCAGACACAGTCTGGGTGTTGGATGTCACTGGAAAGAATCCCGCCAACCTGACCCTCTTTCAACATTCCCATCTTTAAATGAAAGGCAGGGGTGCACCCTGGACAGATTTCAATCAGATGTTCCTAAAAAAAAACATAATTAAGGGATTTTATTCAGTGTAAAAATAAAAGATTGAAAAAATGGATAGAGTGAACTGAATAAATTGTGTCTTTCATGTACTGTATTACTCATAGAAACTTTGACAGTTTGAAGTTCTAATGCCTTAATTTAAACCACTTTTAAAGTAAAAAATAACAGCAAAAACAACACAGAAACAGTTCAAGATGGCATGTCTTAACATTCATCTACCAGTGAGTGAAACAAATGTGATAATCACAGTCTCAATATTGAAATTAATTCCCCTCTAAGATTTTCATGCAACAATACAGTAAATAATTATTGATTTTACTGCGCTGCTACAACATGTACAGCATCCTACTGTAAAACACCTAACATGAGGGCCAAATGATAAAGTAGATATAACAGCAACCGGTGGGTTTAGTTCACTTGTTGATGCTCAGAACTTGATTGTTTTTTGGTTATCGACGACTGTTCTAACAGTAAATCTTCTCATTTAGTCAAATACATTCAGATTCAAACTCAATCATCTTGTTATTTGCAGTTAATGTACCAATCCACCAGCTGTCTGAAAGCATTGTAAATCAGAGGGTTGTAGGAGCAGATCAGCCCCCCGCCACGCCACAGCTGGGCCTTCTCCCTGTTCAGATCGCCCAAGCAGGTAATATGGTCCTCATCAAGTCGCGACACGCACCACTTTGAATGGTCATGAAGGGACCAGAACAGGACGGATGAGGAAAGCCGAACCCTTTTGATGTTCATGGTGTGTTTGGGCAGCGAGCAGTTGGACAGCAGCTCATGACCTTTTGTCTGCCAAGACTGCACCAGAAGGTCTGCATCCAGGACCTGAGCCGCCCAGCCTGTGTAAATATCTGGATGAAAGCCAGGTAGTAGGTCAGGAACTGTTATCTAAAGATCGACACAATACAATCAAAATCATATATTCAATAAGTGAGACATAATTTGGCTCTTATGCTCTTGTCAGTTGTCCCTACTATTTATCAAATTGCATTCATTCCAAAGAGAAAAAACACATGGAAAGCTTGTGTAATCACTTTCTTCTAGATTAAAAAATTCAAAATAAGCTATGAAGTGATTTACTGCATATTTAAGGAAAGAATGGTTGTGCTCACGCATTCCACTATGTATGAAAAGACAGTCTCTTTACCTGATTATGAGCACAAAAGCACAAAAACAGGAGAGCACCAGGAATACGTTTTTGCCCAAGATTTGTACAGTTCTTAATTTTCCTTAATGGTATTCTTCAGCTTTGTCCTCATTAAGTTACAGGGGTTCCCCAAGGCTGCAAATTTTGGCCTATTCTCTATTCTTTACATATTCTTTCTTTGGGGTCCATTTTTAAAAAGCACAATATGTCATTTCATTGTTTTGCAGATGATCTTCAGACTTATCTGCCAATAAAAGCAGTTAGTCATATTAACATTCAGGCCCTGCTAAACTGTTTTAGTTATGTGCTGTCATGGATACACGTTGATAGATCTTGATGGATATTGCTTTGTTTATCAGTGCAATTTGTACAGGACTTTAGTCAACTTTTGTTGTTTTAAATGCACCATAAATCAGCTTTGACTTAACTTGACTGAATGATCAATTTAAATAGCTACAAGGCAACATGTAATTAAACAACAGTCCACGAGAAGTTTCTCACCATCTACATAGAGCTCGGATTTGGCAAAACTGACAAACTTGTCTCCGCCCAGAGAGAAAAGCTGCTGTAGCCTCTTGTTGGAGCTCAGCGGCAGTTTGGAGCCTTCACACAACTTTGCCAGCTCTGGCAGGTCTGCCAAGAACGTGGCAGGTACGGAGCAGTTATAGATGCGTGGGAAAAGGTAGACCAGCTGGCTTGCTGCAAGAGAGCAGAGAGAATGCAGATGTTGAGGTAGATTGGGGCACCGTTACTTATACAGCCATGAAGAAATTATGAGATCATTCATAAAAAATATATTTACATATATGTTTTATCTTCAAAACAGGCTTGAAGTGAATCATGCAAATGCAAGAATATATAGTTTAAAATTTTTTAAAACTTTTTGACAAACTGATTCTCCTAATTTTGAGATAAACTAATTAATGTATATCTCAGTAATATTACCATCCAGTCAGCAAAAATAAGAGGTTGACTAAGTCCTTCTTCACATGAAATCTGATAACCATAAAAGGAAATAATTTTGTTGCAAAATAATCAGTTTGTTATAACATGAAAACAACCTTTGTTATCGTAAGATACAGACCTAATACACTTGAAGTCTTCAGATGAAAGCATTAAAGGCTGATTTGCAGCCTGACCTTTCTCAGCCTCT
The DNA here is from genome assembly GCF_033807715.1 of Cololabis saira. NCBI lineage: Eukaryota > Metazoa > Chordata > Actinopteri > Beloniformes > Belonidae > Cololabis > Cololabis saira. Next base: position 23,727,117 of record NC_084599.1, read on the forward strand.
GAAGAATTATTTCTTTTTTAATTTACAGAGGCCAAACGTGACTTACTTGGATACTGAATCTGTCTAACCCTCTGTCATCTACCATTCAAATCGATGCCACGTTTCTTTCAAGTTTATTAAATCAGTCCTTTAGTAATTTTTCTGTTCAAAGTTTCAAAGTTTATTTAGACGGGAAAATGCATATTAATTAACACTACATTAAGCAGTGTAAATACACTGGGTTTAGCAGAAATTCTTGTTTCCACCCGCAGTCCCCACAAGCAACCAGACACACTCACACTCACACCTACGGGCAATTTAGAATGATCAATTTACCTAGCATGCATGTTTTTGCGACTGTGGGTGTAGGTGTAGAAAGGTTTCATGTATGGCAGATTCTGCATAGTTTCAGTGAGCCAACACAAAATGGCACTAAGGAAATAGTCTTCACCTATAGACTAATTTAATATAATCTGACTGATATAGTTTATCTATATAATAAAGTAAGAAAGCCTAAAACTTATATTAATTCTAATGAAAAATCTCACTGAAAAATCAGGATGATACGATTCCGCATCATACACTGAAGGATGATTTTTGACTGGATTTTTGTTATAGAGCTGCAAAACACAATCAGAGAAACATAATTGGAAGACTGCACGTTTAGGGCTTAAAATATTGACGCTGCTGATGAACATGCAGAAGACAAGGTCACTTAGTTAATCTTTTCCTGATTTCAGAGCAGATGGAGGTCATGTGGGGTTGCTTCACTAGGGTTCACTCACCGATACGCAGGAGCTGATCGTATTGGTAGGTCACGCACAGGGCCGTCTGGCCGTTCACTTTACCTGAGGATGGGTAGAGGTAGCCCCTCTCAGGGAAGGAGGGGAAACGGGGAATGCTGTGTGACAACCAGAAACCTTGAGAGCGGTCAAATAGCAGAACCCCTACAGGAAACACAATGGCATAACTTATACAGGAAATCACATAATATGACACACATGTATGCAAATCAGTACATAAACTGGCAAACATTTACAGGATGTGCAAGATATAGTTGGAGTGTCTGCCAGCTTAGAGTCAACAGCAGATATCAGGCTGATGCTCTTTGGCCATTTTCTCCCCCTGATACTAAATAATATTGACCTAGTCTTTATTGCATAGTCATAGTATTGGAACCCCAAGCCTAAGAGTCTCCCATTAACTACCAAAGACACAGAGAGGACTAGAATTTCATCTAACTTTTACTCATCTACATGGTAATTTAATACATTTTTACATCAAGTACTTAGAACACATTATATTTACAGTGCTATCTGGGAGCAATCTTGGGGGTCAGTAGAGTATGTCTTCCACGAGATCTAACATGAACTGTAATATGGAAATCTGCTTACATTTCCCTCACTGTTAGATTTGACTTTGCATGCATGCAAAAACACGGGATACAAGGCTACTGTTCAGTCACTACATACAACTGACAAAGAGACAGGTTGTACTATAATAGATGCTATATAAAATAAAATAAAAAAAATAAAATAACATTAAAAATAAATAAATAAATAAAATAATATTAAATGTATTTTAAATATATATATATATATATATATATATATATATATATATATATATATATATATATATATATATATATATTAAGATATTTTATATTTGAAAAATAAAATAAAATAGAATTGATTTTAATTTAATTGAACAAAAAACATTCTGTCTGAATAAAGGGATTTTCTCATACACTACAAACTGGCTATAAAAGTATTAAAGTTACATTTATAACGACCCGCACCTTTAGTGTGTCCATATCCTTCCATGTATTTCAGGACTGGTGGTCCATCATTGTAGACCGCGTAGACTGAGCTATTAGACTGGAAGAGAATTTCACGTGCAGCGTTTGAAGAAAAAAAACATTTTAGAGATGTAATTTGTTTCAAGCATTTTATATATTGTAAATAATGACACGGAAAAATCTTATAGCTTTCAAGCAAATGGTTTTATAAATGTAGCCGCTGGTAAGTGACATACGAGTATAAGTTGCTATAGGTTTACTATTATCATTTTTATTGTCTCTCATCTCACATCAGTCAAGTTTCTGACCATCTCATTACAAAAAGCTCCCACTCAGAGGAGCAGGGACGTAATCTCACCATGTAAGCTTTTCCCTTGTACAGCTGATTCAGGGTGTTCCCCATGGCTCCCTGACTGCTGTTAATCATGAATTTACTCATCTGCCAGCTCCCTGATGAGGCATCCAGGTACATGTACTCCACCCCGCTGCCAACCTCACCAATTCTGTACCTTGGCATTTTGTATATGATAAACCTGTAAAATGAGACAGACACATTATGTGGAGAAACTTAACACAAATCAAATATAAAATATGTCAACTTACCAGCACAATGAAAGCAACAAAATCTGAAAACAGCATTGGTAGATCTATTTCACTATTGTTATCAACTCACCAATCAACTGGTTCACCAGCTTCATTTCTACAGGAAATGTCAGCTACACACTCTCTACAACACCATGATACCACAGTGATCTGGAGGCACCAACCGAAGAAACCCAAGTGTGAGACCATCCTGAGCGGCGTATGCAGCTGAAATGAAAATGCCAGAGAACAAAAAAGGGAAATCTGAACTCTATTTAAAGTTGGGGTGTTCATGACTGAGTGACTTAGAGAGTGAACACAGCGCAGCTGCTTGGACGTGCAAAACAGGAAATCACAAGTTGTCACATGATTGGGAAATACTAACAGTTCCTTAATGTTACTACATCTCCGTTAGGCTACTTTTAGCTGATAAAAAATAACGAATGTCAAATAATCTTTGATAAGTCTTTTAGTCTCTTATATACTGTAGGTCACATATATATATATATATATATATATATATATATATATATATATATATATATATATATATATATATATATATATATATATATATATATATATATATATATATATATATATATATATATACATATATAATATTTCTAAAAGAATACGTCCTAATTCATGGATTTGTGAACAGGACTTATGTGTCTTTATTTTCCAAACGTTTGGGTTTACCAGATGAACATCCAGTAGATGTTAATCTGCCCTCTCTCATCCTGGAGCAGCTCTTCAGAACATCTATGGCAAAATGCCTTTATAAACACCTTATTGATACATAAAATTAATGACTTCAGTACCCATAAAGAAATAGCAGAATATCATGTATCCATCGATACCCAGGGATCTGCTGGAGCTAATCCCAGCTCCTGTACCAGGTGAAAGGCCTGGGTCAACCCTGGGCAGGTCGCCAGTCTAGCGCAGGGCCACGTACAGACCAACGGCGACACGCTCTCATACTCGTTCATACAGCTAATTTACAATCACCAATTAATTTGATATACATGTTTTTGGGGAGTGGGGGGAAGAAAATCTACACAATGCTTTAGAAACTAGGAAGAAATCCAGGATCAAATCTACACAACCATGGGGAACATACAAACTCAACACAGAAAGACTGGGATTCAAACCAAGAGTCTGCTAATAACAAAACCTGCTTTATAAAATCCTAATCACACGTAATTTATTAAAAGAGAGCTCATTTAGATAAAACTAGCCTGCATTTCTTAAACAGAAAACGTTGCAGTTTTCTGTTGCTTAATTGTTTTTCCTTAGTTGTGAAGCAGGATGGAGATAGACATGGTGTAGTTGGATAAATCTACTCTGAACTTGGTCTGTGATATCATGGTACCCTGAAAAGCTAAACAGCTCTCTGAATTAGATCTTCAGACCTCGGCGTCCTCAAAGTGACAAAGGCACATTACGTTAGAACTTTTGAGATACTTGTCAGCCCAGCTGCAGAATTAAAGATTCTAAAGTACAAAGTAATTCAAAGCCAAACTGAATAAACGTGACCCTTATGTCTTAGAGAAATGTAAGGAAACATGATACTGTTAAAGTATTTTAAGATATATCACATCTGTAGGCCACGCCAAATATTTAATATGTAACTTGAATGTTTAGAACCTCAACTACCCTTTCTGCTGTAACATGGAGTTCAGAGTCAAAAACACATCAAAGAGGAAAACGGGACTGAGAAATTGCTTATTTTTTTTTTTTTTTCCCTTTTGGTGTGCATGTTTCATGTAAAATCACGCGTTCTTAGATGAAGAGAACTCCCAATAGTCTGAGTCCAAAGCTAGTAACACCCTCCCTACAAAGTCCTCCTACAAGGGGTCGGGTGAGAGACTGAGGAGGTCCAACACACATCAAGTGACGGAGAGGAAAGCACCATGGCAACTGCTGCAAATCAGGTATCCAATTATTAAGATTTGAGGATTATTACATTGATAAACGCATGATGACTTTTTTGTGGACAATGCAAATCTACTTTAAATGACACTCTGTAGTTTACCTCAACTTTGGGGTCAGTGACCACATGGCTAAACCCTAACTTCACATTGTGAAATGCGGTCAAAGCCTAACATGTCTCTACCCATAAGTCTTCTTATCATCAGAAACCATTATGTTTTCTTTTTTTTATCAGTTTTACTTTATAATGTTACCTTAACACAATAATATGGATTAAATAAAGCAACTGAATTTGAGGCTCATGCAAAAATGTCTACCAAACGCAAATATTCATCTACAATATAATCAAACACACAAACCTTATTGAGGAAGAAAATCACAGTAAATATGCAATTTAGAATATCAGAATGTGGTTAAGCAAAGAGAAACACATAAAAGTGTGAAGTGATGTTTGCACCGTGTTTTTAACATGTTCCGTCTATACAGAAGGTGGAGTTTGTGAGAACAGGCTATGGCAAGAACTCAGTGAAGCTGCTGTTCGTCAGGAGACAAGGAGCCCACCACTACATCATCGAGTTGAAGGCCGATGTGGAGATCACACTCAACTCACGCAAGGACTATCTGACAGGTGACAACTCAGACATCATCCCCACCGACACCATCAAGAACACCGTCCACGCACTCGCCAAACTCAAAGGGGTGAGTCAAACTTCATGAAAAGAAACGGGACAAAAACAAAAGAGCAGCTTTTACCTTGAATGAAGTAAGCTGAAGCAAAATGTTAACTTTCTTTTTTTTTAGCACTTGCTTTCTTTGAATAATATCAGAAAATACTGGGCAGCAGGGCCCAATGAGAAGCTTTAAAGTTCCATGATTTAGGATTCTAAACTATTGCATCCTTTTGCTATGAAAAGCTAAACTACAGATAGTTATTTCCAAAATGACATAACATTTGACCAGTTGAATTTACAGTTTGACTATAGAATATTTTCCTGAGAATTGAATGTGCTTTGAGGCCACTGTTAAAAATATATATGGGGGAAAACTGGGAAGAACCTTGTAACTTTGTATATGTTTTCAGGTGAACTTTTTTCTTCTTTAAGAAGAGAAAAATAGGCATCTAAGGGTTTCTAAGGTTAATCTAGATGTAAACATTATAACCGAGTTATTAACAGCTTAGAAAGTTTTCATTGATTGATTCCAAGGAAAAACGTTCTTTGTCAACCAGCTTTATGGAGTCAGAAGGTAAAGTGAGATTCAAAAGGGACTAAAAATATATATTTGTAATCTGCTTCACTGGGAGGGGAAATCAGGTCCTGCAAGGGCTGCAGGTTCATTTCGCTCATTAGTCAACTATACTTGAAGTATTGTTACCCAAACCGCTACCGAGATGATTTTCCTAACAGCCCGTTACTCCTGTTTTTGAAATCTGCATAGGTAAAAACCATTGAGCAGTTTTCCCTGGACATCTGCCACCATTTCCTGACCTCTTTTAACCATGTACTGAGAGCCAAAGTTTACGTGGAGGAGGTTCCATGGAGAAGGTTGGAGAAGGTAAAACATACCATCCTGGGATGAGCGTGTGGGTTTTTGATTAAACAGTAAATCAAGTGCACACTGACTCAATTAATTATTAACTGCAAAAAAATCCAGGAATTCTACAGACTTTAATCTTTGCTAATTTATAACTTTATCATATTTTTCCCAGAATGGGGTTGAGCACCCTCATGCATTTATCTACAGCCCAGAAGCTCATCGTTTCTGTGATGTAGAACAAAACCTCAGTGGTGATTGCACACACACATACACACACACACACACGTACAAAGATAGGGTTTTTTTGTTTTGCATGCCCTTTTTTGGGGAGGAAAAACCCTCCTTCCAAAGACAAATTTGATATACACAAATGTTATGAAATAAGTATTTCCCCTACGCTTCTGTATTTATCTTGCAGCTGCCCAAAGTTTTCTCTAGTGAATCAGAGATGCACAGGTGTACAGCAGAAACTGTATAATTATGCCCAGTTTAACTCCAGGGGCCTATTGACTACATTATTTAAGTGTTAGTGGTTCAAATACTGTCAAAAAGAGGGATCTTTACAGATAGAGCTAGATATGAAGTGTCAGTATTGCCGAGGCACTGAGCCAGTCTGAAGTTTGCTTTCCCTGCAAACATTTCAATGTTTACTTGCTCCACGCTCATCGACTCTGTGACCCATACAGGCGCCCCGGTGCTTCACAGTGGGGTCAAGAATATGAAGGTGCTGAAAACGACCCAGTCTGGTTTTGAAGGTTTCTTGCGAGATCGCTTCACCACACTTCAAGAGACCAAGGACAGGTTTTTCTGCACATCTGTGTATACCAGGTGGCGCTACAACAAGACTCATGGTGTTGACTTTGATGCTGCATGGTAATTATGTCTTTTTGGATTTATGAGGAGATCACAACATTTCCTACATTTCTATGGATCAGACATATGCAGTGGACTTTATCTACCTGAGTACATGAAAGAAAGTACATAAAGCAAAGTAAACATTTCCTTTATTTATGCTGAAAGACTTTCTAAACTTTCTAAAGGTGAATTTGCCACCCTTTTAGGGCGTGTGTGAAGGACACAATTATCGAGAGGTTTGCTGGCACTTTTAATGGAGGAGAGTACTCACCATCTGTCCAGAAGACCCTCTATGAAACACAGGTTCTGGTTCTGGAGAGAATTCCCGAGGTACATCCAAATACAATTGTTTCACCAGTTTTACCATGTGAATGATTATTTGCTACATATATTTTAGCCATGTCTCTGAAATCTGTCAAAAACCCTCCTTCCAAAGACAAATTTGATATACACAAATGTTATGAAATAAGTATTTCCCCTATGTTCATATGTATACGGAAGCAAATATTTATTGTTCAGTAGTTGCTGTGAACAATTTAGTAATCACGAATTAGAAAATCTGGTATAGTATTAAAAAAAAGGAAAAAACTGTCAAAAAGAAGGGCAGAGAGTTTCTTGCATTTATTGTGATGATCGTCGTTTTTGATTGCAGGCAGTATAAACCCGATATATCTGATGTTTTTTTGCTCCCATTTTTTGCATTTCAGGCCCACAACACATAAAACACAAAAAGAGATTACTTTTTTAGTGGTAATGAGGTACAATGAAAATATCTCAAACAAGTGATGTCGACAGAGGCTCATAATCTTAATTTGGCACAAAAGCTGAAAAAAGGGTTGATCCCTAAGAAACGTGTTTGTCAATCAATGTGAGTAATCCATTGAAATGTTTATAGTCTTTTTAAGGAATATTGAAACAGTATTCCTTAAAGAAAATATTAGCATATTTCTCCATCTACAGTAGAGAATATCATTAAAGTATTCAGAGAAATCCGTGCACTAAAGAACACAAGCCTTTGATTTTAGGGCAACTTACTGAAGATCGCCTTCATGACGATATCTTTTCCAAGGATATCCATGTATTATTTCCAATTTAACAATGCAAAACCAGACTCTGCACACATTACAAAGACAAGGCTGCAGAAAAATAAAGAAACACCTGTTTGCAATCCTGAACTTTCTTTGATAAAATCACATCTTACACTTATTAACAGAATTTCTTTTCAATGTTGTTGAAGGAATGACAACACTTCACGTGGTTAAAGTTTTACCTTGTAAATGTTTTCCTTTGGAAAGTGTTGCAGCCCTGAAATGCAGGAATGGATGTATATTACAGGCTGTTCAAAACACAGCATCTCACCTGGTAAAAATCATATCACTCCTGTACTGGCCTGTTTGCTATGGCTACCTGTCCATTTCAGGATCCATTTTAAGATTTTATTGTTTGTTTTTAAGTGCCTCAAAAGCACAGCGCCACCATATCTGTGTGAACTCTTGAAAACCTCACACTTAAGTTACTACAGATCAGTTACTCCTGGAGGTTCCCAGATCCAGACTGAAAAACGGTGCAGCAGTTTGACCCCGGATATCAGAGCTGTTAATCAGTTTTTTTTCTTTAGCTTTTAGTGGTGACTGTGCATGTGTATTTTTATTCTTCAATTTTAATAATTACTTAGACTATTTCATTACATCAGGTTTAATTGTCCCTAGCTCTGTATCTTTATCGATATTTTGTTAATTTGTGCAGCACTTTGGTTAAATTCTGTTGTTTTAAATGTGCAAAACAAATTTAATTTGACTTAACTGAGATAAAGTTAAAGTTTTTTATTGTTTTTTTCCCCCTCTTTTGACTGTAAAACTAAATCCTGTTTCAGGTGGATGAAATTGAGATTGTAATGCCCAACCAGCATTACTTCACCATAGACATGACCAAAATGGGTATTGTCAACAAAGATGAGGCAAGTTCTATAATTACATTCAGTCTTACAAGTTTTGTTGTCATGAAATAATTCGGTGACCGATATACATTTCTCTTCGTTAGGTGCTTTTACCTCTGGATAACCCTGCTGGCAACATCACTGGGACAGTGCGCCGTAAGCAGTTGGCTCGACTTTAAAAGTGCCGTCACAGCTTGAAGACAGAGCTGCATTGATAGTATTGTTATACTATAAGAAAGTGTTTGTACAAATATAAAACTGGTGATTCATATAACTGAAGTCAACATGATGCCACATAGAAAATTAATAGAAGCTCAAACATCAGACTCAACATAAATGACTACTACTGACTGTGTGATATGATTGTGTATCATTTAAGATAAAATAAAATAGCTATAAATGACATCGTGTTCGGTGAGAAAAGAGCACCATTTATTGCAAATTCAGAAATCCAAATTTCAGTGTTATGTTGCACATAAACATTGGTCCTACACACGTCAGTACAGCTGTCTATGCGACAAAGCTGAAAGCACCACAAGTAGAGACATAATAAGAATATATACACATAAATATTTTCATTTTAAGAACGACAAGCTTAAATAATGCAGGTGAGGAGAGACAAAGAGGCTTATGGCTAGGTCCTGGGGTCTAGGAAAACAAAAATGCACCATTGATACATGCGCAGGATAATTTATGGACTCAGATGTGCAGGTTATGACATAAAAATTCTATTTTGGGGACAAAACTTGTTATATCAGAATATTTTTATGCATTTATCAAAGTGTTTAGGTATGACAGAACATACAGTTTTCAACTATATATCATCTTATATACAAATACTTTTCTTTTAAAATCATCAGGATTATTCACTTTGCACACACACACACACACACACACACAGACACACACACACACACACCACACAAACGTCTTTTCTGCAATCTTCATTCCACATTTCCTTTTTTTTTATTTTAAATAAAAACACAAAAAAATACTTATCTAAAGCAGCAGGAAAAAAGAATGGCTGAAAGGGTAAACAGCAGACTGGATGCCATGTGCAGACCATTTTTGGGGTCCAGGCTATAAAAAACACACAGCATTCAAATCCTGTAAAGGTGCCACTGCGGGCGGAGGAGTCTCTGTGAAGCTAACCTGGAGTCTTCTGGCATGATTGTCAGTGAGGTGGGTGTGGGACGCCCGGTGATGCTACGAGGCATTGATTTTCAGGTGCTGAGTTTGCAGCGGTTTCACATGGTACTCATAGATCTTCAGTGCAGGACCAAGCTTTATCGACAGCCCCGTTAGGACGTCATTACGCGTCATCAGGAGCAGGGACTTGCCGTCAATTTCCTGTATAACGGGGAGAAAATGTTTGTTTTGGGATCCTATACTATCACAACCATTTGACTGGTATTTTGAGCAGGAGGAAAAAACAATACTCCAACCTGATCCTGGAATGCTATGGCTTGTTCCTCAAATCCTGTTGCTTTGAAATAATTGACAACATCAGCAACTCCCCAGCTGGACGGGTCAGGTAGCTGTCCGTTCTCCACTGGACTGTGGGAAAAAGTTTAAGGAGTCATCTCACTGAGAACAGTTTAACTAACTATTTCCAAATTTTCACAATCAATTTAGGTGATACTTTTTAGTGTCGACTGAGCCATTTGCCTTTTCTTCCATGGCAGCTGTAGAAATAAATAAAAATAGGGATGCATTAATATTATCAGCACTTTTAATTAGGAACTTATTAAGTAAACTGCGAAAGACAAAAAGATGCTTTTATTTATATGATAAATTGATTAAAAAAAAATTCTATTGAATGGGGTTGCACAATAGTGCACGAATGGTCTATTATTTTGAAAAAGCTATGCAATAACACTCACAAATAACACTCAATAACACTCACAAAACTTGTAAGGAATGACGAATAACAAAATTATTATTATTAATAATAATAATAATAATAATAATAATAATACACATGTAGATGAAGTAAAATGTATAAAAGTAATTTTCATGATTGTTTCTTGGAGGATATCATCCAATATTTTTAAAGGAGGCTGAATGATACAATTTTATTCAAATATGTAAATATATATGAATATAAAATATTTTACATGCAAATCTGTTGAAGTATTTGGTGTCTGGTGTACATTATTTCCTCATCAAGTGCAGTCCTGGAGTTATTCAAGAAATAACCTGAATTTGCTATCTAAATGAAAGGTCAGTCTGCAATGCACGGATAATTAAGATGAATTATAGAACAGTTGAGTGAATGAACAAATGAATACATAAACACATTACGAATCCAAACATGATTTTCACGAGGCACAAAGAGGAAGGGGTTAAGCGGCTTTTAGGGGCCTGCAGATAACACTATTGGGTGAATGGGTAGATTTGTTTATATTTATGTTCAGAAATGGGCAGCTAATTATATGTGTGTGTGTGTGTGTATATATATATATATATATATATATATATATATATATATATATATGTATGTGTGTATGTGTGTGTGTGTGTGTGTGTGTGTGTGTGTGCGTAAGTAGATATATACAAAGATATAAAGTAGATGCAGTAAATAGAGACAGTATGGTGTAAATAAGTATATTTATATAAATATTTATATTGGCAAGTTTGTACAAATATATAGAAATATTCAACTATGTGTATGTATGTATAGGTATGTGTGTGAGTATAATTACAGTATATAATAATAATAATAATAATAATAATAATAATAATAATAATAATACTGTTATTTAGCAGTGTGAGTACTTATAAATACGGGTTAAATGATTAGTGGGGTAGGATTAAATAAGTTTACACTTCTTCCTCCTCCTTTTTGCACATGTAAATTAAGATATCAAGTGTTAAAGTATGAATTATTTGTTTTGTTGTTTTGTTTTCTTATCTTCTCTTGAATTGTTGTTTTTTACATGTACAAAATAAATCAAATCAAATCAAACGCTGCAGCAAAACTGCTGGTGACTATGACACTTTGCAAGATCGCATGTATTTTAAGTTTAAGAGCTGTGAAACTGCTAAAATAAGCCTCTTACCTTCTGTATTGTTGCAGTAATTTTTCATCAGATGTCTTCTTCAGGACAACTCAGTTTGTTGGCAGTTCAAACACCATCATTGTTTTTGTTTTAATAGTCTGGCGTTCACTGGATGTTTCCGCTGGAATAACAGTGGGATAGTGTAATTGTTAATACATTATTTATAGGTACTGATTAAAATAAAACCTGTCATCTGTCAGTCACACTCATGTAAATAAAGAGCTGCGGAGTGAAAATCACTACCTGAAACTCCACATTATGAAATACAACAATGTTATAAAGCCACCCTAATGCGTTTATTTAAGTGTAAAATAAAAATGTAAAAAAAATAATCCTAAATATAGTACAATAAAGAAAACAATAAAGATATGTATGGTCCGCTCTTCGTGTTTTATATAAACGCTAACGTTGAGCTAACATGGACAGTTAGCTTCGTCTGCTAATACAACATTTAACAGTTACCTTGTTTAAGGAGATTCCACCTTGACAGCAATTGCTGGACCGAGATATACAAGTATGACAACCGCAAAAAGTTTCTTTACCCCCAAGATATTTTTTTAACAGATGAGGGATTGTATTTATTTGATAAAATCAAATTATAATCAAGTAAAGCCAACTAGCTCATTCGCTTTTGCCTTCTTCGCCCACGACCGCAGGTGCTGCTGGGAAATGTAGTTTTAATAACGCAAGTTAGAGCCTATCCGTAGTTTTAACTACTAGTGTGCTACATTTCCATATGATTAATTCACACTGAATGCACATACGCATATATTTTCATAAAAACAATATATTATAATGACATATCCTTCTTTACATAAACTCTGCTACAGAAAAGAAAATCTGGAAAATCTGGATAATCTAACAAACTGACCTTTCATCTATTGAAAATGCCATGTCTTTTTAAATGTACCAAAAACAATAATCGGTTGTGTGCAGTAATATATAATACATTTTCTACATATATTATATATATATATATATATATATATATATATATATATATATATATATATATATACATAAAATGTCTTTCCTTCAATTGAATACCACACCAACTTTTTTACTGAGGTCAAAAGTGAATATCCTGTGAACAGATATGGTTAAATAATGATATATTTGATAAATTAACAACAAAGCACTGACACATTTCTGCTTCCTATCTCGTCACTGTTTTGTCTGCGTCTTTGAAATTCAAAGCTGGAGTGCTAAAACGGAACCTTTGAGAAGTCATCATTGCTTTTCTTCCTTCACATAATGTTTAAAATTTGGTCATGTTAAAAAAAAAAAAAAAGATTTTTGAAACTGCTTGTCTCATGCATCTTTGTCTTTATGAACACGTACATGGCTCCAGGTCTTAAGGACGCCGGAATGACAAACAATGATTGCACAATTGATTTATGAACTAAATTCTTTAAAGACACCAAGACCAGTAAAAGACAATAGATAAATTGAATGCACATAAGCATATATTTTCATAAAAACAATTTATTATAATGACATATCCTTCTTTACATAAACTCTGCTACAGAAAAGAAAATCCCCCTTCAAACACAATATGGGTGGGAAAAACGTGTCAGCTTTCTAAATGATGTGCAAAATTTCAACAAACTAAATACACTTTTCTGGTTATTGATCCCATACTGGCACATGTGAATAGCTACAAGGACTCATAAACCTGTTTCCATCAGTTAGCAGTGTAAAGTGTTTTAGGGAAGGCTTCAAACTTTTACATCAAATCCGACAAACATTACATACATTGGAGGAAGAAAACAGCATGAAGAGCTGTGGCTCTTTTACACATTTTTCTGGGAGGATTTACACACAGGTAGTTTGGTGAGAGACATGCGAAATACTGAAGTGTACTTTTCAAATTTGTCTAAAATTAAAATATGGTGAGATTTTGAGGATTACGATTTTTTCACCACTGAAATTGGAAAGATTGTGTTGGTTCTCTTTTGATAAAGGTGACTTCATAAGTTGAAAAAAATATTAGTAAGGTTTAAGAACAGGCATCATTGTGAATTAACTATAAATACTTTGCTCCTAAAAGGGAAAATGAAGTTGCATCAATAAATTATCCGGTATATTAACAGTTTATAATACTTTTGAACATAAAACATCTGGAATCTTCTTATACTTGTATACTCCTTATATATACTCTGAGCTACACGTTTAAACATGGTAATTATTAGACATCTACAAATATAAATAAAAACAGTGTAAGAAACCATTGTGTTTTTGATATTAAATTAGGGCTACAATAAATGTCGCATCATTTTCCCAGACCAAGAAAATGTTCCAACTGAAACAAAGCATTGATTACCCAAATCTTTTTCACATTATGTGGTCTCGGATTGATGATTTTGGTTAAACTGCTTTCCCCTAACATGCAAAGACTCCAATGCCATGTCTAATAATGATTAAAACTTCTTAAAAGTTTCAAGACGTAACGTGAAAGACTATCAGAGGATTTATGCTTCAGACTCCGTGTGAAATATTTACTTCTCCACAGCCTTGAGAGTCCAGCCTTTAGAAATGATCTCAAACTGTGACTTCTCTGTTGACGACAGGTGGAGACAAACCAACTCGAAAAAGTTAATATAAAATAAAATGAATAAATAAAAATAAAATGCAACAAAAAGGATACTGTGGCGCCGTAGGTACTGAAAATCGTACATATTTTTTTTTGCCTTCTTCGATACAACATATGGACTTGTCAGGTCAACATGTTGTATAAAATGAAGGGATGTAGGGACTATATTTTAGCATCAAGGACAGGCAGTTTTTCAGAATTTATAGGCCTTGAATTTTGCTTAGTGTAAAACAAATACCTTATAAAACTTTTATTTCTCTAATGGGAAACAATATGCATTAAATATGCAGAGACTGCCTTAAGGACAATGTCCTAAATAAAATTATAATTTAAAAAAAACAAACTTTTTTTTTTAAACGTCATTTCTTTTGAAAATCATAATTTACTCCCATTAGTGCTCTCAAACTGACCTTACTCAGCCTTGTGAAGCAGAATGAGTAACTATTGTTCTATCACAGTGTGCAAGTTGGTCGGAAATTTTGCAATGAAACTGTATGTTATAACCCCAGAAAGAAGATGAATCAACCAAGTTGTAGCCAACATGAATGTATATTTTACATGTATATTTCTCTACACATAAATGGTTTGGTTTTGCTTCAAGTGGGTAACGGCACGCACATCAAAATGACTCATCCACTGTTTTGATGTCTCGGACTGTGACAAAATTTGAAGGTAACAGAAGAACAAACAAAATTGTGGGAACACTGTTTAGCCTGTTGTGACGCTGCTGTACAAACATAAACATGCACAAGTAAAAAATAAAATGAATATGGCAGATTTACATAGTATGCAGAGTATTCTACTCAAACAAAGTAGTTCAAAAAAAAAAAAAGAAAAACAAACAAAAAGCGACCCCAAAGGACAAAGTTTGTCCATGTGAGCAACAACGCTTTGTATTCGTGATATACTCTTAAGATAATCTAACAAACTGACCTTTCATCTATTGAAAATGCCATGTCTTTTAAAATGTACCAAAAACAAATAATCGGTTGTGTGCAGTAATATATACACATCCTCAGATTCCTTCCACTTGAAAAAGAGTTGTACCTGTAATATTATATAATATATATTATATAATATATATAATATATATATATATATATATATATATATATATATATATATATATATATATATATATATATATATATATATATATATATATATAATTTAATTCCTTCAATTGAATACCACACCAAAAGACTGAGGTAAAAAGTGAATATCCTGTGAACAGATATGGTTAAATAATGATAAATTTGATAAATTAACAACAAAGCACTGACACATTTCTGCTTCCTATCTCGTCACTGTTTTGTTTGCGTCTTTGAAATTCAAAAGCTGGAGTGCTAAAACGGAACCTTTGAGAAGTCATCATTGTTTTTCTTCCTTCACATAATGTTTGAAATTTGGTCATGATAAAAAAAAAAAAAGAAAAAAAAAAAAAAAAAGATTTTTGAAACTGTTTGTCTCATGCATCTTTGTCTTTATGAACACATACATGGCTCCAGGTCTTAAGGACGCCGGAATGACAAACAATGATTGCAGACTTGATTCATGAACTCTGAACTAAATTCTTTTAAGACACCCAGCCCAGTAAAAGACAATAGATAAATTAAAAAATAGATTTTTTTTTAAAAATCCCCTAATTTCCCCTATGCCTAAATATGTGCAACACCAGCTAATAAAGTCACTCTTTGTGCCTCTTGAAAAGGAGGGTAATATCAATTTTCCATGATGATTTTCGAATGGGAACTTAAATAAGAGGAAACACAGAAAATTAAAGATAAAAGACAAACAATGACAATGTGGTCTAGTACTTTTGTTGCAGCACGAGGGGTGTCTGCATAATGTGCCTGTGTGTAGATCAGTGCTAACTGCACGCAGGATTATGGCAAAAAGGATCTCATTCAGCTGTGTGGAATGATGGAACTCATTTTTATCTTCTGAGTCTGTAATGGCCTCTGTTCCATCTTAACCTTCAGTTTAGTCCAAATATCCCAAAACACCAGAGCCCTGTTGGGACTTTTGCCCATTCACTAGAAGTCAGCGAATTCTTTTGCACACTTTTCAGTTTGTGAGACGCGAATCTCCTCTTCTTCATAGTCATCAAAGTTGCTCGTGTCACCTGGTCCTCTGCACTTTGGCAAGAAGGGGGCTTCAACCTGAGAATGTATAAGGTTTTAAATGAAGATGTGGTGTGACGGTATGTCTCTGGGTTAACAAGTATGAAAAAATACTACCCCTGTTTGTTCTTCAGTGATTAAATCAAGTCCTACCTTTCGCTCATAAATGGCAATCCAGTCTGTTGTGGAGAACCACTTGTGGTTTTTGATGTCGTTCACTCCATTCTTCAGATTGCCAAACCTCTTTGTCAGGTCTACCTGGAGCAGGTTCCTTAGCAGGTCCTTCAGGTCGGAGCTGAAGTGAGAGGGGAATCGTACCTACACGACATGGAGAAATTAAATAAGAAAGTGTGGGTCATCAAAGACAAGGTGCAGACAACCAATGTTACAAATACTTTAAATTAAGTTTGTTTGTCTGCGAACCTTGCCAGATACAATCTTTTCATAGATCTGGATTGGCTGATCAGCAAAGAAAGGAGGGTAACCAGCAGCCATCTCATAAATAAGAACTCCAAGTGCCCACCAGTCCACAGCTTTGTTGTAGCCCTGAGAAAAAAACAGAAAGACATTCACTCATTTTCAAGGGTTTTACCTTAAAAAGACAAGAATAGAAGAAGTGTTTGCATGGGAACATGGTAGATGTGATGGTTAGTAGCATCTTAGAAACACATTTAAAAGGGGACCTATTATGAAAAACGCTTTTTTTTCTTGCTTTAACGTATATAAAGTGGTCTCCCCTGAGCCTGCCAACTCAGAGGAGGAGGAAAGCAATCAAATTCTGCAGTGTCTGTACAGCCGCCCGGATGAGCCGTCCAGTGTCATGTGACTTCTACGAGCCGTTCAGATTCGGTGCATTTTCTTTACGTAACCGAAATGCAAACCACGCCCACAACTATAAAAGCGTGTAACTGCATGCGAACGTCCCACTATCGCGTAGAGCTGGGTATCATCACTGACCTCCCGATACGATACGATTCCGATACACTAGGTCCCAAGACTATACCATTTCCGATACGATACGATACGATATCGATATTCTGGTTACAATAAGGGAATTACATGATCCTTCCACGCGCCACGTCCGGCCAGAGAAACCCCACCCTGCCTGGTGAAAAGAAGCAGCCTGCTCACTCCTCAAGTAAGGAGGAGACTTGAGCTCAGTGCAGGGCCTCCCGGGGTTGGTAGATGGAGCAATGCCCAGGACTGACTTAGGTAGGAGCACTGGGTGATAAAATGGGGGAAAAAAATCGGGATTAAAAAAAAAAAAAAAAAAAAAAATGTTTTAAATTGATACTTGGATTTATGTATCGATAATCGTTCCTACACATGCATATCGATATTTTTAACCCATCCCTACTATCGCGTAGCACTGCGTGACATCAGACGCTCTGTCCATCTCCCTCCAGCAGCTGCCACTTTATTGAGGTTTTTGTAGTGAAATGAGGAGGAATCATAGAGATAACTTCTCATTTCAACTAACTGGATCAGCCGTTCCTCATCCATGACTGTTTCCTACAGCGCTTTTAACCGGCTTTCAACTCGAGCGACAGGAAGAAAATAGAAGCAGGGCGTCAAATGTTCAGCTCAAAGCGGCGCGGCGCTGCGGCGCTGCGGACAGTCCAATAGAAAATAAAGCCAATGGATGGATGGAATTGATTTTGTCGCTGACGCTCGCTCGCATAAAGCCTGAATTATGGTTCCGCGTTAAATCGACGCAGAGCCTACGCCGTAGGGTACGGCGTAGCCTACAGTGCGCGTCGCTGCGTACCCTACGCCGTAGGCTCTGCGTTGGTGTAACGCGGAACCATAATCAGCCTTAACTCCGCCGGCCGTAGCTTCCACCATTTTTTCCATAGCGGTGTATCGCGTCATTCGCGTCATCACGTCAGGCAGCCAATCAGCACAGTGCCTCATTATCATAGCCTCCCCGCCCACTCAGAATCCCTCATAGAGAAAGAGGTTAGAAACGGTAAAAATAAAGACATGGCCCAGAGGCTGAATTTCTAATTTATGTAGAAAAAACAATCAAAAGCTTGTTTTTAAGACATTCAAGACCTGTTTAAAATATACATTAAATGCCATAATAGGTCCCCTTTAAAGACCGATTACAGTGTTGTACAGAATTGTGGCGTTAGACAGTTACATTGAATTTTATTATTTGAGGTCAGTTTTGAGACCACAGCTCTGTGATGCAGTGACTAGGTTTGAAATGTATGCAAAACTAAAACCGTAAAATCTAACACCATAATGTTTAAAAACAGACTTACTATAAAGCATTAGCATCAGACAACATCAAACAGCAAACAGCTTTGTGTCTCACAACTAGCATTTTTCCAGATTTCAGAAGTTTAAGAACTTAGGTAGCGTACTTAAATTGCAGGGGACTAATGAGAAGAAGAGCTGGATTCATTTTGCAAAGGACACCACTGAAACATGGTAACATGGATGTTGAGGGGGCTAAACACCAGCTCAGAGAACCAGATTTAGTTTTGGTAGAATAAAGGGCCAAGTTAACAAACTTGTGCACATCTATTAGATGTTACAGAATCAACGTCAGTTCAGCGGACACCACGAATGCCGATGTACAGTTGCGGCCATGGAGAGTTAAGAATCACTGCCATTTTTGACCAGGCAGTTTAACAAATTTTCCCTGAGATTGAAAAATTGCACAGCTGCCACACTTAACCACAGCGAAACTAATTCAGTCCTTCTGCTGCTAAAATGGTGCATAATCTGAGATCTCAGGTGCATCAAAGCAAACATACACACTGATGCAATCTAAACTGTACGATCTAATAATGCTGCTAACATAGTCCACAACTGGAGCATGACCCCCCCTCCAAAAAAAGATCATATATAAAAGATGTGAACCTTGAATTAAATTAGTCTCAAGTGATATCCAAATATAGCTGATCAAACCTTAAAAATTCCATTTAAAAATGTGATTAATTATTAGATCCACCTGGTATATCTAATAAAGCAGCCATGGAGTATGTGTTACATGGACAAAGTATTTGGCAACACCTGTTAATTATTAAATTCAGGTGTTTCAATCACACCCCTTGCCACAGGTGTATGCAATCAACCAACTAGACATGCAGCATCAATCTGGAAATATTTTTAATACAAAATTAGTGTTTCTGAATAGCTTGGTAACTTTAAGTGCAGTACTGTGATATGATGTCACCTTTGCAATAGGTCAGATCATGAAATGTCATCCCTGCTGAATATTCAATGGTCAATTGTGAATGATATTAAAAAGTGGAAGTGTTTGGGAACAACAACAATTCAGCCTTAAAGTGGAAGACCATGTGTAAAAATGACAGAGTGAGTGAGTTAACAGAGTGACTGTTAAGGTGTTTGGTGCGTAAAAGTTGCAAGCTCTCTGTTGATTCCACAGCATTGATGTAAGCACAACAACTTTGTGAAATGGGTTTCAATGGCCCAGCAGTTGCATGCAAGTCTCACATCACCATCATCACAATGGAGCGGTGTAAAGCACAATGTCCCTGGACTGTGGGAAAGAGGAACAATGCTCTGTGGAGTTTGGTAGTCAAGTAGGAAAGTCTGATTTGGTGGATGTCAGGAGAACGTCACCTTCCTGACTGCAATGTGCAAATATCATGTTTGGTGGAGGGATAATGGTTTTTCAGGGTTTGTGTCTAGCTCCTCATCTCCAGTGAGCTTTAGCATATTAAAGGTGACCTATTATGGCATTTAATGTATATTTTAAACAGGCCTTGAATGTCTTAAAAACAATCTAAAGCTTGTTTTTTCTACATAAATCATAAATCCAGCCTGTGGGCCCTGTCACTAGTTTTACCGCTTCTAACCTCTTTTTCTGTGCCTCATTCTAAGGGAAGGGGGGGTATGATAATGAGGCTCTGTGCTGATTGGCTCCCTGAATGACGTGTAACAGGGGAGGAGAATAAACCTCGCTCCGCCAGAGCAGCCCGAGCCTGTAAATAAATAAAACACTGAATTTTCACAAATGGAAACTTTATTGTTAAAAAAATAAAATATGAGTTGTATATAAATAACATTTATGCACTATTTAAGCCGGATCTACCCGGCGGATGCTGAACGCTGGCCGCGGAGCCACGCCGGGCGCCCGGGAGCAGCGCTGCTGGAGCTCCAGCAGCGCGCATCACCGCGGCTTTAACGGGGGAATCTGACCGGTTCCGACCGGCCGGGACCGCAGGAACCCGCCTGGACTGGTAGCAGGGACTCCCGGGGACCGACCAGCGGAATTTCAGCCGGATCTGCCCGGGGGATGCTGCGCGACGGGCGCTGCAACCGCACGGCGGGCGCACAGATCGGCTCCGGAGCGCATCCGCGGCGTATCGCCCGTTACAGGGGATCAAACCGACAGATTTGCCTGAAAATCTCGGAGGGTGAAGCTGGTCCGACCTGGGACAGACCCCCGAGGACCCAGCTCCCAAACCACCCGGGAACCTGGATGATTTAACCCGGATCCGCTCCGCCGCGGCGCCGCGTCCGACTGGCTGAAGGAAGCTCCGCTCCAGCAGCGGAGAGAGCTGGTTGTGGGCGTGGTTTCAGCAGCAGAGGCTGAACCTCTGGAAATCTGCTCCCGTCGTGACGTCACGACGGGAGCAGATTTTAATCGGCTCAAAAAAAACCACGTGACACTGGGGGACTCTGGATTGCGGGGGTCAGAGACCTTGCAGAAATTCATGGTATTTTGTCTCCCCTGTGCTGGCAGGGTGAGGGGAGACCACTTTATATATGTTAAAACAAGAAAAAACGTGTTTTTCATAATAGGTCCCCTTTAAGGCCCCGATGTGGTGTTTTCATGCGTTTTGGCCGTTCGTTTACACGAAAACGAAGCTCAAAGTCTCCAAAAACGATAATTTCTGAAAACTCCGGCCAAAGTGGAGATTTGCAAAAACTCCCATTTTCACGTTTGCTTGTAAACAGAGGGAAACAGACATTGAGGCTTCAGAAAGTCACATTATGCGACAGAAACGTCACCAGCATCATGTGTGCGACTTGTGTTTACAATTTGTTTGGCCACTGTTGTTACTCGTGTTATTTGTTGATGTTTTTTTCCAGGATTCCGATTGGCTAGCATGACTTTATGCTTCTGGTTATACTGCCGCCTGTAGGTTTCGCAGCTCATAGCGCCCCTTAACAGCGTATTTATGCAGGTTTTTGTAAATGAAGAGATTTTGAAAACGATCTGATGTAAATGATGGTATTTTTCAAAACGTAGAGGGGGAAATATCCGTTTTTGTAAATACCTGGCTATGTGTAAACGTGGCCTAAGACAGTTTGGACGATGCTATGCTTCCAACTTTGTGGTAACAGTTTTGCGGAGGCCCCTTTCCCTTCAGGCACGACTGCGTCCCAGTGCACAAAGCAAGGACTATAAAGATGCATCTGTAATTCAGTGTAATAGTTATGTTTCTAAACTACATTTGTCCATAATGTGTATGAACACAAAAAACGATAAAGTCCAGTTCTATTCATCTACTCAGAAGATGCAATGTTGTTCTTGGTGCTACACGAGTGTATGCTGAGGGGTTTCCTCTTGGTGAAGGGAGTTCTTGCAAAATTTGAGAATGATATCTCTCATATTCAGGGTCTTTACAATTATGAATGCCTTCCTTGGCAGAAATGTTTCCTGACTTCATACATGCTGGCTCAAGTGAAACATGTATTTCAAGTCTCTACTGTGGCAGCAGAAAGAAGGGTTCAGGTTTCAGGATAAAATCAAAAGCAGCCATATGAAGCTACCCTTCTGAGAAAAAGACACAGAACCTAATTACAGAATTACAGTCACCTTACAGCAGCCTCCCTTGATGTGTTTGATTCGGAAGAAGGCAGCACCTTCTTCATGTGGAGGAGGAGGAGGAAGGTTTTAGTTCAGGTTAGGCTACAGCCGGCTGGTTTCTGGTGTTACTGTTCAGTTCTGTAAAATCCCATTGTTCACATACTGTTTAACCCTTTAATCAATCTCAGTGTTTAAGCAACACCAATTGCTGTGTTAACAATGCCCCAACTGTCACAGTTGAAAAAAAAATAAAAAAATCTAAATTTGCATGATGCTGTGATATAAGAAGTGAGAGCACTATAGCTGCTCACATTTGATCTTACTCCATAATTTGGCCATTTTGCTTAGTATTCATTTCTGTTTTAATTGAACTGTTTCTTACATTTAAATGATGCATGAATAACTGCACCGTATACATACTTTAAATTCAGAGTTTCGCAATACTATTTCATGGGACTTTCTGTTCTAATGTTTTACAAGATTCTCTGCTTAAAACACACACGTCAAATTAATGTGCGTTTTTTGTAGTCTAGTTTAACGGGTGGCTGATGAGCTGATTCACCTGAATCAGATGTGTAAAAGCACGAAACACCTAAAAATTGCTGGGAAATGTGGGTCCGTTTGCCAGACTTACTATTACTGCAAACACAACTTTAAACGGCTATCTACCTGACAACACAACAGTCCAACACAATGAGGAATATGACTATACAGCAGATTGAGTGACCAAACCCATGTAGAAGACCTCGCAGGAAAAAAATAAAATAATAAGATTCAGATTAGATTCTTTTGCAACCTAGCATGCTATCACTTTGACGGCAGAAAAACATGACAACATTTTGCACCGTCTTCACTGGATTACCCTGCACCCCCTGTGAATCCTCTCCATGGACAGTTAGATACCCTGGTTTGCAGATTAATATAAACATGAATATATACGGCAGAGTTTTATCCTTCTAGTCACTATTTTCATTTTACTTGACAGGCAAATACCCTCAAGAACAAAGCAACGCCAATGGAAAACATTTGCCTGGATGATCCCGTACTAGATGTCTGCACTGTAGTAACATGGCTGACTGTGAAGGACTCACCTTGCTGAGGATGATCTCTGGGGCCAGGTACTCAGGAGTTCCACACAAGGTCCAGGTCCTGCCCTTTACCCGTTTTGCAAAGCCAAAGTCTGTCACCTGAGCAAAGAATAACACGAGTAGAAAAAGAAAATAAAAGGGAAAAGATTAAGGTGGACTTTAAAACACTTTTAAATTACTGTGTATCTATATACAGTAACACTACAACACTGTCTTCATGCACGCTAAAATTGGAAAGATCCACCATTTGCTCTGCACTTAGTAGTTGTTACAGCTAACCAGCCATAACAACTGCTGTAAGTGCTGAATGCTCTTGATTACCTTCTCCGGTACCACAGCAGTATGACTCATGCTTTCTTTTTTTGACACAAATACTCCACATAAATAAAGTACCTGGATATATCCATGTTGATCTATAAGCAGGTTTTCAGGCTTCAGGTCTCTGTATATGAGGTCTAAGGAGTGAAGGTACTCAAATGTGAGCACTATCTGAGCTGCATAAAATCTTGCATGGTGTTCGCTGAAAGAGAAAAATCAAGAAAGTTACACCGTGGTGCAATGGATGAGCACAAGTTTCTTTGGACGAGAGAAAAATAATGTGCAAAGCACCTGAACCTTCCTGTGCGTCTGAGGTGTGAGAACATTTCACCACCAGGCACGTACTCCATCACCATGTAGAGGTTTGAGTTGTCCTGCCAGAAAATGATCACGAGTGAAACTACAGTCACACTAACTTAATATTAATTCTTTTTTTTTTAAGAAAAAAAAGAAAAGCAGCATTCAGGAAGGATACAAACAATCCTGCACATGCTTAGATTGTTGACGATGTTTTATTGTTCTAATGTTTTGTTGCTTTTGAACATTGTTAAAAGCATCTAAATAAGAAAATGCTTCTCTATAGATGCAGAATTTTCATTGTGTATGAAAATACCTGGCATGAATAGAAACCAAAAACACGCCGCCTGGGTGTTTTGCATCATTTCATTTGTTTAGACAAATGATCCCCCTTTTACACCAAGCTGGTTCCAGGGCTGGTGCTAGTGCTGGTGCTAGAGCCGGTTCGCGGTTGGTTCTAAGTAAGAACCAGTTGATAACCGTTTGCTTTTACAGAAGCTGGTGCTGGCCAGCAGCTGGCCAGAGAGCCACGTCATCACGTTACTGTATACGTCTGTGTACGTCAACAAACAGTCAAATGTTCTGGGGTAGAAAACGAAAACATTATAGGACACTTCTGTTTAGTTTATTTAGGACTTCGTAAGCAGTAATTGTAGATATTAAGATACTTTGCTCTCTGTAATGGTGTCTCCTTTCATGTAGTCGCTCGGCTGTGCCGTGTTTTCATTGTCTGCATTTAGTACACGTGGTTATTTGTTAAAAGCTGGTTGTCTCCTCCACGGACCACTGCTGCTTCTGTTTTACATCCATTAATTAAATAAATGGATGTAATAATAAAAGAGTCTGCTAACTTAACCGCCGTCTTCAACGCTCCATTGTTTAAAATGGCGCTCTTCCGTGTTTACTCTGCTTGTTGCTCAGTAACACCGCCCCCAGCCCTTGACATAAGCACGTAGGCCCCGGCGTAACGTGGTTCTTTCCTCTAGACCAGCAAAGAGTTGGTTCTTGTCTAGCACCAGTTTTGAGAGCCAGGAGGCGGTGCTTAGGCTGTGTAAAACCAAAGAACTGTTGCTAAGTCTGGCTCTAGCCCAGAACCAGCCCTGGAACCAGCTTGGTGTAAAAGGGGTATGAGAGGATAGTATATAAAAGTGCTACTTTTGTTGTAGTTATTTGTTTTGCATGATTATGAGTTCTACTTTTAATAAGAAACACATTTTAAATGTTTTCTCTTGAGTTGACAAAAAAAATTTAATTCATGATTGTCTAAAACACTGGAAGAACAGGAAAAAGCAAGACTTATTTGGAAATCAGAGACAGACATTTTTTTATTTATTTTTTTTTTTAAATCGATCGTTACCTTGAAAGCATATTCCAAACTGACGAGGAAGGGGAAGGAGACGGCCTGTAGTATTCTCTTTTCATTTAGTGTGTGTTCTATCTGTTTCAACTTCACCACCTAAAAGCACAAAAATGACGAGTAAATAAGAATGACGCTGCATGGTACAGAGACAAAAGAAATCACACATCTACAAAGATATTTACATACATCTCATATCTAATTTCTTTGGACATGTATGACATTATTGAAGTGTTAAAATCAAAATATATCATCAGGGCCGACAACCCATTACAAACAGCAGTCTGTTTTATTACTGGCAAAGTCACTGTTACATGGCTGTGGCGTTGAAAACACAAACATTGTCTGCTATTTTATTTCAAGCTTCAAAATACAGACTTCTGAGTTGGAGTTCACTGCTATTGAAATTGTATGTAATGTGGTAGCTCTTTGTACTTTCTTTTGGCATGCAATGATTGTAAGACATTGGCTGAAAATCCCCTAATGATACTAGACCTGGTCAGAGTGCTTGGAAAGTTCCGGACGTTAATTTGCATAATGCACTGAAATACTTCAATGGAAACTGATGGATCAGCTGATGGCCTGATAACTTGACATTCAAACAGTCTTAGCAGGATACATTTCATAGAATCAGAGACAAAATAATAAGTATATTTTGATGCGGGAATTACAAAAAAGCCTTGAATTTTACACTTTAAAGGAAACAATGTCAGCGAGTCTGAGGTAAAACAGTGAGAGCTCAGTCAATCTTGTATGAGAATGTTGACACCGTAAGCGGTCAGTTCTGCAGCCGTTCTGCTGAACCGATACTAAACGTAGACAGGTCTACCTCTTAAACCAACCGCTAAAATTCAAGAGCAACGTGTCACCAGCAGTGCTGCACCGAGCACAAGCAAGACTGTCTTTATGACTTTCACATCAGTATCTAAGATCGAAAGCATCATGTGAAGCGCCTCTGAGGTTTTCAGTGATTACAAGCTAGTCGCACTACAGAGGAAGCACTCCATTTCCTCTTAGGAAATACACAGCATCTGTATTTATGTGAAGCTTTTTTTTTTTTCATTTTCATTTCTCATTTTCAGAAACTAGACTAATTAACAACACTTGCTCTCATGGATTTTATTTTATTTTTTCCAAACCCATGTACTTACTTTTTGCTTGTCCAAGATCTTCATGGCATAGAACTGGTTTGTAGCTTTATGTTTCACAAGCATTACTCGTCCAAACGAGCCTGTGCCCAGAGTCTTGAACCTGTCAAAGTCATCCAGGCCTGTTGTGCACTGAGAAAACACATCACCAGAGGTAATGAAGCCACAAGGTGATGCAACCGCTACATTTTGACCATTTCAGCTTCTGTAGATGCCACTAGTTTTGTTTTGCTGTTAACTAGCTCAAACTGACACGTAATATAAATGAACATAGTTTTAGTCCTAATGCATCTTATTATCTGCAAAGTACAATTATGTACTCAGCTAAAGTTTGAATCTACGAGACTGAAGTGACCTTAATACTGAAATCTTATTTTTCTCACCAAAAAAAAAAAGACAAAAAAAGAGCAGAAAGTTAAATCTGAATTATGCAAAGCAATGTGCTCATAAAGAATAGCTTACCTGTTGAGGATTCTCCCATTTTCTTAAAAAATCTTCTTTGGCTTTGGCTAAGAACTCTTTCACTACAAAAAAAACCACAACAGATTACGATAAAACAATTAGAACTTTGGAAATAACTGAATGTCAGTTAATATATTAAGGAAAATAAACCAGGGAAGGTAAATGTGTTCAGGAAAGACACACATACACACACACGCACTCACACACACAAAAAGCATTTCCTGAAGATGCTCAAGGGAAACAAATATATTTGAAAGTCAGGCCAAGCAAATTTTAAGTATTTGGGAGGTAATACTATACTTCAAACAAACAAACAAAACATGAACCAAAAAAAATATTTTCATTGCAAAATCAAAACCACACCCCTAAGCAGGAAATCTCAATACACAAAATGATGCAAAAAGCTCTGTGGACTTTACGGAATTGGCCAATTTCAAATGAAGCTATTCTGCATCCATTTCAAGTGTAGATGGGAGTAGGTGGGAAAGAGACAGTTACGATAGGCAGAGAGAAAAACAAAATGCACGTTTCTGATACTACAGGGCAGGCAACAAGAAAACAGTGCATTGTGAAAGTCACAGCAGGCATGAGATGTCCAAAGTCAAAGAGCTGTTAGGAAAGTGTCTGATAGCACTGATGAACATGATTATAAAAGTCTGATTATGGTCTAATGCACGGACAACGTTTGATACCAGGATCTGTGATTTTTCTGCAAGAAAGTTGGGATGTTCTATAAAATACAGAAAAACTCAATGCAATGAATTGTAGATAATGTAAACACTCTTCTAAAATGAAAAAAGGCACAAAGACTGTACATCACAAGTTGAAACAGACACATTTTATTTAATTATTTTTATCCTCTGTGTCAGCCCTTTTTGAACCAGCAAGTTAAGAGAAAGAATATAGTGAGAAGCACTATATTTAATTGTTTGGGTTTTGTTTCCGGGGTCATTGATGTGATAATTCAAATAAACCACTGTTAAGCCAAGGTTCAGAACCACTGCTGGATAGTTTTTGTTGTTATGATGGCTTTGCATTTAGGAAGAGTTTAGAAAAAAAGAAAAACTTGAAGAACACTTCAGAAACCGTTTTCATTGAAAATAAAATTTGATGTTACACTTCAATTGGAAGTTAAAACTTCCATTCAAATGGTGGTCTGAAAGTTTAAAGATTAAAAAAAATAAAAATAAAAACAGGAATATGTGTCAGTTTCCGCTACTGATATACCATCTTTTTAATATTTCCAAAAACATTTATGGTGAAGATGACTTGTAAAAAAAAAAAAGAAAAACAAAACTGCAGGTGTTTTAATATTTTTCCTTTTTCCTTTTCTTTTCTCCAATTTTTTACTTAATTCAATTGAATGTCTTTTCTTATTTCTTCAAAGGAAATATGCATGCCTGGTACACATACAAAATATTTGCTCTGTGACTTGGGATGTCTCATGAAAAAATTAGCGTACCAAAAGTTTCTACAGTTCACCCAGGGTTTGCAGGGATATTCACCCATATGGATGGAAATGATGGAAGAGAAAGAGAGGAAGACACATTTATGAAAAGCTAAAAACAAGAACATTTTAGATTCACACAACAAAACAGAACTGGAGACAATGTAAGAAATCCTTACCACTTAATAGTGCTAAAGCCTAATTAAATCATTCATAAATGGAAATAGATTATTTAAACAGTAGCCTGGAGTGTCTATAACTTGTTGTACGGCATGCACACTTTTAGTTGTTTACAATAGGCAACATAATAATGTTTAGGTCTTTCAGGTTTTTATTATGTGCATTAAGAAGTCTATATTTGCTCTAACTTTTTCTTCTTGCCCCTCGTGCAGGATTTCAATATTCCACTAAGACAAAAAGACAACACTGACTGAAAAGACACTGCACAAACTTACATAAAAACACATTTGATAGAGGCAAAACAGTACACAAAAACAAAAAGAAACAGATATTAAGATGGTGTGAATGACTGAATCACCAGAAATGGCCTATACCATGAAACGTTTGTTGCTGGTGTATCCAGAGTGCGTGCAATAACAGCAGTTAGGGAAATTGTTGAGGAAAGTAACTAGCGCAAGTTGTGAAACTATGATGCTTCTTATGCTTTTAAATACTGATGCAATAACATTGAAGAAAAAAGAAATCAGTAAAATCCATTATACAGTATATATATATTATATGATGAGTATACAGTTTATGAAGACAAGCCACTTGTTGTAAAAGTAATCAAGTAAACCTGCCGTCTTAGGCAAGCTGCAACCCATCCTGCTAAGAGCAACAGATACCAGATTACGCAGTAAAGAATAAAAGATATGCACTGCACTTACTTAACTTATCCCATGTGACGGTGAACTCAGAGATATGAGGCACCTCACTCTCCTGTGCTTTGTGCTCTGGTCCGGTCTTAAGATATTTGTGGATAAAACGGCTGGCAAAAGACTGATCCCTTGACTGGGCCATTTTGAGTCAGAAATCTTGACGTGTGAGCAATAATGTTCACATGCAAAGTAACCGTTTTCAGTCTAAACATTAGTGACACTAACTTCCTGTGTGAAGGCAAGTCCTTTGCAATGGTTGGTTAACCACAAAGTTAAACTTCCTGTTCAAGTACTCTGCCTCAGCGTCAGTGGCCAGATGCATGTCCAGTTTTTTGTTGTTTTTTTTGTCGTGTAGAGCCATTTCAAAGCACTTCAATTTGTCTCCAATGCAAGTTTGTGATCACAAAAGCATACACGTTAAACACTAAAATGTCAGCTACGTAATGCCTAGTCAAAAGCACAGCACAGATAAGAGATCTGTAACACCCACGGACCAATTGAAAGAGAAGTCATCTGCATGTTATTGTGCTCTCTGGTGGTTATATTTTACAATGCAAATTTTCAGTTTTCCCTGTCATTTAATTGGCACCATTACATCAAAAACTTTTCCCAGAAGAGCCCAAGATCCCAAGGGAACTCATATTTGAGTCAATATGTTCCAGTCAAAAAAATAAATATAATAACATTAAAGTTTTAAAATCTCAATAAAAGCCTCATTGACAGTAACCTGTTAACATAATGCAGTAGCTTGCAGCTTTCATTACAGTGTCACTGTACACAGCCATCATCCCCTCCCTACAGAAAGTGCAGGTGGTTTGAGTCTCACAGGTCTCTGGGACTGTGTGAACCCCTGCCAATCAGAAAGCAGGTCAAGATCACTTAAATCCAGGCACGCTACTAGGTATGGCACAGGCTTAGTCTAGTGAGGGCTTACACATACAACACCGTGCTTGCCTCTGGCTACGTATTTCAAGTAATGTTCAGGTTCTTCAACAGGTGGAATGTGACTATGAAGAGAGCTACTTGATGTTAAAGCATCAACTCAAGATCTTATATTATCTTATCTGGAAAGTGCCTAGAGACAACTTCTGTTGTATTAGGTGCTATATAAATAAAATAAAATTGAATCTTAGTATCATTGCATTTGAATTTGCAGTAACCATATTGACAGCAGCTTTTCTTTTTCAAAATAGGTAGAATGTTATACATTTTTATATTTATATATATGATTATATATGTGTGTGTGTGTGTGTGTGTGTGTGTGTGTGTGTGTGTGTATATAACGAATACTTAGCCTGATTCATTCAATAAAGCAATCCTTCAGTTAATCTATTTTCGTCTACCTGTAGTAAGCAGTTATCAGGCTCAGTACTGCAACTTCAGTGGAAACCAAAATCTTCTGGTCTTATCTGGGTCCAGCCACGTGATCTTAGCCATTTGGAAATCAAACATGACGGATTGATGACTTTATTTACACATGGCATTATACAACAATTAGAATAGCATTAGTTTCTTTATGCCAGAACAAATGCTGTGGAAAAAAGCTTCAATAACATGGTGAGGACCAATGTTGTGATATGCTCAGATTTCACTGTCAATTATAATAATAATAATAATAAGGTGACTGCATCAGTTTGTGGCACATGTTCCTATTCAGATAAAAAAAAAAAGACATGTAAACCAAAGATGTTTTCCTTTTTTCGTGCAGCCCGTGTATCTGTCCTGTCTGCTAAAGGCTGATTTATGGTCCCGCGTTACATCGACGCAGAGCGCTATGGCGTACGGGGCGCGTCTCCGCGTAACCTACGCCGTAGGGCTCTGCGTCGATTTAGCTGCACAGCTGCTAAAAAGGATGCTTCCCGAATGAATGCGATGAGCAAGCAAACAATTGTACAACTGTTAATATTAAACCGGACAACCGCTGGCTGGATGCTGTCCAAGAGCTCACCGCTTTCCTGTTCATTGCCTTTCTTGGCAGTGGCCGTGTTTCCCATCGTAGCAGGGCGATCCGCAGCTGCAGCAGCGATGATGGTGGCCGCTAGCCGAGACGGTCCTCCAAGAGCTAGTAACGAATATCAGCCTCTACGAGATGGGCCGCTTAAAAACGACATCAATGTTGTTTCCTCCGCGGACAGAACCTGGACGTGCTCTGCGGGCCGCCTCGCTAATCTTTATTTATAGAGCCCGTTTTATCGTTCACGTATGGCTCCGCTGGAATGACAACATGATCCAGACTTTTCACCTCTGCCTGCTGTCGTCCCGCGCTGCCTTCACGGCCCGTCGGAATGCCCACGGATGGATTTGGTGGATATGGTTGAGACGCTGCCTTCATGAGCCAGTCGGAATTAGTGGATGTAGAGCAAGGATATTGCGTTCATTTTTTTCTTCAATTTAATTCAATTCGATTTTATTATAGCGTCTATTACAACAGAAAGTTGTCTCTAGGCGCTTTCCAGAGACCCAGAACATGACCCTCTCCCGAGCAATTATTACATAAACATAACCAAGGGCGTAGGTTTGGTCTCAACATTGGTAGGGACGATATAACGGCATGTTCACTTTTTGCTGGGGACGGGACATTAATAAGACCAAACAGATTGGGTGAATGGGGGTCAGGGCTACATTTGTCACCAATATGAACCTAATTCATTGATAGGCTAAATGATCAATGCAAAATAAATCTGTTAAAAAAAAGTTAAAATTGTTATTTTCATGGGAGAAAGTCATCAGCCAGTCAAACGTGCGCTTGGGGGAAAAAAAATGCAGATTCATAAAGTGAAAAGGGGTAAATGTAAGTCTGAACATAATGAAAATAATTCACTTAATAATGGTAGGGTCAATTCTATCCTTACAACATTTGGGAAGACAATAAATGCAGATTCAGAAAGTGAAAAGGGGTAAATGTAAGTCTGAACATAATGAAAATAATTCACTTAATACGGCTGATCCAGTTAGTTGAAATGAGAAGTTACCTCTAGTGATACCTCCTCATTTCACTACAAAAACCTCAATAAAGTGGCAGCTGGCTGGAGGGAGATGGACAGAGAGCGTCCAATGTCACGCAGTGCGAGTGCGGTGGCTGTGCAGTGCGATAGTCGGACGCTCGCATGCATTTACACAGTTTTATAGTTGTGGGCGTGGTTTGCATTTTGGTTACGTAAAGAAAATGCACCGAATCTGAACGGCTCGTAGAAGTCACATGACACTGGATGGCTCATCCGGGCGGCTGTACAGACACTGCAGAATTTGGTTGCTTTCCTCCTCCTCTGAGTTGGCAGGCTGAGGGGAGACCACTTTATATATGTTAAAGCAAGAAAAAACATGTTTTTCATAATAGGTCCCCTTTAAATGTGTTTTTAACATCAAGACAATATTTTATTCAAAGGTCTGTTTTCGTGATTGTGCTTCAACACTTATGAAAAAACAGGAGTGGCAGAAAAACAAGCTCACTTTACAAAGGTTGCATTTATTGCAAAATAATTAGTTACACAAGTAATCAATATGTCACAAAATATTTTTAAAAAGTATTTAAAAAGAAGTACTAAAAGTATTGATGATATTCGATAAAACTTTCAATAGGAATGCTGTACATGACCTTAATGACCTCTACACGTGACCTGGCACGCCCATCAGCGGCAGGGTTGTTTTTAGCACCATGGTCAGCGACAAACTTGTTGTACATTTTTTCCTTTAATATGATTTTCTCTTTTATATTGCACTAATCACCATAACAAATTCCTTGTGTGTGTTTAACTACTTGGCAATAAACTTCTTCTGATTCTGATTCTGAGGTAGCTGCCTCGTGTTTGCATCATAGGTTAATATCAGCAAGTCGTGGAGGAGGAATTGCACTGCAACATGGATTAAACAGACTTTAATGTGTGGAAAGCATTATTACAGTTAAGTTAATACTTTTATATTTGCTTGTAACTTGTCAATAACGGATTATAACTTGTGCTAACTTGGAAAATAATGAATACAAAGCCGGAAATGTCCCGTTGGTGCAAAATAAATATGGAATTAGTTACACAAGTAATCAATATGTCACAAAATATTTTTTTAAAGTATTTAAAAAGAAGTACTAAAAGTATTGATGATATTCGATAAAACTTTCAATAGGAATGCTGTACATGACCTTAATGACCTCTACACGGGACCGGGCACGCCCATCAGCGGCAGGGTTGTTTTTAGCACCATGGTCAGCGACACACTTGTACATTTTTTCCTTTAATATTATTTGCTTTTTTATATTGCACCAATCACCATAACAAATTATTTGTGTGTGTTAAACTACTTGGCATTAAACTTCTTCTGATTCTGATTCTGATTCTGATTTGGAGGTAGCTGCCTCGTGCTTGCATCATACAGTAGGTTAATATCAGCAAGTCGTTGGAGGAGGAATTGCACCGAAACATGGATTAAACAACTTTAAGGTGTGGAAAACATTATACACAGTTAAGTTAATCCTTTTATATTCGCTTGCAACTAGTCAATGCTGTACATGACCTTGATGACCTCTAACTGGGACCTGGCACGCCCATCAGCGGCAGGGTTGTTTTTAGCACCATGGTCAGCGACACATTTGTTTGACATTTTTTCCTATAATATCATTTGCTCTTTTATATTGCACTAATCACCATAACAAATTCTTTTGTTATTATTATTTTGTTTGTTTTAACATCAAGACAATATTTTATTCAAAGGTCTATTTTCGTGATTGTGCTTCAACACTTATGAAAAAACAGGAGTGGCAGAAAAACAACCTCACTTTACAAAGGTTGCATTTATTGTAAAATAATTAGTTACACAAGTAATCAATATGTCACAAAATATTTTTAAAAAGTATTTAAAAAGAAGTACTAAAAGTATTGATGATATTCGATAAAACCTTCAATAGGAATGCTGTACATGACCTTAATGACCGCTACACGTGACCTGGCACGCCCATCAGCGTCAGGGTTGTTTTTAGCACCATGGTCAGCGACACATTTGTACATTTTTTCCTTTAATATTATTTGCTCTTTTGTATTGCAACAATCACCACACCAAATTCCTTGTGTGTTAAAAACTTCTTCTGATTCTGATTCTGATTCTGAGGTAGCTGCCTCGTGCTTGCATCATAGGTTAATATCAGCAAGTCGTGGAGGAAGAATTGCACCGAAACATGGATTAAACAGACTTTAAGGTGTGGAACATTATTCACAGTTAAGTTAATACTTTTATATTTGCTTGTAACTTGTCAATAACGGATTATTACGACGGAATATTAGGGCCAAACTAATACAAAAAAAAATAATTGGAAATTACGAGAATAAAGTCGTACAATTACGAGAATAAAGACATAGCCTAATGTTACGAGAATAAAGTCGTAATACTAGGGGAAAAAAGGCCTAATATTACGACATTATTCTCGCAACAATATGACTTTATTCTCATAATATTACAACTTTATTCTCGCAACATTAGGTTTTGACTTTATTCTCGTAATTTTACTACTTTATTCTCGTAATATTACGACTTTATTCTCGTAATATTACGACTTTATTCTCATAATATTACAACTTTATTCTCGCAACATTAGGTTTTGACTTTATTCTCGTAATTTTACTACTTTATTCTCGTAATATTACAACTTTATTCTCATAATATTACGACTTTATTCTCGCAACATTAGGTTTTGACTTTATTCTCGTAATTTTACTACTTTATTCTCGTAATATTACGACTTTATTCTCATAATATTACAACTTTATTCTCATAATATTACAACTTTATTCTCATAATATTACAACTTTATTCTCATAATATTACAACTTTATTCTCATAATATTACAACTTTATTCTCGCAACATTAGGTTTTGACTTTATTCTCGTAATTTTACAACTTTATTCTGGTAATTTCCATTTTTTTTTGTCTTGTGTTTGGCCCTAATACTCCGTCGTAGATTATAACTTGTGCCAATTTGGCAAATAATGAAAACAAAGCGGTAAATTGGTGCCAGAATGCAAACTTCAGCCCTTGATTCTCGCCCCCCTCTCTCTAACAGCCGATGGTTTTTCC
Organism: Cololabis saira; assembly: GCF_033807715.1. Lineage (NCBI taxonomy): Eukaryota > Metazoa > Chordata > Actinopteri > Beloniformes > Belonidae > Cololabis > Cololabis saira. The sequence goes on from NC_084599.1 coordinate 23,762,369, forward strand.
CAGGACTCGCTCCAGCACTTACAGCCCACAAGAGGACTAATATCCTCCCCCTCTCACCCCATCTCCCTGCTGTTTGTCATTCAACTTGAGTTTTATGTATAAACACCGAAACCAGCGTGTTGTCATGGTACTACTTCTGGGACTGGACCGTTCTTCCTAACAAGGTGTTTTCTTACGGGGGGACCTGCGTCCCAATGAGTTCCTCGTAAAAGAGCTGCACTGCAAGCGCCGGGAATAGTAATAAAAAAACAAAAAGGTATGGTTAAAAAGGTTTGCTTTGTGTGACCAGTCGCTGCTGCCGAGCACTGCGGCTAAACGAGCGACCCGGGGTCGGGTTTCATATTCTCTGCTTGCTTGTAACTCTGGTGGTGTTCTATTTTGTTTGGTGTCAGGCACTGATGTAAGAGTTAGGAGGATGACAGATTGTTTCCATGTTTTGTTATCATCCACCTGACCCGAGCTAAGGGGCTAGCATCACCACAGCAATGCCTGAATTATGGGTCCGCGTTAAATCGACGCAGAGCCTACGCCGTAAGCGTGATTTATGGTTCCGCGTCAAATCGACGGCGTAGCCCGCTGCTGCGATACGTCAACGTCGCCGCCATATTGGATGTGGCAAGACTGCGCTGTAAACTAATACAAGTGAATGGACTTATTTTCATAAAGCGCCTTTCTACAAAGACATTTACGTTTTACGTCTCATTTATTCATTCACACACGCACTAATATACTTGGGAAACAGTTAGGCACCAAATATAATATATTTAATTTTCTCAGATGGCAAAAATAAGAACTTTATTGATCCCACATAGGAGTAATTCATAATATATCAGCTATAGAGAACAAGGTAGTGCCGAAAAACAATATATATCCCCCCTCACAAAAATAAGAAAAATAGAGAAACATATTTTCTCATCAACAAAACAAATTTTAAATTTTTCAAATAACAAAATAACATATTTGAACAATTTTTCAGACAATAAAATAACTGAAAAAATCTGAAAAATGGTTCAAATATGTTATTTTGTTACTTGAAAATTTTAAAATTTGTTTGTCATTTTTCTTATTCTCATCTATTTCTTCTCTTATTTTTGTGATTTTTCTTTATTTTTTGTGAGCTGATATAACATGAATTACTCCTATGTGGTATCAATAAAGTTCTTATTTTTGCCGTCTGAGAAAATTAAATATATTATATTTGGTGCCTAACTGTTTCTCAAGTATATTAGTGCGTGTGTGAATGAATAAATGAGACGTAAAACGTAAATTTCTTTGTAGAAAGGTGCTTTATGAAAATAAGTCCATTTACTTGTATTAGTTTACAGCGCAGTCTTGCCACATCCAATATGGCGGCGACGTTGAGGTACGGCTCAGCGCTCGATGCGGCGTCTACGTTTATATGTGTATGCGCGGAACCATAAATCAGCCTGTAGGGTACGCGGTGACGCACACCGTACGGCCGTAGGCTCTGCGTTGGTGTAACGCGGGACCATAAATCAGCCTTTAGCCACTGCTCGCTGGCGACTAGTGAAAAGCTGCATCTCACACACCTGCTTCAGCTATTGGTGTCATTTGTGAGCCAAAGCATTTATATGTCTAAGATAGCCACGGGATAATGTATAAAAAGACTCCAGTTTGCTTTCATCCTGTTAAGTAGGCAAAAATGTGTGAAGCAGGATGGCCTGTAATCCTCCCATTAGTCTGGAAGATACCATATGTGTACAGTAGTTCTCGACGCAGGTCACTGCAGTTGCGTCTTAGCTCAGACAAGCTCTGCAAGACCCCTTCATAAAACTGTTTTATATATTAGTCCAAGGCTAATCCCAGGCTGGATGATTTCATATGAAAGACATGAGCTTTGAGGATTTTTTTAACCATTCTGGTCTCTTTGTGGTCCACTCTGTGCCACTTACAGGACACATGGTGATGGAGCTGGAGATGTCCATCCTTAACAGAGCAGATGGATTACATAATGACAGAGGTGGACAGAGTACTCGACCCCAGTACTTGAGTAAGAGTACAAATACTACTGGTCAAAATTTACTCCGTTACAAGTAAAAGTAGCTCAGTCAAAATATTACTCGAGTAAGAGTAGAAAAGTACTTGCTTTTAAAGGAACTTAAGTATCCAAAAGTAAATGCTTTTAAATTTACTTTAAGTAAAAGTAAGAGTAAGAGTAAGAGTACATTTCTTATTTTCCACATCAGTAAATTACTATATTTTTTCTAAATTAGTTTAAGTTGTAAATGTCTGTGGTTTGTCTGTGCCGTCGTTTTTTATTCGGTCGAACTCAAACATTGAGTTAAGATACGGCCAAGGATTTTGTGAAAGTCCCTGCTCCGAGTCCGGCTCATTATCAGACTCAGACGACTCAGCGGATTGTCTTTCTTCTCCTGACGCAGGCGTAGCCATTGTTGCGGCTCTGTCTTGACAAACGCAGGCTACTTTGGCGGTATCGTTTTGAGGAAGCTTGACGTATTTACGCTTTACGTACATCCCAGTGGAGAGCGTGCACTGTGATAGGTCTCCTCCTTTGACAAAAACAGCTTGTGTTCAATAGGATTTTAGGGAAGAAGAAAAAAGAGCAGACCTGAAAGTAACGAGTACTTTTCAGCCTTCCTAGAAATTTACTCAAGTAAAGGTAAAAATATTTGTCTTGGAAATGTATTCAAGTAAGAGTAATAAGTACCAAAGAAATCTAATACTCAAGTAAAGTACAAATCCTCTGGATATGTACTTAAGTACAGTACTCAAGTAAATTTACTCCGTTACTGTCCACCACTGCATAATGACAGCTTAACATATGTGTTGTTGCTGACATCCTGCCTCCTGGCTAAAACCCAGTGATGCGGCTTAAGATGGATATGATATGAATAATCTGCTAATACAATGAAAGGACGTTTTTGAATCATGTTCTTGTGATGTCTGTTGTGAATGGTTTTCTTGAGGTCATTCAGCAGTATTTACATTGAGTTAAGCGAGGAAAATCATGTTCTCTCAATGATGGGCACTCAGTGGGTTCTCCAGAATGGAGATTGTGATACCCAACGTCATTTTGGTATAGTTTTAAAGTTTTCTTTGCCCATTTTCATCACCCAGCATCAGATGGGATTTATCTCAGAGACAACCCCTGACATATTTTTATAATACAAGCAGGTCATAAATGCTCCTTCCACTGTAGCCCATGTTGCTGTTTCTTTTCCTTTCTTTTCTTTTCTTTTCTTTTTAGTTTGCTTCTGTTGCTTCTCTGGTGGTGTCCTGCCATCAACTCCTCTCTCCATAAATGAAACCATTGTTTATAAAACACTGTTTTTGGTAGACTCTTAAGGTGTTAAACAACTCAGTTTCACGTTATTGCTTATAAATGCCCCATATTCACTTGGGCTGATCAACATCGAAACTCTTTTTTTATTTAGAATCACTTTCCATTTAATTCAAAGGAATATTGTAGTGAATTTAAGAATTAAATTGCATTGTTCTTGCAGCTGTTGAATTTTACATTTGACCATCCTTCCTAAACCACTGGGATTTTCTTTTCCTTTTTTTCCTCTTAAACATCTGTGTGTTGAAGTATGTCAGTACCCAGTGGGCTGACAGCTCCCACATTTGTTCCTCCTCTTATCTGGAGGAAGGCACAAAGCCAGAGTTAGGTCACTGATTCAGGTTAATTTTAGATCCACAGCCAACTCTAACTTTACTGTGACTCTTGCCGGCCAAACAAGAAAACATTGTTTTGGCTGTGTTCTGATAGATCCTAACAGGATGATTTAAAAAGAAAATCCATCCATTTATCTATGTCCGCTTACTCCCATGGTGATGGGATGTCTGTGGAAGCCTATCTTCAGGCTGTCTTTGGGTAAAGACAGGGGTAAACCCTGGAAACTTATTTTATTTTATTTTTTTATTTTTTTATTTTTTATTTTTTTATTATTTTTTTATTTATTTACTTTTTCCTTCCCTTGTCTGCACACATATTAATGGTTGATACTGGAAACTTATTTTAAAAGTTCAAATATTTTCTTTTTTTTCCAGATTCAGTCTTGTAAGCTTCCATGTGCCTTTTCAAACATCAAGTGAAAAGGATTTACACTGTTTAAAAGACAAATGGTCCATCTGCTTCACAAAAATCTGTAGTTTACATTTACTTATTATTGATGGAGACATATTGTCATAGTTGATTCTTTGTCTGTGTTGTTTGCCAAAAACGCTGTAATGGTAAGAAAAGGACATAGTGTATGTAAACAACTGAACTTGTATCTACTGATCTTACGCTTTCAGCACAACACAAGGGAAAGTGGGGGTTCCTCAAACCTTTCTGTTGATTTGGCATTTGATGGTTGCTTTGAAGCATGAAACAATTCCCTGAAGGATGCCCTGATGTTGTTAAAGGGACTTCTGTAATAGGTGTGCGGAAACCTGTTATGTATATCGAAAGAGTTTGCTGCTTCGGCTTTTTTCTTCTTGTTTTTTAACTGTCATAGCACACTGACTTTGTGACCTTTGCTGTGAGGGTTAAACAGATAAAGTGGAGAACCACTTCACTTCCTGATACAGTTTCAGTAAATGTTTAAGATGTACAAGGGGTGGAAGGCTTTGAACAAGACACTTATGTATTCTTATCATGAAAAATAATCTATGGCAAGTCAACAGTCTGTGATATATAATTACTGGAAAACTCCATTGTAATAGCTGGACAAACAAACATGCATTTGTTTAATTCAGAGCCAGTGAAACAAAGTGGTGCGGATGAGCTGCACAGACAGCTGACTCTACAATGAAACCATTTTGTGTTAAGTAGCGTGTGTGTGTGTGTGTGTGTGTGTGTATGTGTGTGTGTGTGTGTGTGTGTGTGTGTGTGTATGTGTGTGTGTGTGTGTGTGTGTGTGTGTGTGTGTGAGAGAGAGAGAAAGGGGGGATTAATTCACCGTCCTAGGGGCCGCCAGGATACTCTATTCAGCAATAATGGCCCTTTGGCTCCATCTGTTGTGGAAAAAGTATTATTGCATCACTGGATTAATATCCAACATCATGGTTTAGAAAAGTAATATAATTGAGATTCTCTTGTTAATATTAAACCAATGAATTAACAGTGATGACATTTTATAATGTCATCTTTAAAAAACAGCAAGAATAAATTGTAAACTCCAAACCAAATTTCTTTCATTTGTCAGTATCAATTAATTTATCAATTAGTAGTGTTTTGGAAAAAATCTGCTGTGACTGTCAAAGGAAAAATGAAACTTGTCCAGGAAAAGTTGTCCACAGTGAATTTATTAAATGTTGCGGCAGGAGAGTCGGTTTTACAGAGGTATCACCAATGTCTGCAGAAGTTGTCTCAACATGGCAGTTTTATAAGAACGTAATTGATGGTTTTTGGGGCCTCGTACTTGAGATGATGTGATGCAAGTTATCCAATGAGACATTTGCATTTTAGGCCTGATCTGCTCATGGTAGGCACCTGACGTGTACTGTCTCTTCGGTCTAAAAATGTGTGGCTGATTAGGTCAGGATGAAGTTGTCAGGAAACCTTGAAAGTGTATGATTTCTTTTGATACGTGGTTGGTTAGGTTGGGGTGCTCGATAACATTGAGAATCTAGTTTGAGCCTGTCTCCTGCAGAGTCTAACAAAAGACAAAACGCATAGGGTTTGAACATTTAAATATCTATATCTATTAAAGCGGTAAAGAATACATTCCTATTAACAGGAGAGGGCAAACGCATGCAAAGATATACCGAAAGAGTAGCCCATAAGTGTTTTACATAAGATGAAGTGGTTTAAAGAGTGATCTGGAGTTTATCTGAAAATTATTTGTCATAACTTTAAACTGATTGAAATATTGAATTCGTCAGCTTGCATGACCTGACTCCAATCTTGTGAAAGCAAGTTTTCTACTCGAGAATAATGACATTTTAGTCTTACCTCTTGCCTGTGTTAGCAATAGTAAAACATAATTTTTTATTTTAGAAAGTATGTTGTTTCCAGAATCAGTTAAGACTCAGTGAGTTGCCTACTTTATTTCTTAAAGTTTGAATTTGAAACCCTGCACTACTGTGCCATTAGATTAGATTAGATTCAACTTTATTGTCATTTAGGAAAGTACAGGTACAGAGTCAATGAAATATAGTTGACATCCAACCAGAAGAGCAAAGAAGCATTAAGTACCAACCAATGCAGGTAGAGTATTGTTGTGTAGACAACAGAGATCAATAATCTATAGTGTATAGTTGGATACATACAGGTGTACAGGAGTATATAAATTGAGTATAAATAGACACTCTATATAACCAATATATAAATATACATGCAATATATATTTACAATATATTGCACAGGTTTATGGGAAGGCTATGGGATATAAAATATGTATGTATAAATATATGTATAATATGGCATGTTAGCAATGCAAAGCCATTGCAGGAGTAAATGTAAACTGGTAAAAAGTGCAGTAGTAAAAAGTAACCAGGTAAACTAGAAACAGCTAGAGTGCAAATGATAACAGGAGAAGTTTTGTTCAGCAGTACTACAGCCTGTGTGAAGAAGCTGTACCTGAGCCTGCTGGTGTGGGAGCGCAGGCTCCTGTATCACCTGCCCGATGAGAGTAGACTGAAAATAACATGGTCTGGGTGGGTGGCATCCTTCACAATGGATTTGGCTTTGTTTGTACTGCGTTTATGATATGTGTCGTGGATGGAGGGGAGTTGGGAGCCAATAGTCCTTTGAGCAGATTTCACTACTGTGCTGTGGGATCAGCAGGGGCGCAGTTGCCGTACCATACAGAGATGTAGTTAGTGAGTATACCCTCAATGGTACAACAGTAGAAGTCTATTAGAATCCCAGATAGAGCTGTTCGATTAATCGATTTTAAATCGTAATCGCGATTATGTAATTAGAACGATGTTAAAATGTGAAAATCGTATAATAGATGTTTCAATTTTTTTTTTTTTTTTTTTTTTCTTTTTACCTTGTCTGCACACATATTAATGATTGATACCATATTAATGATTGATGGAAATACCTCTCAATACCTGCGACAAGTGCCCCATGGGAGAGGCTCTTTAGTGTAGGAGGGGGCGTTGTAACATGCCACCGGGCATCCCTCAAGCCAGATGCGGTAGACCGGCTCGTGTTCCTTGCAAAAAACTTGCAAATGTGAATAGCAAATGTAATGACTGACATTACACACCTCTACCTCCTTCATGGGTTGCATTATTATTTAGCATGCAAAGACCCAGTTTAGTTTAATTAGAAAATGTCTTGTTTTATTTAATTGGAAATATAACTTACTGTATGTTTGTAAGTGCTGATTTGCTGATTTTTTTTTTCAGAGATAAAACTTTATATTTTATTATATTTTTTCAAACTTTTTTTCAACTTATTTTACAGAGTTTTGCACTTTATTCATTCATTTTTGGTTTAATAAGAGCAAAGTTTGCACTTAAAGCCCAATGGGGCAAATGTTCAATAAAAAAACAGCATATTTGAAGTCATTTCTTTGCCTTTTGTCAATTCACAAAATAATCGTAATCGTAATCGAAAATCGGATTTTGAGAGAAAAAAATCGAGATTTTATTTTTGGGCAAAATCGAACAGCCCTAATCCCAGAACATAGGTGTGCTTTTTTCAGGGTTCGTAGAAAGTGAAGGCACTGATGAGCCTTCTTCAGCAGACTGGAGGAGTTGAGAGACCAAGAAAGATTTTCAGTGACGTGTACCCCAAGGAACTTAAAGCTAGACACAGGTTCCATGTCAGCACCCCTGATGTGGAGGGGGATGTGTGCTCTGCTTGTGGCTCTCCTGAAATCCACAATGATCTCCTTGTTCTTCTGGGTATTGAGTGCCAGGTTATTGTTATTATTTCTATATACTGTACACCTTTCATATTTGCCCTTGTTTCTGAGGGTTTACAAGACACCTAGAGACGGTGTTGTGTAGCTCCTGCTCACTGGGAGATGGGTAGATTGTCAACATCACAGCTAGCCTCACTTTATCACTCCACCTATTTGTGGTTGCTCTCCACCTCTCTGCTCATTCCATTATGGTCAGAATCAATGTCCTGTGCTCACCACAGACGGACCGAGAGGTTGACAGTGAAGACGACTGAGTGATCAAGCAATGCAATCAGATCGTTTTCTTGTTCAAATTTGCTCAGCCTGTTGATAGAATCAATAACATTGATCTACAAGTTAGATTGGTTCTTAAACTCACACGTACTCCATGGTCTCCCCGCTGAGTGATTGTATGGAAAGTAAACATTGCTAAGAGGAAAATAGTTCTTCCATATATACTATCACCACTAGAGGATACTGTTGATCTCTTTATGAAACTCAAAGAGGCTCGGAGAAACAGGGTACCATGGTTGAAGTTGAACTGCTTTATGCTACCCATGGCATGTGATTTATGTGCTCTTTTATGTAGTGTATATTACTATATTTGATGGGTTGATGCCCTAAGTATTTTAAAATCTTGTTAAGTATTCTCTATCTCCATTTTGTTTGATATTCTTTTTCTTCCACAAAATCATATTGTTCCAATATCATTTTGAAGCCAAAACATACGATAAATAACTTGCCATTTCATAGAAATGTGTTTTTATTCACGTAGATCCTTTTGGCAACAGTACTTGTCCTGGCTTGAATGGTTTGTTATTGGCTTCTAACTAGTTGTCACAATTTTGAGTTTATGTAAAGGTTTTGGGTTTAGTCACAGTTTTTGTGTTTAGGTTCCTGTTTTATTTTGAAATCCCATGTCCTTGTGTTTCAGTTACGTCTTGACTCCCCTTGTTCCCATCTGCCCTGATCGTCTGCACCTGTGTCTCGTCAAGCCTTCCGTGTATATCTTGTCTTTTCCTTCCTCCCTGCTGGTCCGAATTGTTTCGACTCGCTACGTGTCTTGTCAGGTATTTGGATTTCCGTCACGGTTAAGCTCTTGTTTTTTGTAAATCCTACTCAGCAGCGTTTTTAGGAACTCCTGTCTCCTCCTCGTCTGCTGCATCTGGGTCCTACTCAGCCACAACCTTGGCGCTAGTTAAGCCAAACAGAGCCAGAGCAACAATAACTGTATACTGGCTAATATATAGATGTGTGAACCTACTTTAGAGTATTTCACAGTAGCGTTTAAAGGTAAGGCAGGTAAACCGGGTTTACTGCATAAAGTAGCCGATAAGTACGCATTTCATAAATGTATCAGCAACTTACAGTGAAGTCATTGCATGAATACGCTGCCTGCTCAAATGTGATGTATGGTCTTGTCTGAGATCTTGAGCTGAGAAGTGTTGTGCTGTAAAACATAGACCGGTTATTTTAAATGGTAATTTGAACAGGTTATTTTAAAACACCCCAAGTGGATCTATGAATTGCAGTATATTGTGCAAAGAAAATGAAAAATCCATTTCCTTTTTAGCAAATAAACATGTTGATACACTCTTTTTCCTTTCTTGTTTGTCTATATTTACCCACGTCCTGGCTGACTAGAGTTGCTCAGAACAACAAACAGCATCACAAGTAAAATAACCTGTATCCTCATTATACTGTCTTGTTTGTACGCACTGATTTGTTTTCCCATTCCCTGTTCAGTGCTGTGTCCCGAAACATTATTAAAATTTTAGGTGTTTGCCTGGACAGCCTTGAGCACAGATAAAAGAAAAAATATTCAGCCACTTTTTTTTTTTCTTTTTAATGAAAAAAAAAAAGTAAGCTTAATTACCTCTTTGCAACTAACCCTACTGGGTGGGGAAATGTTCTGTTTGTAGTACCAAATTAAAAATGATAGTTTTCATTACTTTTTAAAACAAACAGAATAAACAAATGATCCATTTCAACAATTGTTTTTAATGTGTACTATTTTATTTTTTTTAAGTGCAATTTGGGCTTTAAATGGTTTGCAGATTGCCATTTTATTTTTTTCAAATTCAAAAGTCTTCGAACGTAATAGCAGTATAAAGTAACTGACATGCTTGAACATACTTAAACCAGGAATGCAAGATATACACTTTAAAAAAAATAAAACACTGTCCCATCTTTTTTTTTTGAAGAGTTCTGCTTGTAAAAATCACATAAGGATAGAATCACAATCATATTGTGCCTGTGAAAAAAATCCAGTCAGCACCGTATGTAGGCTTCTCCATCCAAACATGCAACATTTAATAAAGGTACTCAAAAGATCCGTTTAAATATAACTATATTAAATGGTGAACACCCCCCACGGAAAAAGCAGAAGCTGTGAAAACCTCCAATAAAACTGGTGAAACAGTACAAATTGCTGAGCCACTACCAGGCTATTTCTGCCACAATAGCTGTAATGTTGACACTGGTTAATTACCTCTGAAAAGTTTGAAGACACTCGCACTGACCACAGCTGAACAACAAAACTTGACTGGTGCTAATTTCCCTGCTGCTCATAGCTTCAGGGTATATTTTTAACAAACTACTTTAAATATACCATCTGTTTGAATAAAGTGACCTCGGAGTTGTACAATTAAACCCAGCTGACACAAGGCATAATGAGAGGCTGAAAACGCTTTACTAGACAAGGACATTAATATTTCAGTGATTCCATAGAACAATTACATCACCAGACATCATACAACTTTAGATTGTATTAGTATTTTTGTGTGTGCGGTATAGAGATGTATGTGTTCTGCTGTTGGTTCTCCAATGCACTCTAGGGCCATTGGGCCAAAAAAATCAAGACTGATCCACACTGTGCAGTGAATTGTATCTTGGTCAACTCAATACTACTGTTCTGCAGCTGTAAAGTATGTTTTTCTTTTCCTCCACAGGATTTCCTCTCCCCTTCTGTCCAACCCCTCCCTCTCTCCTCTTGGGGCTCTAAATAAGCCTGGCTGTCTGGACCCTTGAAGAGTCCTCCCGTCTTACACGTACCCACCACTCTCACCTTTTCTCTCCCCCGGTTCCCCTTCACTTCTCTTCTGGCCACTCAGACTCCACTGCTTATGCTGTTGAAGTGGGCCAAGGAGAAGTTCAGATGATCCGTTGGGCTACTCTGAACCACGCCGTTCACACTGCCCTGGAGTGAGACGAGCAACTAGTGTGAGTGTGCGAGAACCCTTTGAGGGTGCTGTGTGCATCCTGTGTGGTCCATCTGCAAAGCCTGGCAGAAAGCTTGGCTTGCCCCTTTACTCTTTTTACCCTTGAGATGCCCTCCCCTCCAAATGATGGAGGTGAGTAAGAGAAGTTCAACTTTCTCAGAACCCCTTAAATTGTCTTAGTTGTTGTAGTCTGCATGTCTTTGTGCTCATCTATTCATCCATCCCATCCGTCCATGCATGCATCCATCCTTTATAATGGTGGGGGTGCATGAATCTTATTCCATATACAGGTACTCGTATATAAATGTGCAAACACACACACAAACAACACTATCATGGTGTTTGGAGCTACACCAGACAAGACAGATAATCCATTTATATTTTATCACCATAAACAAGCCCCATTACATCCCCAGCAGAAATAAGGAAAGTAAATGAGTCACCTCCTGTTCCCTTTCCATTCTGCAAAAGCGGTGACTGTATTTAATTTTGCTGTATACTCTCTCTCCTCCAGAGGAACAAGGAGCATCCCCCCTGAACAAGCCATCTGTACGCTCCTACAAGAACAGCGGGAACAGGAAGGTGCACACCAGAAAAAAGAAAGGCGCCATCACTGCAAATGTCGCTGGCACTAAATATGAGATTGGTAATGCAACTAACATCCCATTATATTGACAACAGCATAGCAAATATAACTGCAAGAGATTTATACTACTAAATTTTGATAATAATTTAACATTATTGAGTTTTTTTTCTATTCAGGAACATTTGGATTTATCTGAAATCAGGGTTTTATGAATACTTTTGTGAGTAGGTATTTAAGCAAATGCAGACCATGCCTTCAAGCTGTGTATCTTGACAACTAGCAAACTAATTGTTCTGCCTTCATCACATAAATGGCTGTTCCATGAAATCCATAATTTGAAAACGTTGGTCTTTTTTTACTTAAATTGCTTAGAAATGTTGAGAAGTGGAAGAATTGGATTCATTTTGCAGCTCTACAGATGCTGGAGGGGCCATGCACCATCTCAGAGAATCAGATTTAAGATCAGTGGTTCCAAGAATCACGCTATTTAGTGAGTTGCCCAGTGTGGATTTGTTTTGTAAGGGTGCACAGTGGAGGTCTGGGAGTTGTGCACCTTCTCAGAGAACTTAAGAGACAGGAGCAAGTGGATCCTCTGTGGGTTGATGCTGCGGGGAGACTCACACATCACAGAATCACAGACAACACAAACACTATGGGGCTGCGTTGCCAACAAATGCTCACACTGTCAGTCTGAAATGCAAAATATAACAACACTGACTTATTTAGTAAATTGAAGGTGACAGATATTTAATATGAGCAGTTTGTGTGTTTGGGGTTTGGCATTTTGGTGCAGATAAAAAAGACTGAGCTCTTTATACCTTCTTACTGTCGCTCATTTAAAGTTGTCAAGAGATCTGTTGTCGGCAACCTCAGCGGACACTCTCCTGGCAGCTCAGAGCTGAAAACATTGCTCCTTTCATTGTGATTTTAAAACCTAATTTTATATACTTGGCAATTGTCTTAATCACTCATTTTTTCCTTTGTGATTGCAAGCACACTTTTTCTGTGATGTGAGGAACTCGGAGCAGAATTTCATTTCTGCTTCACTCAAACTTTAAAGAACAGATAATAAATGCCACTTCCTTTTGTTTGACTAATTCTCTTGTTTCTACTCCATTGTGTTAAATTCCTTGGTTTGTGAACTTCTTGATAAAAATTAGTGTGCAAGACCATTTTGCGCACATTTTGGGGTGGTCCTGCAGGTAAGATTCATGTGCTGTGACACAATTAACTTGACATTAAAGCTTGGAAATAGCTTTCAGCTTGTCTTAGTTAGTGCCTCAAAACACCACAAATTCAATTACAGTGTTTTCCCAATAATACAATCTAATTTGCTTTGGTGAGTTCATTGTTGTCTTAAATGAAATCTAAAAGTCTTGCAGTCCAGTTAACAGTCCACACAGAGAGGCTCGACCTTATATACATACATAAATCTTTGTTTTAGTCATTTAACTTGGCAGTTTTTTTTTTCTTTAAAGATTGGCTAAAAGAGCTTTGTAAGCACTCCTCACATGTCCAACATATTGCGTGGTAGCAGAGCTCTCGGGGGTGAACTACAATGTATGAAACTAAGGAGTCAGCAACATCAAGTAGCAGTCGGAGGCTGTTGGGATCCTGTAGGTAGATGGAAGCCCAGCTGTGAGTCAGTCAGCTAGCTGTGATGAGACCCTCGCATTGGCCATCCTGAGAGCAGTTGGGTTTATTTTGAGGGAAAATTAACACTGTGGTTCAGATTAACTGCTTGGTTTTGCTGTTTTTTTGCACCTGTGTTTTTTTTTATTTGTGAAGGTTAAAGGTCTGGAAAAATGGTATTTCAAATCTGCTTCATACTCACCAAGGATGGAATGTAAACCCTTGCACTTAAGATGCCCTCTTTGTAATGTGTTATAAAAAAAATTCAGTTATAGCTTTGTTGTACTTTGAGACCTTACTGGTAACGATGAACATATGCCTACTGGGATGTAAACGCTCCCTGTTCCAGTTAGCAAAACACTGTTAGTCTCTACTGACGTTAACAGATGGATGAGGTCACATCGGAAACATCTTTTTCCCATTCAAGTACCATCACGCAACATTAGGCAAGCCTTCTGCAGGTTTGCGGAGGCTTTCAAAAAATTAATTAATACCTTGTTTCGTTAGGGCATATGAAATTTTCATTACTGCTTGAATAATGAATACTTGTTGGATTAATGTCCAAATGGGCTGCCACCTATCTCTCATACTTTGGGGGTTTCCAGTGGGATTGAATACATTACAGTCAATTAATTGATCTTTTTCAAGAGAGGCATTGCGATTAGTTGCTTTGCAATCATTCCACGAATGGTTAATATTGCTGTGAGCTCACCGACTCATGTCTCCTAATGAATACAAAAACAACATTTAAGCATTGCAATATGTTTGAGTGAAATATTGATTTCCAAAGGATCTTCTATTTTAAGTCTAAATGATTTTGCATTGCTATTTTGCATCTTCAGCAACATGGGTGGTCAATCCTCAAGGGTATTTTGAAAAAGAAAAAAGCTCATTATATTCATGCAATACAAAATAACGTGTTTTATTTTCCCTTTTTGTTCCAGTGCGTATAGTTATCAAAGAGATGGACTTCATTAAAACACGTGATGAAGATGAGACTGCCAACCTCATCTGGAGTGACTCAGCCGTGCAGCATGAGAAAATTGCTGAGCTCAGGAACTATCAGGTATATAGCACTGACCATAATATAGTCACCACACCTCAGTTGGACTCACAGGGGCTTGAAGGTCAGATAAGAAAGCTTATTTGCTCGTAATATAGGAATCGAGAACTACACTGATAAAGAAATCATGAATTTTAACCTCTGCACTGGGTTCCAGTGAAGCAGCTCACTTACAAACAGCTGAATAACTATAAGATAGGATTTCAAGGGTTAAACTCTTAAAAAATAAGAGCAACTGTAAACTTAAATGTTTGGAAAGACTCTTTTAAAGAGATCATGTGTTGAAAAGCGTATCTAAAGAAAGGATATAAAAATTAAATAAACATGATGGCTACATTGAACCTGTTTTTGTTTTTTTCTTTGAATTTTTCATTTTAATAGACAAATATTTTTGCAGTAACACATGACATTTAAACTGTAAGAGGCTTGTCAATAATTTATTTATTTATTTTTTTCCTTGTCTGCACATATATTAATGGTTAATACCATACCTATTAACCGTCAATAACTTATAATAATACGATTATGTTAGAACTCTTAAACTTGCTGGCCTCCGCAAACAATGTGACTTTATTATTACTTTGTACATTATTCTTGATTTTATATGTTTGGATACATTTTTAGAGATCACTTTACTAATAACGCAATTCTAGTGTGTAAAGAAATCCAAATATACTATGAGAGATGAACCATTTCAAGTTGTATAAACACAGGGATACATAATATTAGTTCACTTTGAGGAAACCCTGGAGGAGAGATGAGGACTGACTGAAGATTTTCTGTTAATTAAAGTTAAGTTTATCATCTCACTATCTCAAGATCGAAACAGTAGTAAAGCCTTTACTCAACCATAAACAACTGAGGTTGATGAATTGGAAGAGTAGCATGGTGCAAGTTGTGTTTGGTTAAGGGATTCAGGGGGAAGTTGTTTTAAAGATGCAATATCTATAATCCTGACAGAATACATCAAAACAGAATGTAGAGAACTTCATATGACAACAGTAAAATAATAAAAGCACAGTGAAGCGGCCAAAAACAGTGGTGAGAGGACATAACTGAGCAAACTAATGAAAAAAAAAATCAAGAAACTATTACATTGTAAGAATGTAATAAAATATCGCAAGAATGAAAAGAAAAACTGGGGACAAGTGGGGGTTTTAGATGTGTCCATCTGCTTTTCCAAAGATCAGGTGGTAAAAGAGAGACATCAGATAGGAAGCAGTGGTGGACACAGTGAGAGGCTTCACAGAGATGGAAAGATTGACAAGAAGATTGACAAGCAGTGAGCAGCGGGGGCTGGTGGGTCGGGTTTCAGATGTCACAGTGATGGTGATATGATGGGTCCACACAACAAGGGCTGCTCTTTGTGTTGGTCGTGAGTTCTTTGTGCTGGTTTGAGCATGCTTACCTTTGTTTGACCCCTGTGAACCGCAGAATGAACTTGGCTGCTCCCCCTCAGCTCAGCTCTGAGCATTAGTGATCCATCTTCCCGAGTGCTTATTTGATTACTCTGGGCACTAATGATCGATTAAATCACAGGCTGGTCAGAGTACGGCTTGTTAGGATTGGGGCAGCAAGAGTTCAGCTGAGTAGACGGAATATTAGAAATATGGCTTAACGTGTATTAATGGTGCTAATGTCTCACTAGGAATTGATGCTTTGGTTTTAACTTTTATTCGCTTCCTGATGCATCTTTGGTGTTGCATGAAATCGTTTCTTAAAAGAAAAGTAGAAGTACCTCAACAACTGGTTTTGATTTCCTCTCACACGCCTTGTAGTCTTGTGGAATTGGCATAATTGTGCAATTTTGTTCCGAATCCCTAATTATGTCTTGTTTCGTTTGGATAATAATCATGCATTTCTTATACCCCCTGTATTCTTGTTTTTTTTTACTCTTCTCTTCGTCTCTCTTTAAATTTTTTCCTTTTGCTTCAGTGATGCACTGTTAGAGTTTGCTGTCAAATTTCAGTTCATATGAGTCTAATTAACGCCCCTGTTCAGGCTCATTTGGTCAAAGAATACAGAAAACCCAGAGCTTTCCCTTTACATCCACCCCCCCCCCCTTCGGCACATTCAAAGCAATTCATTCAACTGCCACTGCAGGAGCCTGCGATGCAGAACCAATTACCTTGGCCCCTCTGAGCTGAGATTGATTGTTTTTTTCTTATCTCTTCCTTCCCCAACCTTTAAAGTATTAAAAAAAAACATGGTAAACTAAATAAGGGTTGAGAAAGGTCTCAGCGTCACCTTTTTGTTTTGAGTCTGTAATTGGGCATAAATGTCAGAACATTGTAAGCTCACTTCAGGTTGCTGCCTTTTATGTGCTCATTTTTATGAAAGGGTGGGGGTGAAATTGAGTGGCGTAATGGCCCTAACAACATTATTATGTCTGCCTGTCCCTCTGCAGAGAATTAACCATTTCCCTGGCATGGGCGAAATCTGCCGGAAAGACTGCCTAGCAAGAAATATGTCCAAGTAAGTTTTCTGTCTCTCTTAACACATATACGTGATTACTTTGGATCAGTTGCAGATGCAGGAAAAACACAGGAATCTCAAAGCCTGCTGATGCTCTAAGAAGTTACAGCTGGGTACTTGTAACACTCCACAATTCAAGTCAAATAAGGAGGTACTGCTTTGAAAGTACAACATTCATCTTCAGTAACAAAAGAAAAAAAACACGAAAGTGGTGCAAGACTAGATTATTCTTAATGTTGACAATGCTTCCTCATAGGGAAAAGAACTGCTCACTTTTTCTTTCTTTTTCTTCCCAGAATGATTAAGTGCCAGCCTCAAGAGTATAGCTTCATACCTAAAACCTGGATCTTCCCTGCTGAGTACACTCAGTTCCAGAACTATGTCAAAGAGCTACGGAGGAAACGCAAGCAGAAAACCTTTATCGTCAAGCCTGCCAACGGAGCCATGGGTCATGGGTATGTCTGAGGCTAGGAAGTGTCCCAAAGCAATCTATACGCATGTTCTGTATCACTGACAGAAGGGGCATGGCTGAAAAAGCGAAGGAAAGAAAAGAAGGGTGGAGGGAAGAAATTAGTATTAGGACAAATACAACAAAAATAAAATAAGAGAGATTTTTGACCCTGGTATGGGTGTCTGTGGAAATGACATGATTGCTGGGACCAGACTGGGTATTAGAGCTAAGTGGGTGTAGTGAATTTCATTGTGGGCTTCATTGCCCTCGATGGTCACACTTTCCATGAATCAGAAGTTATCCCTGCCAGTGGGGATACACACACAGATACACGCTTGGTCTCTGGCAGTTCCTGTAATTTCTTCCCTGAAGGTCTCTACATGTGATTATTGGATTCCTTTATGAGGTACCATCAGGACAGACCAGACTATAAAATAGACAAAAGATGGCTGCTGCAGGGGATTGTCTTTCAATAGGATCTCTTTATCAAAAGATGAGCTGGTTCTCTTTTGTAGCATTCATTTTGTGTCTCACCATGGGGAGACGCCTCCTGCGTGACCTCATCAGAAGCTCAAATACCATTATGCCAGCTGAGCATGGCTGGCACCTGTGACATCTATGTCAAGAAGACCTAGTCGCTCCTCCTGCATATAGGGGAGACACAGCGTCGGCCGTCGTTCAAAACATTTTCTTGCTTCTCACAAGCCTGCTAAGAACTGTATAATCACATACTAAGCTAAACTCTTCACAGACTTGGTGCACAACTCGGTCACGTGATGCTTGTTCCTAGCGATACAGTCGTTAGCTAGTGAACGGAGAGTGGCAATACATTTCCAAAGCTAGCACTGGTGCAAGATAACAAGACCTTCACCTCTGAAATAGCAATATTTACTTCAGTTCATTCCAAGCAAGTTATCATAAAGTCAAAAAACAAAGGAAACTAAAGTTACATTTTGTTCATACATTTACAAAAAGGTGTGTGGGAAGACTTACAGGATTATTAAAGAGTATGAGTATTTCAATATTTAAATGCTTCCTTACTAACAGTCCTGTAATGATAATACAAAAAAAAAAATCTAAATCCTTCTGTGCAAATTGTATGTATAATTTAGAAAATGCATTAAGACGTATTAATTGCCAATTACTTGTTAAATACTTGGTAAAAGACAACCTTGTTGATTATCATACATCTTCAAACCTTTTTTGAAATTTGTTTTATGTCTGGACATTCCCTGAACTCCACATTTAAACCATTGCACAGTTTGACCCGGTAAACAGAAATGCAAAAACGTTTTCTTTTAGTCAATTTGAACTGAAATTGTCCTCTGAAGATATATCCATCTTCCCTTACAGTGAACAACTTTCGGAAATTAACAGACAACAGATCGTGTTTGGCCTTAAAAATAATTTGCAATGTCAGCAGGTCCACATGAGCTTTCAGTTTTATTAATGTAGACAGTAAAAATGAATGAGCAAGATCACTATATTCTGCCTTATGAATTCTTTTTTTCTTTTGCAAGATGAATCGTGGCTGGACTGTTGTATTGTAATTATGGCCCCAGACTCTGCACAGTAATTGCATTATGCAAGTGAGCAGGAGAGAGTGCAGTGATTTAAATCTGTAATAACTATCTGTAATATGTTTTGCTTGTGTATTATAGCTATTCTTTTTAAAACTTTACTCTTAACACAACTAATATGTGATTTCCAGCTCATTTACGTCTATTATCAAACCTATACCGGAATGTTCCATCAGGGTGAACGGGCACCGCTGAGCTCCCGCCCTGCGTTTGTACGAGAACAGGTTATATGCGGATCTCAGGATCCAGAGCAAATTTAGCTAATTCTGCTGGACACGTTCCCTCGCGTTCCGATGGTTCCCCAGGAGTTTTGTGGCAGGACAACGGGAGCAGAGCTGCGCGGGCAGTTGAGCAGCCTGTAATTGACCCACACCGTGCAGAATTAATCATCTTGGTCATGGATGAATTGGGTAAGCTTTGAAATAATTAACTTTTTTTTAAACTTAACACATAACTGCATCAAGTATTGTAACTACATCAGTAATAACTGATATATGGCTCTTGGTAAAAAAAAACACACAAAACCTCCTCCTTGGTTGACGGATAGAATGTAAGGAGAGAGAAAGAGAGAGAGGGGGGGAAACTGCAGGACATGCATAGACATTAGGAGTGGGAGGGATCATGAGAGTAATTGTTTTAAAAAAAGTATTTAAGAAAAAAGTGTAATTATTTCTATTCATGGATAACCGTTTAGACAAGCATTGAACTAAGACATGCGCAGACGGCATCTGTGAGGGGTAAAGATAAAAAAAAAAGTTTTAAGATACACTAAAAAAAAAACACAAACTCGTTTTTAAACAAATATTGAGCTGTGATATTTGTATTACAATAAGCCTCTTGTATTTGTTTATTTATTTTTATACTCGTTTTGAACCTGAGAATGAGGGACCACAGGTAGAGGATGAAAATCCTCCCCTACCTTTCATTGAGACACATTATTTCTTGCTTGCAACACCAGAAAATCGAGTGCGAGAACCCGAATCCTTCCCTGATTGTTATCGGGACGTAGATTTTCTCTCTGGTCAATTCAGCTTATGACTGTCTATTGAAAATGATATAGAAGATGTATTGTAAGGGATTTTTTTTTAAAAGGCGTGTGTGTACCTCAGCGTGTACCTACCTTGTGTTCCCTTTTTCCCAGTCTTACCTTACAGCAGTGTTTCCTAACTCCGGTCCTCTGCTCTGTAAAATGCTCAAGCTCAGTTAGCATTTGGGAAAAATCACAGAGATGTTGCACTTTGATATATAGAGAGATTTGTTTCTGTGTAGATTACATAAAAACCTTTCTCAAAAATAAACAAAGCCTTTTGGATATCCAGCCGAGCCGACTGATACCAAAAGCAGGGCAAAGTGCATCCTCAAATACAAGCTCTGTAAAGGTATTCAGTTGGAGCCCTCTGAAATCGAGGAACCCCGCCGAAAGACAGGTAGCCGAAGTGTCCGAGGGGAAAAATTGAGGATTGTGTGCTCCAGACACCACCATGTTATCCTTAGGTTACTAGAGAGAAATGAAAAAGAAAATTCAAATCTTTCTAGGCTGGAGGTTGATTTTGACCCTTGATTCAAGAACTGCTTCTCGTGTCTCATCCCTGGGCCCAGCAGACCTATGTTTCCAAAATGTGTTCCGATATATATATATATATATATATTCTGAACTGATGTAAACAAAGGAAAAAGTTCAATTTGTGGAGGTTAATGCCTGATCTTTTGAAGGTTTAACTTTGTTTCCAGCATATCAGAAACTCCTGCTCCTGCCACTCCTGAATTTGAGCTTCTGATGAAAGTGAGACACGTTAATCAAAGAAACTCGAGTTACATGCTTCTGTCATGATGCCAGCATATTTCATACTCGCTGTCCTGTGGGATGAGTGCATCCTCAGTTTGTGATGTTGCATTTTCGTTTTGGCTTTAGGAGTTTAAATACGAAGTACTTGCTCCGGCTTTCCTGAACTGCAAGAATGGTAATCTGGATTTTTGTGTGCATGAGGACCTGTTGTGCAATCAGAGAAAAAAATGTTGACAATCAAAACAACTTTTGAAGCTTAAACCTTTAAATTTGTATTAATATCTGTAAGGAACTTCCAACCCATAGTGCTCGCATATTAGAGTTGTTAGTAATATTTTACCACTTTAATGTGAGTAAATGAGGGTGGAAAATGTTTACATTTTGCGGTTACATGCACATCTAAATCAAGCTATTGGCAACATTCTAGCTAAGGATAAAAGTGGGGTTTCTGAGAAATCCAAGTATACATGCGCGAGAAGACAATCGATTATTGAGTGCGGTGCGTTCGATTCCACGATTATAGGCGGCGCCACACACACTTTTGCGTTGGTGTTCTTCCGGTTAGTTCTTTGTTGCTCGTTTTCTTCTTCTCCTACTGTGTTGATATTCTGGCTTTCGCGGTGTCGTCACTTCCAGAAGGGGGAGTCCCGGGGCAGTCACTAGTTCTATTAAGCGTGCGTTGCGTATACATGCCGGAATAACTCAAATTAGGACGCATTATCTTGGACTAATAGCTCGATCTCAAAAGCTTCAGTTTGGTTCGACTGACTACAGCCGGGCTAAGGTGTATACATGGCTTTTAAACATTTTATAGCAGTCGGATTATGGCAACAATTCGACTGTTAGTGCATGTAAACGTACTGAGTGAATTTTTTTTTTTATCCCCCTTTTCATATGGCGTGGAATAAGGGCCAATATTAAGACTATTGTGCAGCCAGCAGTGTCTACATCTTTGTCGCAAGAGGCTATATCCAATCTGATTACCAAATTAAAAAAAGAGTCCTTAAGTATTATATAAAGAAGTGTGTTTATTCAACTCCTTTTAGTACAGTAATCCGGTCTAGTTTTGAAGTGAATTGGACAGATGGTATGAATGATATTGAAAATAAAATGTGCCTTATTTCATTCATTCTGTGATTTATTGATGGTCCCTAAAAGAGACCTTTTCGGCTCCGTAGTGAATCCCCGCTGAAGATCCAACATAAAACTAACTTCACCGCTGTGACTATTGTCGGCTTTGGCACAATAGCTGTCAGCGTCTCGCTATAAATGCCCAACCCGTCCAAAGTTAAAGACAGCTGAGGACGTGCCTAATGCAGTGGGTGACCAGTGTGGGCATGCTAGCGGTTAACCTCTCCAATGGTAACGTACGTCGGAGACAGTAGGCGATCCAATGAATTGCTCGGTTCGACACCAAAATGACCAGCCAAGTAATGTGAGTAGTCGCCGTCTCAGTTGCCAGCCGCTCAGTTACCGGTGCAGGACTATCAGTAATAAGATTATTAGCCCAATAGTCTTCATTTTGGCCCTTATTCCGCGCCATACTTTTCATACACACACCAGTGAACACATCAAGGGCAATATGAGTTTCAGTGTTTTGCCTGAGGGCACTTAGACATATGGACTGCGGTCCAGAATTGTAGCTTCAACTTTCAGGTTGGTAGCTGACTGTTCTGCTTTTTCAGCCACAGCTGGCCTGCATAGATAGATAGATAGATAGATCTAGAAAGATAGATCTATTTATCTACCTCTTTTTCACCCACCCACCCTGATGTTATGCAAGGTTAATGCATAACATATCAAAAGTAAAGAAATAGAGGTATGTAAAGAAATGTATAGGACCACGGTATGTCGAGGCTGTGTTACATTTAAGAAATAAACTAAACTGTAAAATTCCCAGGCAGTGAAATACACAGACTATGAAACGTCAGTAAACAAATATACATTCTGAAATGCATATGTACATCTAAGTATGAGTGTAAAAGAGTGCACTGACAGAGCTTTTTGCAGACTTAATGGCACGAGGTAGAAAAGATTTCCTGAAACAATCCCTATAACAGAGCTTTTGGAGTCTTGGAGGAGAAACGCCGTGGTCTGTCCAGTGTGTAGTGGTGAGGGCAGTCGGGGTTATCCATGATAGATAACAATTTGTTCAGCGTCGTCTGTTCGCCACAGCCCCACAAAAGTCTCCTGTCTGCAGCCAACGACCTTCTTTATCAGTTTATTCAATCTATTTGTGTCACTGGCTGCAATACTGCTTCCCCGGCAGACAACAGAGAGGAGCGGACGACTGGCCACAACAGATTCGTAGAACATCTCCAGAATCTCGCTGCACACATAGAAGGATCTCAGCTTCCTCAGGAAATGGAGTTGACTCAGTTCCTTCTTGAAATTACTGAGATTGTGAAATTATTATTGCATTTTTTCGGTTGGTATTTTATTCTTTGAAAATGTGATATCTGAAGTGTATACATGATAAAATATTTTGGATAGCCTCCATCACAGGCACCAATAGGTGGGGATGTTGAAGTGCAAATCACTCAGTATGCCTTACCTCTCCTTCCAATTCTCTTTGAATTTGTCCTTTCTGGTATAATGTGAGTATTACTTATATCTCCATGCCGCACTAAGCCCTTATTTATTAAAGAATAAAGACTGAATTATTGCAATACATTAAGAATATAAAAGATGATGAGTTTAGCTCGACCACTCAGTGGCATTCAGCTCACGAGATTAGATTATTTTCTTTTTTTTTAATGGTGTGACGCGACAGGAAATTAAGTTATATCCCCCCACTGTAATTTATTTTTCTGTCGGCCAACTAAATGAAGTTATTGTTTATGTCTGAGCCCCAGCTTGTTATAAAGGAAACAAAATAAAAGCCCATGCAGAGCTTTAAAAGGGGAGCTCCCCTCAAGTACCAAATTAAATAGGCTGGGGAGAGTGGGCTGTGATTATCTGACACCACAGCTCATCAATCATGTCATCTTCTCCTCAGATACTTTACTCAGCTAACTAACACTGTTAACCCCGTCGTCGTCATTCAGCTTGCTGAACGCCTGTTAAGAGAGTTTTGGTCAGGCTGCAAACACTTTCTACATCTTTTTTTTTCTCCACTATTTCCACTTTTTTTACTGTAAGTGTTCCAGTTATTTGGATTGCAAGAGTAAGAGCTGACTAATGCTGAGGCAGGTCTACAAGAAGGAGAGGTTTCATTAAACCTATAAGAGGAGGAATGCATGCTGATCTTAGTTCAAGCACAACCTGGTTCCATCTAACTTTAGGCTATTTCTTGGATTTGTCCTTAATAAAGCTTTTTATGAGCCTTTCTTCAGTATGCTTTTGCTTCTTTACAGTTAAATGAGAAGGCTAATTATTTGTTTAATTTACAAAAGCATGAACTCCGTGTTTTCCCAGGAAACTTTCTTGCTTGGCTGTGATTACAGAAGCTCTAACAATGTTGCCCATCTGATGGATTGGTGCAAAAATGTATCGATATCTCAAACCATACACTTTGAGTAATCGATTGTTTATGTCTTGACCTTCACTGGGTGTGTGGTGTGTTTGCTTGCATGTGTACAATGGACCTACCCCCAGGCTGTGCATGCAACCAGTTTAGCCTAAGTCTGGCTTGACTATGACTGATGACCATATAGGTCAGTTGCGAAGCGAAGGATTGTTTAGAAATGACCCTGCACCCTCCACACAAATGCAGACAGAGACACATAGCTTTGAAAATATTACCCTTCACTCTCGCAAAGCTGCATGGATGTCCAGATGCTAATTCAACAAATGTTTTATTCCAGTAAGCAATGGTCTGCGTACCATAAGACCTGAGTTAAAGTGACATGAGACCTAAGCTAATGAATTTGAGTGAAGTTTAAAACTGAGCACGGTGTGTGCTCATATTAACCTGTGCACAGTTTTCCGGCTGCCAATGCATTTAATGCACAGAGGCATTCAGACTGATAGGGATTTGGCTTATGAAAAAAATAATAAATAACAAAAAAACAAACTACAATTTTCTCCAGATAAATACAGTATAGTTCACACAAGCCATTAATTGTATGTTACGCGTTTGTTGTGCAGGTGCACATTTGCATTTTAACAGTTTTAGTTAGATAGAAAAGTAATGAACATTATTCAAAACAATTCGAAATGCATGTGGCTCCACAATAAAGTAATAGTAAATAAACACATTGAAATCAGCATATTGTTTGCCTCAATTTTTAGCCTCAATGTGAATATATGACAACAAAGACCGTGAACAAGACTGATGACATTGGCGCTGTGCTCTCATCTGTCATTTTTTTAATTATCTTTTTTGTCTTTATCATGCCATATTTTATTATGCCGCTATAATTTCCCCTCAAGGATTAATAAAGTTTCCTGTCGATCTAGGATCTCACTTATCCGCAACTGTGAGAAGCTGCCAGCCCAGGAGCACTTTATCGTTCAGGAGTACTTGGACAAGCCTTTCCTGATGGAGGGCTACAAGTTTGACCTACGCATCTACATCCTGGTCACTTCCTGTGACCCACTTCGCATTTTCCTGTACAATGACGGCCTGGTTCGCATGGGCACAGAGAAATACCATGCACCCAGTGAAGCCAACCTGGTGAGTCACAGATAATGGCATTATTATCATCACTACTTGTAATGTGTTATCTTGGACATTAACTTTAAAGTTTTAGAACGTATTATATGCTGTGTGTAGTGTTTTTTCCCCCCTTTATTGTGTCCCATACGTATTGCCGTACTTATTAACAACAGATGGCATAATTCTGAGCATTTTACGGTTAAAATGACTATTTTACTTACTATATGCCTTGACTATAAGTTGTGGCTGTTTATATTTACATTCCCCCACGAGTGCAAGCAGAAGTTGCATATGACCTCAGCCACTTGGCTAATGCGAGACTCCAAACACATAGAAGCTCTTGCATCTGGTCAGGGACAAGAGCGCTATGAGGATTATGTTCTTTCATTTATTTAGTGCTTTCAAGATCTTCAAGTCTACACTACAAAAGGAAAACCTACAGAGATGGGGGTCGAACCACATCTTGTGAAGTGGTTCATGTCTCACAAGGAGGCCCCAGTGTATCTGGCTGAGGGCCAGCTCAGAGGTTGTGGTCACCAGCACTGCGGCTCCTCAGGGAAAATTTCTCTTCCCAGTGGGTCTGCTGTTGAATGATAGATTGAACTGGTCCATTGACAGAGATTCACTCTTCAGGAAGGGAGAAACTGCTTTTTTTTTGGAAGAGGCTAAGGTCCTTTAACATCTGCCAGAAGCTGCTTTTGATTTTCTACCAGTGTGTCATGACAAGTGTCCTCTTCTATGTTGTGGTGTGCTGAGGAGGCAGTATTAAGCCCTGAGTATTAAAGAAAGAGATGCACTACGACTGTACATGCTGGTTAGGAGCTTGGTTCTGTAGTGGGTAAGGAGCTGGGGCCTCATTTATAAAGCTTGCGTGCGCACAAAACAGGGCTTGAAAGATATGCACGCCACCTTCTACGCAAAGGTTGGGATTTAAAAAAAAAAAAACTAACGTGAAAATGTGCGTATCTTTACGCCAACCCTGACCCTAGCGCACGAACATTTTGAAGATATGGGGAACTGGCGACGCAGGCGGTGAGGTGGTGAAATGAAGCCAGATTCATGTCATACTTTTAATGTCATCACATATCACACTTATAGATCCTTGTACACCCAAGCCGGTGTTCTGCTGAGTTGTCCTACCTCCGCGAATCGTCCTACCCGTAGGATGAAATGATATACTTCTCTGCCGAGGTGTCCTACCTTGGCAGAAAATACTACCGTACGATCCCCGTTTCTTTTATCTCATAGATAAATGTTGATGTCTATGTGGAAGCGTGGTCTATGTGGAAGTGTGATCTGACAGGTTTTTTTCTTCCGCCGAAGCGTCGTACACATAGATCTATGTGGAAGCACATTCTGACTTCCTGCTGTTAAATCGTCTATTTGCATGAAAAATCCTTTTGAAAAAAAAGAAACTGAGATAAAAGATACGGGGATCGTACGTTAGTATTTTCTGCCGAGGTAGGACACCTCGGCAGAACACCGGCTCGACATACATGTATGTCTCATTCATCCCGACGCAGAGCAGAAACAAGCTGCAGGAAGCCGCTGCGCATGTTCAGCAGGCTCCCATAAGCAAACCTTCATTTCAGCATACAGTGGGAACCCCATCTTCCTCCAATGATTGGATGGGCTTATCTGATTTCGTTGACTGGAACTTCAACTTTGATCAAATGAGCCAGCAACCCCAAAACATGGTAGCTGGAACCCAGAGAGACGACCTACCAATGCGATGGTTCAAATACAATCATCAAGTATTTTGCATTGACCATTTATGGTATAATGTGGGCGTGTAGAGGGCGGGATATGAGGCGAATTCACGTGTGCAACCTTCCAGCTGGACTGTGATTTATAAAGCGAACATTGCGTGGAAGTATGCGTGCACACGGTTTTATAAATCCGGATTTTTTCGTGCGCACGCCATTTTCGGCTTTTGAGCGCACGTACACTTTTAGTATGAATCCTACGCACTCTTTTATAAATGAGGCCCATGGTCTTGTGGCAGGCTGTTGACAGTGACCTGCTATGGTGGTAATCACCAAACCAGGTGGTGTTGGGAGGTGATCAAGCTGAAGAAGAAGTCTTACAAGGCTTGGTTAGCCTGACACAGCCAAGGTGCAACAGGGGTCTGGTTTTTTGGCCAAAGGATTCCATCTCTTACTTTTTTTCCAGATGTTGTGGTCCTGTTGGCTTCATTGAGTCGTGGTCTTCAGCTTTCCTTGGAGAGGTTTGCAGTTGAGTGTGATTAATCAGAAATGAGAATCAGCACCTCCAAATCTGAGACCTTGGTTCTTGGTGGGAAAAGGATAGAATGTCCTCTGGGTTTGGATTGAGATGCCACCTTAAGTGGAGGAGTATAAGGAACATCTAAGGATGTTTTTCATGAGTGAGGGAAGAATGGAACCGGAGATTGATAGTGAAATCAGCCTGTACAGGTGTGTAGTAGTACTAAAGAGGGAGGACCTGGCTGGGCGGGAAACACCTCGGTAATCTCCCAAATCTTCTGATTGGTGTTTTTTTTCAGAGGGATTAAAATGCACTATAGTAAGATTGTAGTTGTTCACAGCTCAGACCCAAGGAGAACTGCTCACCGTGTATGAGAAGCTTTACTGCCAGAGAAAACTTGGTTACTCCTTATGGAATTGGTTTCTTTTATAACATGCTGTTTTTCCATAAAGCATTTATATATCGAGCCAACACACATGCTGCACTGTGGTAAACAAACCAGAGGTGGATGGGAGCCGCTGAAAATATTGATAAATATTCAGAGAACAAACGCTTTACCTGCAGCTCAAAAGCTTTTAAGCAGTTTTCTCTCATACATTTGCCTCAAATGAGGAAAAAAATAACTTGGTACTGCACCTAATTATCGAAGGTGAAACCATGAAAGAGGAAAGCTTGGACAGCCCCGTTATTTCTTTATTTAACAACACAATCTGTTGCTTTCCCGTGAACAGCTGTTCAGAAGTGAAATGAATCCACTGCTGAGCCAGTATTACTATCCATTAATGTGACTGCGGCAGTACAGATTCTTGCCAGTGTTGAAAGTGATGCATATATATTACCAGATCCTACCTAGTTAGATTTCCATCACAAAATGTTCCATAAGAAACCAGGGGCGTCATCAGACTTGAAACTGACATGTTCGGTTGCCACATCATGAAAGCGATGAATGTTTGAAAGAGACTTTAAAGGGGATTTTTTACACATGCCTTAAAGTTGATATCAGTAGAATCTTTGTTGTCTGTATATTAAAAATCTGGTCTCTGTGAAAGTTAAAGCACAGAACACCATTGACGTTACTTCTACTTGTATCCAATGCTCAGTGGGTAATTACAGTAGATGCACCAACATAGAACAAAGACTAATGTATAATAATCCTCATCAAAACATGCATCATGTTTCCAGTCAGCAGTTCAAAAATGCAGATAATTACAATTCAAGACAGATATTTAAGGTTAAAGATAGATATTGATTTCTCTCTACAGTGGATCATGTTTTCATACAGACACAAGGACAGAATGTGTAGTTGTATAATAAAAGCTGAGCATAAATGTCCATTCGGTATATTAGATGCCTCTCGTGAGGTTCTGCACCTGCTGAAGCAAACTGTTGCGGTTGAAGGGATACAAACACATCATATCTAAAATATGAACACAGAGACACAGCTCGACGTCACGCACCCTTCCTGAGATACAACCCTACAGTTCCTTATTCAGCGTGGCACATGATGGAGTAAGTCATGTCATGAAGATGGATGTTTAATCCCACAGTGAGTGGCTGCCAGACAGGCCTGCGGGCTCAGTATTAACTATTTAAGCTAAGGACAAGGATGTATTGTTTTCAGATGAGATGGTGTTTAAATATGTGGAAACAACAACGGTTATAAAGTGGATAGTTCTAGTCAACTATTCAGTCACATATTGTAGCCATGCACAGTGGAGACTATAGGGAACTGTAGTTTTGACGTGTCTGGAAGTTTTAGATTTTTAATGTATAGCGAGTATCATTTGCCATAAGACAAGTATCATGTCTATCAGCCTTCCACAGGATCTTGTAGAGATGCTCTGGCAAATGTCAATAAAGGAAACTTGTGATTCTAACATCCACATTGACTTTTTGTTTATTGTAGTAAATATAAATCCAACATATTTTATGTCTTGTTCCATCAACCTTATATCTTTTATTCATTTGTTCATAACATCCTTCAATGATTCAAGGAATCTGGAAGAATTTTAATATGTCACAAGCATAAGTAGGATTTTCCATGATCTTCGATCAACCAGATGTCATTGCATTAACAATAGTCACTCAGCAATGTGTAACCAAAAAGTCCCTGATGTTAACCTCGTCTTGAAGTCTTGTCAACTTTTCCGGGCTTGAAAGGATCTGCAATGGACCATCACCCATTGGAAACTTGTTGTGGTTAGTTGAATCAGCATTCCAGATCTTACCCAGACCAAAGATAAAAAAAGACTATCCCGACTGTTTTCAGCAAAGAGCCTGTGTGGGTGTGGGGTTGTATCAGTATCCTTTGCAAAGGTAATTTACACTTCTGTGGTGGGAGAATATTCATTTACAAAAGTACCTTGAGATTTTACAGGACCACGCTGCCTCTGAGATGAATTTCCTTTTTCATGGAAGATACAAAACCACATTCTAGACACATTACAAAGACAAGGGCTGAAGAAGAGGGTCAAGGTACCGGACTAGCCTGCCTGCAGTCCCGACCTGTCCCCAACAGAGAATGTATGTTGAATTTTAAAACAAAAAATCAAAAAGCATCAACATATACAACTTAATATTTCCAAAAAGGGTCAAAATAACAACTGAAAAAGCTTAATCACTCAGCATCTTCCATGACAGAGCCTCTTAAGTGATGTGACAAGGCTGAAAGTGCGTGAGAAAGAAAATACTGAGGAGAAATAATGTGGCAGCCATGGCCAAAACTGTTAATCAGATGAACATGTTTGAACTTTGTACTGCTGTTCAGATGATATGTAAAGATTTCATCCTTGATGCTGTTTGTAATTGTTATTCTTCTGGATATTCATGAAAAGTATATATGACCACTAAATTCACTGCAATAATGATTCAATGATGACGTTTTTTCTTTCTACACTGGAGATATGTGCAACTTCCAATGAAATTAATATTAAACTGTACCTATTCAAAGTAATTATGAGGTATGCAATCCATATGAGAATAGGAAAGATGAGAAAATGATCTTGATTTCTTCTTCAGCACAGCAATGACAGAAAATAAAGGAATATGACTTTCATATATCAACAACATATCCATCTGGTACAAATTTGTTTTACTGTTGCTATGGTTTTTAATGTTGTCAGAACTTATAAAAAGAGGTTAACTTGTCTTATGCAAAATATATTTAAGTCAGTTTTTGATCAGATTATCAAGAGCAAGGCTTGCTTTGAATGTTTTGTTTCATGTATATCTGCCAGCTACGTGGCCTGTGTAATACATAAAGCATCTGAAATGTGCCTGTTTCTTAGATGTTTGTCGCTGTGTAATCAATTAGGTTAATGTTAAAAAAAGCCCTTCTGGTATCTATTTGTCTCCACAGAGCCAGCTCTACATGCATCTCACCAACTACTCAGTTAACAAACACAACGAGAACTTTGAACGAGATGAGACGGTGGACAAAGGAAGCAAGAGGTCTATCAGCTGGTTGACAGAGTTCCTCCGCTCCAATGACTACGACGTCACCAAGCTCTGGGGTGACATCTCAGTATGTAGTTCACCCAAACAGATCCTAACATCTACACAGTTTCATGCACACGCATTGTTTTATATGCATGTATTCCATCTAAGCAAAGGATGTGCAGTATGATAACAAAAAAACTCCACATATGCAAGATCCAAACAACATCTGCAAATGTTATCTCATCGTGTACTCATGTATAAACAGGCTGTCCCTACAAGCCAACCGTCACTGCAGAGAATGCAGGAGTGGAGGAGCTGAAGTTGCAGCTACGATTTGTTATGACATTCATTTAAGGAGTTTGCTTAATTCCAGGAAGAGCTCGGTGAAAACATCATTCCTGGAGGGTGAACTTTTACTCTCTGGAACTGCTCTCAACGCATCCAAAAACCTGAAAGTTGTTCATTCTCTTTTTTCATAGTATGTCGGGGAAATTCTTCAAAATATTTCTACACTTGCAGCCCTCTCTTCCTCTCATGGCAATTTTTGTCTCTCCTTCTGCATTTTAATTTCGTATTTCTTTTGACACATCTTTTCAGTGATTTCACATCTTTTTTAAGTGTTGATCTTTTTTGATTTTAGATAGATAGGTACTTTATTTATCCCACAAGGGAATTTATCGTGTTTCAGCAGCATATCAATTTAGAGAAACAAGTAGAAATTTGAATAAAATTAAATTCAAATTTGAATAATATATACACAACAGGAAAAAAAGAAAAATATGGGTAATAATTTAACAAAAGAACATAAGCCCTGGCAATACAAGAAGGTACTTATTTAGATGTGCAGGTGTGATTATCTGTCACATTATTGTAGTGTTATGGAGAAGGGTAGAAAGGGCTTTCTTAACCATTCTTTATTTATCCATTTATCTTTACTTTTTTCGGTTCAGTTATTTGAGCTTTGTAGTCCCTTAGTGCTTGCTCTCTGTTCTCATGGTGCATTTAAGTTCCTGTAAAAGCCTTATTGGTCGTTGACGTCACATTTGTACATTCATATTTGTGGCCAGTATTTTACCTGTTGAGCTAAGTTCTCACACGGTTAACAGTTCTTTGTCCCTCTCTCACATCGGCCCTGTGTAACGTGGTGAGCTGTGAAGACCTAACACAGTCACTCATAGTTTAAGTTTGATAGTGCTGTGCAGTATGAGAAAGAAGAACCTTCAATAGCACTCTTCAGAAAACATGTGAGTGATGTCACAGGGGGATTGTCCAGCTATTTGTATATACAGTATATGGATTTAACCTCATAGGCTTCAGTTTCAAAGCTGCAGCTTTTCATTGTTGCTGTAAATTTGAGAGAGCGGTGGCGAAGACAGGGAAACATGGACAAATGAGAATGTGGAGGGGCT
Source organism: Cololabis saira (assembly GCF_033807715.1). Classification (NCBI taxonomy): domain Eukaryota; kingdom Metazoa; phylum Chordata; class Actinopteri; order Beloniformes; family Belonidae; genus Cololabis; species Cololabis saira. The sequence goes on from NC_084599.1 coordinate 23,794,662, forward strand.
TATTGCATGTAAAATAAGTTAATCAGAGATGCGCGCAGAAACTTGTTAAACTAATATTTATATTTATGCAGATGAGGAAGATAAAACAAATGAAAAGTAGAGAAATTCAAAGAGCCTAACAGAATAAATAAAGCCCAGGGACACGGGCACACAAATACAAACATGAAGTGCTAGGCAATGGGCCAGTTCTGGAAGGCCAGGATAAGGAAAGAGGTGATGTGAGCAAGGACAGAGAACAAAAACACACACATGCACACCAGCCAGTGCTAGGGACTTTGGGCATAAATGTGGTAGGGGGACCAGGTGTTTGTGCTGTGCAGCCTGTGGGTCAAGACGGGTGGATGGATTGACATATATATGTGGAGGTGTTTGAGCGACACACAGATTGAAAAGAGAAAAGGGGGTGCACCCTTATCAGGCGAAGGCCAGACCACCATACCCCCTCTCCTGCACGCAGCACTCAGACTGAACTGGGCAAAACTGCAGACCAGCAGCACTGTGGGGGGCTGTCTGGTGAGGGGAGGCTTTGTGCAGAGCTTTCATGTGTGTCAGAGTTAACATGTTTGCCACAGATGCACAGTGGGGTAGGATGGTAGGTTGAATCCAGCAAGCATACGTGCAAACACAGATGCACAGGTTGCACACTACGAGCAACACAGATGGACCTCCATCAACACTGGTGAAAATCCTTGTCACAATGCTCTCTGCTAGTAGTACTAGTAGTTTCTTTTCTATTGTTGAAATTACAAATGACAAAGAATAACCGTGTAGAAATAATTTTTTTGTGTTGACACTGAGAATGTAGAGAGAGAATGTATATTCGGTCATGTTTGGTATGTGGAGTAATTGATTTATTATCTCTGAAAACGTAAAGCATTGTTATTTTTTTATGGTTGCAACCTACAGTTAAGAACATTAAACATTTTAATGACCATCAATAAAAGCCAAACTCTATGGTTCATTGATGTTAATTAACTGATCTTTATTACTACACTTTAGTGATTCGCTCTTTGTCGTTGTCCTTGCATGTGTCTTTCTAGGAGCTGGTGGTGAAAACATTGATAGTGGCTGAGCCCCATGTGCTGCACGCCTACCGCATGTGCCGCCCCGGTCAGCCACCAGGGAGCGACAGTGTTTGCTTTGAGGTCCTGGGCTTTGACATCATCCTGGATCGCAAACTCAAACCCTGGCTACTGGAGGTAAAACTCTGAATCTGCATTTGTTTGTTATGAGTGCACATGGCTTGTCACATTTCCAGGCATTTCTGCTTCCTGCTGCTGGAAAAAAGAGATGTTTTTTTCCCAACGTAATTGAAAAGAACCTATCTATTTTTATCACTTGAGATTTTCAAAAATAACAGAAATAACAATAATAATGTTTTTAAATTTCTTTCCTACCGCTGAAGTGACAGCAGCTCCAAAACTGGCTTAAGTAGGAGTGAAGGAGACATTACCACACACTGACAGAGAGCATAAACATACACTGATTTTGTTTGTACAGGCCTGTCTCCACACACAAACACCCACACAGTGTCAAGTATCTATTTACGGTCCTTCAAATGCGTGGAGATACCCCAAAAATGAAATGGAAAAATGAAAGCATTGCACACTGTGACAACCATGCTCGCACAGTTACATGCGTATTTGTATTCAAACATGCCCACGGATAAATATTTATAGAAACACATGCAAATCATACAGGAAAAAAAAAATAAAAATGCTCTCACACGTCATGGATAAAAAAAAAATATAGGTCATGATGGGAGGTTTACTCACAAGATACTGGCCCTTCATTTTGCCAGTGTTAGTTTCACTGAAGTGTCACTCATTCTGGAGATGGATTGAAATCCACCCCAGGATTTCTGTCTCACTGCTCTGATGTCAGCTAGTCAGTTAAAGTGTGACCTAAATCCGTTAACCCGAAGTGGCTGCACCCCCACCCCCTTTCCACAAACTGACTCAAGGATGTGAGACGCCATTGGAATAGTCGATTTTTTTTTTCTTCTTCCCACTTTTCCAACTCAAAATAACATTTTTTAAAAAGTCTCAGTTTTAGGGAAGAAGTGACATTTGTAAGTTTTTGTTGTGTTTTTCCCCAGTTCCTGGTTTTTGTGAGACATAGCCGAATTAGTGATATCATTACTATACCTGTCGCTTTTTTGTGTAACTGAGCAGAAGTAGTTTAGAAAAGAATGTGCAACGGATAGCAAGGGGATGATGTTCCCTTTGACTGCGGGTGCACTGTGCCATTATGTGTGCGTGTGTCTGTGTGTGTGTATGTGACACGTACCAAACAGCCGTGAATGCAGTTGTTACACTCCAGCAGTAATGATCCCCCCTGTGTTACTAGCAACTCTCTATAACTCTCATCAATTAACATCCCGTACACACACACACACACACACACACACACACACACACACACACACACACACACACACACACACACACACACACACACACACACACACAGCTCTCTTTCATGAAACATTTACATTAACAATCATTTATTTCCAAAATTCAGCTTATACATTTGGGCATAGTTCCAAGCACAGAGCCTTCAAAACTCCACTGCATCTGCCGTTATGCCTAAAAATAACTTTATAACTTCATAAAAATAACCACTTTTTAGCATGTTGCTTTCCACTTCTGCTCTGCAGGGATGAAACATGCAGGCAAACCCAAAGGCGGCTTGCCACAAACACTACCCTGTAGCAAGCCCTCAGGTCTAAATTGTATTTTTTAGCAGATATTTTTGCAACATTTTGTAGTAAACTTAATCTATTTCACACCATTTCACCATTTTTTTTTGTTGCTTCTGCATCGCTACAAGACAGTAAAAATTGTGTCAGAAATTGAAACACGACCTAAGCCTTGCAGGTTTGTTTTGAATTTGCAGACTCCACCGCTCCAGCTTCCTTATTGGTGTCACAGTGAATTACGTGTAGGACCCCTTGTTAGCCAAGCTGCTGTTCTGACAGTGTCCTCTCTTACTCTTTAAGATGTCAAAGCCAGTTGTTGGACATGCAAACTCACAGCCAGGAAATGAAAGTTCAACCTGTGTAGACTCAAAGTCAGTTGGATAGCTGAAAGCTCAATGGTATCGTATATAAGAGACTGTCAAATGACATTAGTAGTGTCCTTCACATTGCATTGCAGAAGAAACATGATTACCTTTCACATCCTCCAATTATGGTTCCAGAAAAAAGCCACTATTCAAAATAGTGTATCTCCAGACTTCTGTTATTAGAGGATGTATTTTCTTCAGCCTGTCACAGCATGAAAACCCCTGTGCACAATATAATACAGCCACCCTTTGTAAACAGAGGAGCACAAGAGAAATCTCTACAAATATACTGTTAACTAATACCCATATTTGGGGAGAAATGGTACACACAACGAGCACATATCTAACTGCTGAAAAAGCTTGTCACCGGGGGAAAAAAAATAAAACGCAAAAGCAATGAGATTCACACCAAGCTCAGGCATCAAACAGGCGCATTGTGCTCAAAACAAAAATCGAAAGGGGAGAAGAGAAGGGAAACGGAGAGAGATGGGCTTTTGTGTGATCCTTATCTTAATTCAGCAGTTTTCAACACAAGTTTTGCCTCCTATTGACATTCAAAACAGCAGCACTACATGGGGGACACATTTACGCACACACACACACACACACACACACACACACACACACACACACACACACACACACACACACACACACACACACACACACGCTCACTTACTCAAATGGCGTAACCTGAGACGTTCACTTTCATTAAACAGGCCCAGACAGCATCTGTGTCTCGTATAGGAGAGGCGTTTCATTGAGCCGTGATCTTCGACACACACACACACACACACACACACACACACACACACACACACACACACACACACACACACACACACACACACACACACACACACACACACACACACACACACACACACACACATACACGCACACGCACACACTCACACACAATCTGCCTAGACTTTCTTTTGTCAAAGCCAAGGCTTTTAGTTTAAGGGGTTCATTGAGTATTTCCTTTGTCTTCTGCAACCAAAATAAAAAAAAGCAGTAATAACATAATCCATGCACATTTATTAGCTCAGTGTAGGAGCTGCCTCATGACAGGCTTCACTTAAATATTCAACATGCATAACGTGGGCTTAAAAATTGGGGTGTTTGGGTCACAGAGAACGGCACACATCTCCAAATTCAGTGTGAGTCATGAATGAGGGAGGAGAGCATTTTATTTAATGGCAAAATATGGAAGTGAGACTCTATTACCCTTCATTCTCACACAAAACCCAACCCCTTATCCAGGGTCCATGTGCTGTAAACCAACATGACAAATGGTGTCAAATGTATTGAGCAATATCAAGACCAAACATTTGTGTTATATATATGTATATATATATATATATATATATATATATATATATATATATATATATATATATAAATATATTTATGTTCAGACATTCAGAATGCAATGGAAAGAGACCCGACACGTGCACACACGGGCTCCTGGTAGCGTAAAAGTTCATTAGCTTGTTAGGGCTACAATTGAGTTGAGAATGGGCATGTAAATATGTATAAATTATAAAGAGTTAACATCTGATAATCTAAATGTGATTTGCATCACATGTGTGTGTGTGTTGCATTTGGTGTTTGGTTTCCAGACAAACATAGATCATGGGAGACACGGCTAAGGATGAGTCTGTGTTTTTGTGTAGGCTCCGTCTTTGTGCGTGTGTGTGTGTATCTGGATGTCTGGTCTTACCCCCTCTGGTTGTAGCCTTCTATAATCTGTGTGATTGGCCATTCTCCAGCCTGCAGCCTGCCTTTTTATCCAGTCAGAGGGGCAAGAAGGAATTCTGCTTAAAAGACACAAGCAGACCATGTTAGGAGTCAACAGAATAAAAAAAAAAAAAGAGGACGAAACAAATTTTGTATAGTATAGTACTATATTAGTATAGTGTTTAGAACGTCATTGTTGGAATTGCGAGACCGTCACATCCATACTAGGGCAGCTTGATTATTGATGAGAACGACTAGCATCCCCTATCCAATGACAACCATCTCTCATGAGCAAAATTGTACCACAGTAAGGTCAACTGTTGCACAAGTTTACTTGTGTCCAGAAGTGTGTGTGTCTGTGTGTGTGTCAACAGGCATCATGGAAACATGCTGCAGCTGGACTGCTCCCCCAAGGGTGGTGATTCTTCACTCCTTCCTCTAACTTCCCTCTCTTTCTGGGCTCTCCAATTGTTTCAAGATGAGTTTGGTTCGCTTGTCTATCCCTCTGAGCCAAAACAATCCAGACTTCCTTTCCTTTTGAGCAGGAGTGCGTGTGCATGCGTGTGTGTTTTTGTGGTCGGTGAGGTATCTATGGGAAGAGATCTGCAAAAGTAACTATTAAGATGCCATAACAGACACAAAGACAAAAATAAAGCATGGATAGCTTTCACTCTCCCTGACATGCCAATACATAGACACACTGCAAATGATTTTCAAATGCTAAAATGACTCTTAAATTCTTGTATTAAATAAATAGTGGCTTACACTTTTGTAAACTTTCAGACTAAATTCTATTTCATCTCCAGAGACTGAGATGAAAACTGAATGTAAAGCGTATCATTTTAAAGTATAACTGTTTGTTAAGGGGCTTTTGAGTAAAAGGACGTCTAGTTAGCCTGCCTTCTATATTTTTCCTAAGGAAATCTGAAAATAATTTTCTAACCCCTACAGCAGCCAAGTCAAACATTATTAGGTATTCAGTTTGGTTAACCGGGGATTTACGTACTACTTGCGCTCTACAAATAATTCTCATCCGCTCACGACAGAATTTTGTGAGGTGAGAAGGAGAGATGATAATTGATGCAGCCTTATATCCTAAGTAATGTTTCAGTCTCTTTTGCCCGCTTGCAACACACATTCTCTCCCCTTTGATTAATCTTTTGCACTTTGTGGGATTCATTCTTGTTTAAATGTACATTAATATCATTTTTAACCTCTGAGGGGATGTCTTTCTGCTTGTGAACCCTAGGTGGCAGTAGTGACCTGTGTGGCAATCTGTGGTTTATATGAGCTTTATTAAAGAATAATTAGAGTGATTTATGGGACTGTCTGTCTCTATCCACATCCATTTTCCCCCAACATGACTATTTCATGGAATAACTATCAAATTAGGGGAGCACAGGCTTTGTATATGGGACAGTTGAAAACACACCCAACATTTAGTCATTCATCATCAGACTGGTATGGCAGTCAGTGACTGTGACCGTGTGCATGTCTGTGATTGAGAGGGAAGGTATAAAGTGCAGGTTTATTGACATGTGAAACTTTCCTGTGTGTGGTTTGGGGGTATGAGTGATTTGAAAGGTAAACTCAGTGTATTCTTGTATGTTTTTGACTGACAACTTTGGACCTCAGATGTTCTGTTGATTAATTTTTTTTTTTTTTTTAAAAACACTTAGTTGGAAATTAATTATTATGCCCTTTTTGAATACCTTTAAAGCCCCCTTTTGTGTCTTTGTCTGTTTTATATCTCTATATGTCTTTAAAAAGCGACTCTCCCAGCTCCCTGTCTTCCAGCCAGGCTGGTCAAGCGGACTGGCGGGGGCTGGGGCTAAGCATCAGCCTGCTCATTCCCAGGATCTGTACCAGCAGCTCAACACATCAGCTAGAGTTCCCCCGTGTCGAAGTGCACGACATAAAACGCCACAAAAAGAACAGAACCGAGATTGATAAAACGGCTGAAACAAGAGAGCGACTTAACGGGGCGTCCAGCTGTCTGTCTTTCCGTCGCTCTGCTACTCTTGCTTGTTTTTTTTTTCTCCCCTCCCTTTCTCATTCCACTATTGTGCTGCAACAAACACTCCATTCTGACAGCGGCTGAACTGTGCTGATACCCTTGAGTGTATGGGGCAAAATGGGGGGCTTGTCAAAGCAGGGGTTGTTTACCCTCTGCCAGGAATAATAAGAAAGGGTCATTTTTCTGTACCGATTAATCAGGCCGACCAGGCTTTGCGCTTGTTTCAGGGAGTATTTCGAACAGAGAATAAATGTTAATGTGGGAAGCAATTTGTTATGGAAATAAGGCAGCTGATTGCTGTTGGACCAGTGTGTTTAATATATTTTATTAAGGTTTGTGCGGCCACAAGAGAATCAGCCGGCACAAATTTCTCAAAGTCCATTGCGTGATGATGACTATTGTAAGTTTTATTTTCTTTCTGCTAGTTTTATTCTCAAGTGCAATCTGAGTTATTGACATTCCATAGTAAAATAATCAGTTTACTCTGCGGGTTTCCAGGAAGGCCCTGTTTTGGTCTTGATTTTACTGTCAAGCCATTATTTACTTACTAACTATCCTTGGGAAACAGACATAGCCCTCAGAAGCTCCGAGAGCCCGAACATTATTAGACAGCCCCTGCATCCAAACTAGAGGATTTTTCACTTGGAAATTAATAGGCTATATCAAATTGAATAAGCCATTTAATTTTGCTGTTTGCTTTTCCTCTCTTCTGTTTTTACTTTGCCTGCAGTAAAGATCAGAAGACAGACATGCGGATCACACTGCAGACAATTCAAACCAAATGGACAGGAAAAAAAAAAGAGAGGCTCTCCTGTGAAGGCTTTTAATTCAATTCTGCCTTCATGAACAATAAACAATGACTATTGTGTATCATATTCAGGAGCATCAAATAAAACATTTATATGTCTTGTTTAAATTTTTTAATGCGTTTGAACCCATTGTTTAAACTTTATGTATTTAATTGGCCGATCAGATGAGAATAAAATCATCTCGTGTAAAATGAAAGACCCCTGCTCGCGTTCTGCTTACTGACCGAATAATATTTTGGCTACACTGATGTGATGCCGAGCCAAATCATTGAATGAGTAAAAATAAGGTTCTAATCTTTTCATCTGACATTTTTATTGAATGTGTCTTGAAGCAACCAAGAGGTCTTTTTAAACTCTGCCAGAGTCACTTAAGGAAATCAGAGTGGGGGTTTTGGGAGCCTGCAGGGGTTCATTAGGAACAGACTGGTCCAACTTCCTCTGCCAGGGAAGAAAATGAGAACACAGAAATATGGAGAGAGAAATGTAGAGAGGTCGGAACCAGACAATTGGGGCTAGAAAACGGAGGTGGTAGCAGTGTGGGGTGTGGGGTCAGCAGTGACCAGTTAGAGAACATGGTGAAAGACATCAAGAAAATAGGGTGGGAAAAGAATTGAAACAGACACAGAGGAGTGCAGTTCACGGGGAGTAGACGGAGAAAGGCAAAAAAACTAAGGGAAAACAAAGAAAGACAGCGAGTGCAGTGGTGCCAGTCTACCCTGTGACAGCCTGACACCACAAATCAAACTAAGAAATGAAGACAAGTAACGAGACAACCGTCGCCAGGATCACTGCCAGTCTGCCTTTTACCTATGGGCTGCGCCACTCTGAAGCCGTACGCTTTTCATTGTAGCTGTCACACTGGGGAGTGCTCTAAATGAAAACAGAGCCATTCCTTTTTTTTTCTCCCTCTGTAGTGTTCGAGGTAAGGCACCGAGGGTCGAAGCGGAGCTCCGTCCTCCTTAACACACAGAGGGATGTATTGTATACTTTTTTCCTTTGAGCAAGGGGGTTGGCTGGGGTCTCTGTTCCTGTTTTCCTCTTTGTGCTGGAAGACATTCATCAACACACCTTTTGATAAATGGTTGTTGTATTAAAAAAAAACCACACATATGGGTGCAGGGACCCTTACTAAAGCACTTCCATGTAAACCTCTTTCATGTTGGTAAGGATTTAGTAGTTCACCTGTTGATTTACTGCCCGAACAAGCTCAGAAGCTCAAAGTGCTAATAAAAATCATTATTCTTGAAAATTGGGTCCTTACATTTAATTTGACTTCTATACTTTTATTTTTGCATGTCATGCCTGTAATATGTTCGAAAAAAGTTGATACAGTAAAGCTTTTACCACCTAATAATGTTGCCTCACAAAACTTAAAAGCTGCTTTAACATTGAAGATACCAAGCAATGAAGTGTTTCAGTCATTATTTTGTCTAATTCTTCCTTCAAATACGTATTCAGCTGTGGAACAATACAGGGTTGTTATAACCTAATCTTTTTCCCCCAAATTCTTCTCACATTCTCTGTTGGGGGCAAGTCAGGACTATCGACAGATGCCAATACCATGTTTTTCCTCAGTCATGCCTTTTTGATGTGTGCAGAATGTGGTTTTTGCATTGTCTTGCATTGTTTTACATTGACCACATATTTCTGAGGGTGTCCCTTTGGAAATATGTGGTCATGTGAAGGCATCGTGTGTTCCTCTCAGTCTGTGTACTTTTCCATGCTGCCATCACAGAAGTGTAAATTCACTTTTCCATGGGCATTGATGCAAGCCTTTACAAAGACAGATTCTGGCTTTTGGGCTGGGTGTTTTCTTCTCTTTGAACTTATGGAATTCATTTTTTTTTCTCCAAAAAATATCTGAAATACTAATTCAACCCCAGACAAAGTTAACATAACATTTTTGTTTTCCAGTAAAGTTTCAATTAGAATTTATGAAATCAGCTGTATTGTAGTACTTGACAAATGTTTCTGACGTTAATCTTTGCTTAAATGATTATACCAGCTTTTGATTCCAGATTTGTTTTCATAATATTAAGCACCGTAACAGGAGAAATATGCAATTATCTTCCTATCTTTATAAGACTATTGTTCTTAAATATTTCAATTATTCTAATACACATTTTTTGACTTACTGAAGACCCTCTTTATGCTAGATAGTGTTTTTGTATAAAATCATCATTGTAATCAGTTACAATGTAAAGTTCAGAATTGCTTTTCTCTCATTTATTTTTTAATTTTTAATTTATTTTTTATTGTTTTTCAATACCATCTCAACTTTTCCTGATTCATGCGTGTACAGATACTATCACTGAAAAATAAAAGCTGACTTTTACAACCATATTCACAAGCTTTTTTGGTGTTGGAGCTGAGGGACTATTTGTATGTAAGCAGCAGTATTACTGATACTGTCCATATTTTTGTTCTCCTCTTTATTTACAGTTGATTTCAAATCCTAATGGACAATATTTCAGTTGTCACCTTCCTTTTTGGGCTACAAGCCTCATGGTTGACAGCACAGCCAGTACTCTGGGCCCCTTGGTTATTGGGAGTTTCGTTGTGATGTACATATTGTCTTACATCACTGTTTCCAAATCTGCCACACAGCAGTAACTGCGTTTGTGTCAGGATTAGTAACGGCTAGTTCAGAAAGAGAGAGACACACGCACGCACGCACGCACGCACGCACGCACGCACGCACGCACGCACGCACGCACGCACGCACGCACGCACGCACGCACGCAGGAGATTGGGTTACTGACAGTTCCACCCTGCAGCCCTAAAAAAAAAAAAAAAAAGCCAAAGGAAAAAATAAATAAGGATTTCGCTGCTCATTTCCAGAGCAGAATCTTTTTGATTAAACAGGGCTTGATGTGACACTGGTCTGTTTTCTCACAGGCTTCTTTCAGCATCCTTTACTCACAATTCTGGTTTACACTCACTCACTCACTCACTCACTCACTCACTCACTCACTCACTCACTCACTCACTCACTCACTCACTCACTCACTCACTCACTCACTCACTCACTCACTCACTCACTCACTCACTCACTCACTCACACACACACACACACACACACACACACACACACACACACACACACACACACACACACACACACACACACACACACACACACACACACACACACACACACACACACACACACACACACACAGATAAATCTTTGCTCCATAACTGAGATCACAATTTGTGATTGGCTGTTGTGTTCATCCATGTCCAATGGTTTTCATGAAAGAAGATGCTGCAGAAACCAGACAAATAGTGTTCCTGTCTCAAATACTGATTCTGATCACAGATTAATGTTAATGAAAAAGTTGAATTTCTAGCAAGACTTCCAGATAAGCAGTCATTATAACCTGTAAAACAGATCTTTCCAGCTCTTCAGAAAGATATCTAAATTAAAAAAAACAGACTTTTCCAGACGTATTAATTCACATTAAGCTAATTAACGTGCAATGTGACAACCAGAATTAGTTGATTTAACACGCTGAAAAGGATTGTAAATTAGTTCTTGATTATAATTTGCTTGCATTTAATTTTTATTACAAGAAGCTTCAACAGCCAGGTGAATAAAATCTCATCCCTTCTATTTTTTACACACTCACCTTAGTTGATGCATATTGTAATCAGGCCACTGTCACTTGTGGGTGATGTTCTGTATCGTGAATCAGTGTACATCTTTATTTCTTTGTGCAAAGAATAGATTCAATAGTAATTCAGGCTCAAACTAGAACCTGTTCAACAAATACACATATTAAGGCTACTGAAATACTATTTCAATCAAAGCACCCATTTAAACCAATTGTTCTTACATAAAAAACAAACTGGGTGGCCCAAGCTTGTTGGATAATACCATAAGCAGACCTGACTTATCTCAGAAATCAAGGTTTATGAACCCAGGCCAGCCTTTCGGTGGACATCTGTTGGATCGTCTTATGAAGTCCCCTCATAGAATCTCACCATTCCAATAACGGCTGCCAGATTTGTTGAACCTTTTGTTGTCTCATAAAAGCTATTCATCTCCACAGGAGGGGGATACATCAAGGAAATTAACAAAGAGAAGAGTAATTCATTTGTTGTGTGAGGTTAAAAAACTGATAATTAAATACTATGCATTGGTGCTTGTAATTGTTCTGTTGTGAAAGGAAAGTTGCTCTTGAAGTAATCCAGCTTGTGTGCCTTGAATCACAGGTGGCATACTTCGGACTTGCTTAGTTGATGTCTTTTGATTGTATATGATCAAAATACGAAGTTATTGGTGGCTGTCTTGTCATGTTAAACTGTGGTGTGTAAAATATAAAAAAGTCCCTCAGCTTGATGTACGACGACGTACACATCAGTGCCAGACAGGATTCGTGCCTTGAAAAAAAGCCAAAAATAGCCTGAAAGTGTCCCTCAAAAGGCAAAAAAATAAAAAAAAAAGTCTTCCATCTCTATCTCCGTTTTTCTTTCATCTCTTTCTTGTAGGAACATATTTTCTTCTTCCAAATATGCACTAAAGCTGCATCTGTAATTGCTTACCATCTCAGTCTGTTGAAATTAGACAAAAGGAAAAGAAAAGATGAAGCAGAAATATGAATATCCTTTGAATTCCTTTCTTCTCTTTTCTTTGACAGATCAATCGAGCGCCGAGCTTTGGAACCGATCAGAGGATTGATTACGATGTGAAGAAAGGGGTGCTGCTTAATGCTCTCAAACTCTTAAACATTAGGTATTGTATTCTATCACGACCATTTACACACACACACACACACACACACACACACACACACACACACACACACACACACACACACACACACACACACACACACACACACACACACACACACACGCACACAGGCGGATAGATGTGCACAAATTGTATCAAGTGGCTAATCAGTTTTGTGTGGAGAGGCAGACAAAGCTCAAGTCAAAACCTTTATTTTGCAGGTCTCTAAATGTTTAAAGAATTCAATCGATTCTTTTAGTTTACCCAGAAAACTTCAAAATTACTTTGATGCATGGTGAAATTCAGTCCTTGTTCTTGGTTTTTACATTGATGAGGCAGTAATTGTGTGAACGTAACATGAGGTTTGAGCTTTGAACACATGAATGACTGTTGTTAAATTCATGTGTTGGTGTTTCTCTGTTGGTTACAAAGAAATAATGCCAAAGGCACAAAGCCATGTCTCTGTTGATTGTGTGGTTTTCACTTCAGTCACACATCCTGCAAGTGCATTTGAATTAGTGTCATTTTTACCTGTAAACTGTGCTATCTGTAGTTTCAAATCTACGAATTCAAATCCACAGTGTATTTACACAGGCGTCCTGTCTTGCTCTTTGTTGCTTTGAGGGTGTATTAGTTTCCCTATTTTGCTTACACTTACTGTTCTTTTCGTCTAATGTATTTCTTTATATATATACTGTTTGTAATGTATGTGTGTGCCTGCTGGCATGCTTTTCTTTCCCCTGGCTACAGTGACTCTACTCACTGATTGATCATTGTACACCAGACCTTTGGATCTCTGCTCTCTTTTTTTTTGTTTTCCCTCTCCTTGTCCTCCCCTTATTGCCCTAAATATAGTCTCAACTGTACTGGTCACAGACAAACACAAGCATGCACACAATCAATCAAATGTTGCACCCTAGGTCTGGTTTGGCCAAATCATTGGTGCATTGTGCCACCGGACCACATAAAATCTCACTCCATCCTCCCACTGAGCATCAGGTGGCATGAAAAAAACAAAAATCTAAATGATTTGTTCCATAGCTGACGTTTGCTGTGTTGCCATGTTTCACGCTACAGATTAAAAGGGGAGATTTGGTTATTTTTGTTCATGACAAATAAAAATGTTCATGGCCTTGAACGGCAGTAGAAAGTCTTTCACAGAACAAGCTGCTTTTGTTCATGGTGTGAATGAGGGATATGCTGTACCTTTCTCACTTTTCCTTTTCATAGAAATGACTTTTCTCCCCCAGAGTTTCGGGTTGGTGGTGTGTAGAGTTAGGCTTGGTTCTTGAGTCTGCTCGCAATACCAACTGTATCAAATGTGATCAATTCAGACCCATCTGGGCATGGACATTGATAAACCTCAGCCCCCAACAGCACTCAATATCCAATTTAAAGGGCCAGCGACTGAGTAAAATGAATTGCCCTTTCTCCAGACCACAGTACCCCTCTTGTTCTGAATTAACTGTCTGATTCTGTTCATCTATGGGTTGTTTTTAGTTTCAGCTCCATTTTCAACTTTTATTTTTGAATTTCAAAATTGTTTTTATTACAACTTCATTTTAGTTCTGTTGTTGAAATTAAAAAAAAAAAAAAATCTTTATTTACTACATCCTGTATATGATGATAAAATTTTCATCAGTCCATTAGCTTGGGATCAGCACAGCAAGCTTTTAAACTTTAGTAGAGAGCGCAGGATTATTCTGTGAGAACCCTTCTCTGTGCATGTTAAATTTTCACTGAACAGAAACTCAAGTTCAGTCTTTTTTCAGCAGATCTGCAGAGAAAACATAAAATCTATTTTTTTTCTCCATTCTTAGTCTGTTTTTAAAGGGTGTGGAAATCCTCAAAAAAGTGTATTGTACTTGTTTCATGCCGATCTAGGGCCAGTGATAAGAAACGCAACCTGGCTCAGCAAAAGGCAGAGGCTCAGAGACGGCTATATGGACATGGCTCCATGAAGAAACTCCCAGCAGCTTCGTCGGACTGGGAGAAACAACGCCACACATTAGAGCGAAGAAGAGAAGAGCTGGTAAGGTGGCAAAAAAAAAGTTTGCTGAAACTGTGTTTTGCAATATCATTAGTTTGACTTCAAATTTTCAAGTACAATCGCTTTTCTGAGACACGTTCAGCAAAATATTTAAGTGATAAGTGATTTATTACATTGCCCCACTTTTTCTGTTATGCAGCTGTGACAAGCTACCAAGCAGTCTCTTAATACCACACAAAACAGAGCATCCCACAGAGATTCTTTAGCTCCCGGTCCCATCGGAGGGGAGGTGTGGGTGTAATGTATTCTGAATCTGAAAGAACTGGCAGAGTTGATTGTGCCAGCTCGGGTCAGTGCTTGTGTGGCACTTGCTGGTGATACACACACATTGTGTGAAACACCAAAGATAAGATCGGTGATACTTTTCTTGCAGGTCGCAAGGTAGTTTCTGGGGAAGATAAAATCAATCAGGCTAATTTTCTAAAATCATATCAATATATCAACATAAGCAGTGGTATAAGACCAGAATTAAAATGAGCAAAAGGTTTTAATCCTGGATAGGGTGAGATCCAGATGTGATTAGTGTAGTTTTTGCCTCTTTATTTTCTTTATTTTTTGTATAGCCCCAAATTATCAATCCCAATTGTCATCCCAAGGCACGGTATACAGCAGAGAAGCATTAGCAAATTTCTTTACAGTCCTTTAAAAACAATCAGCTTCAGTCCAATTATCTTCATTTAAGTTCAATTCATTGCTATTTAGTTTTAATCCAGTTGAAATCAGTTGAGTCCAAATTTGGAATTCATGTAATGCCAATTCATAAAGACTTCCAAAGTAAGAACCCAAGATTCCATCAAATATTCACTGCACAAGCCCATCCTTGACAAAGAGAAAGTGAGCTGCCTTCACTGCTGGGGGTCCTGGATTCTTAGATGACAGGGAAGGGTGATCAACAACACATTAGTCCAGGGATGCAATATCTGCCTATGAAACACAGAAGAGAACAATGTTAAGCGTTAAAAAAAAAAAAAAAAAAAAAACGAAAAATCTGAGAGCAAAATGCTCTGCTGGAATGATATGGAACTAAGAATCTAATGTTGGGGAAATATCATAACTCTGGCTGATTTAAATAATTTTAGTTATTTTCTATAGTTGGCAATCCATCCACTGATTCTTGTTTGTGTGTACATTCAATGGCGCCTGTGTGTGGCGTTTTATCTGTGTGCACTCTAACGTTTTACTAATTTCTTACATTGTATTGGTTTTACACCACTATACTAAGTACTAAGTATATGAAGTACTAAGTGGGTGTTTTTCCACTGCACATGGCTCACTTATAATAATCACTTTCCATCATTTTTATCGATAGCTTTTAATGAAGTCCCCTCTCCCACAGCCTGTGGCCATTAAGAGGAGTACGGACGTTGTGCTGAGCTTTTCTGATGGCTAGAAGGGCCACTGGACCTCAGCCATTGTGCCCTCCCTCTACCCTGATTGTTGTTGGGGATCCCGTGATCAGATGTGAACTTTTTCAGTACTGTCGCACATTGCCTTCCTGGAACCTGAGCTTCTGACCTTCTGAAATTACTGACCAAGCTATTGGCATCTCTCCCATCTTCAATTACTCAAATCCCATTTAATGTTGGGAGTAATGATGAAGTTTTTAAGCAGTCTGAGCTGACCAAATTAGATTTTGGCCAGCTCATTAATTTTTTAAACCAGTCCGGGAAAGCAGTTTGTATCTGGTTCCTCTCCCACACTTGGCCACCGCTCTGACCATCTTATTTGACCTCCTAGTCTCCACACTTGGGTGCAGTCCACATTTAGATCCAATAACATTGGTTTTATTGACAATTTCAACTCTCTCTGAAATCCCTGGCATTTTTTTCCCCAACAGAGATGGTACTCATCTAAACTAACATAGAAGTAAGATGTCTGCAAATTGTCAGCACCCTCTGAAAACCCACCTACATGATTTACATGTTAACTTCTCAGACCTACTTTATTCACAAGCCCTTTTGCTTTTATATGACGAGTTCAACACAATTCTTCTTCAATTCTTCTGAATGGTCATGTTACCTCACTCCTGCGCATCGTTATAAGTTTTTCCTTACAGCTTCTTACCACAGAGATGAAATAAATCAAAAATCAGCACAAGGGTAACAATATACAAGAACCCCTCCAAAAAGATAAGAACTAAAAAACACCATCACATGTGTTACTGAATATGAGATCACTCCCATCTAAACCTCTGTTGGTAAATTACTTGTTTTCTGGTCATAATATTGATTTATTCTGTATCATGGAGAACTGGCTGCATCAGGATGATCATGTTAGTATCAGTGTTTTTTTTAACTAGGCGATCTACAACTCATTTCCATTAATTGGCTCTAGATCCAGCCTTAGTTGAAGGTCTTTTGAGACTCGGTCTCTCTCACACAAAGTGAAAGTCATAAGCCCCTTTTACATTGGCAAATACCCTGCGTTTAACACTGAAATCTAGCATGTCGCCTGTCCTTTTCATTTGACTGACGCGGGGTGGCGTGTCAAGCTGGCCCTGGGAATAACTCGCCTCCGAGGGTGCGCCTAATCGCGAGTCAGGACTAATGTAAACAGATCTGATGTAGAAGAGGCTGTCTGCAAGCTCCTCATCTTTAGAGCCGTGGATGTCATAAATCAGCATATTAAAGAACCGTAATCTGCTACTGGGTAATAAAATGACAGACTGCGACTTTGCAAGACTTGAAACTCGGATAATTAAAAAACTTAAGAGTCTCAGAAAGAAGGTATTTGTGGTCAACGAAGGGGCAGAGGGAAACTGCTGGTCATACTTGTGCAACGCGATGTGGGGGAAGTCGCTATTCAGCCTGGTTAAATTGCCAACATTTGGCAATATTACATCAACTTTGAGGGTTTTCTCATGTATTCACGAGAGGAATTTCTACAGATCACAAGATTGAGGGACTCTAAAGAATTTTCTACACGGATCAAGGATCAAACCCAGTAAAGCTCTTCAGTCTGTCAGATAGCACTGCAATGAAAACAGACATGATCCACTGAAATGATTTAGAAACTCCTCTGAAAACCACTGCCAACCGACCTACCGTACTCTGTTGCTGCATGTACAAATGCCCGGTAAAACTTTACCATGCAAAGAAAAAGATAAGTGAACTCCAAAACCAGCTAAAAGACTAAGGTGGATGATATGAAAAGATTACCAATCAAAACCTGAAATTCTTTTTGGACACCATGAACTTTGAAGAGGTATGGATTGTTTCGTATGGACTTTTCAACCAGTATGTGGATTTAAAGCAAAACAACTGAAATCCTTATTCAAGACAAAAAAGATAAAACATTTCACTTTCAAAGCTGCAACAAGTGGTTTCCTCAGTTTTCACATGGTGTTGTCAAAAACGCGACGCTACACAGTTATAAACCTGCAACGATCCAAACTTCCTTTACACCTGTTGCTACGATCAAATTTAAAGCAAGCATTTATTTTTCTTTAAAATGTTCTCTTCTCTATTGAGTTTAGAGTTTAAATGATCTGTATTCTGTCGCACAAAGAATTTATAAGAGGATTGTGGAGTTTTCAAAGAAAAAAATATTACATTTTCCTACAGTAAAACAATTTTTTTTTTAAATTGCTAGTTTTATATAGACTTAAAAATAAGGTGTAAAGGTCAAACAAGAAAAGTAGAAAGAGCAGAAACCCAATTTCACATGCTTCTTACTCCAGTTAGAGTCAAAGTTTTCTTAGACGTGCATACCATTTAATCATTTTCTCTTTGAAATGAAGCAGCTGGGGAGCTTTCTTCATCTATATGTTGAAAAGTGGCTGTGGTAAGTGCCTCAGTTCCTCCCCTCTTCCTTGATTAGCCTTTTTGATAGCCACAGCAGTAATCAGTGGGTGAGAAGAAAGAAGGCGTAATGGAGCTTTTTTTTTTTTAATTTTTAATATAAATCTTTGAGTGCTATTTTGGCTAAAGTGTGATATCAGGTTTAGGTCTATTGAAGGCACCTATCACTTATTACCGTACTCAGTGATATTGCAGTAGTCCTTCCACTTTTCGTTATTCTGAATTGGCCAGCTGACCACCACGATTACTTATTTGTAACACAATAACAAGATAATAAAAGAGAAGAGTTATGAGTGGGATTTGTTTTTCTGCTCTTTCTCCTGCTTTAATTCTATTGTGCCAGAATGAATTCTTTCTTCAGTGTTAGATATGTGGTGAAGACTTTTACCTGGAGCATTCTCTGTTTTCTTTTCTTCGCTGCTCTTCTGTTTCCAGAAAGAGCAACTTGCACAGGTTCGCAGGCAGATTTCCAGAGAAAACCATGAAAAGCAACACCTGGGAAATTACAGGTAAGAACGAGACCTGCAACTCAAAAGAGAAGGTTTCCCCTTCAAGAGATCCACTCACTTTAGTTGTGCCAGCTCCCATTTATGGGGGTCATTTGCAGAACTGCACACTTAAAAAAAGGCACCAGAAATTGTAATAGCGAGACTCAAACTTGTTGTTGTTCCACCACAGTGTTCATTTTGTTGGATTTTAAAACTTTAACCTGTTAACCCCTAGGGATTTTGGAGGTGAATTTCGCCTGAACAAGCCTATCCAAATTAAATCAACAATATCTCCACAATTATAAGGACAATATGCATAATCTTGGTTTCAATGGATAGCTACTATAAGACCTCCCAGCATACATTTCCAGTATCACAAAAATTGTGAATGTTCACATGCCTGAGCAAATTGTGATAAACCAAAGAAAAAAAATGACATTTTTATTCCCGTCTAATTTTCAAATTTTCTTTAGTTTGCACAGTGGAAAACACCATGATAGCAATGCATAAAATTATAAAGATACCACTGCCCGGATTCAGGAACTCATTGATTAAAACTGTACCAAGTTGCATGAGAATAGCTTAAAGCACAGATTTTATAAAGGTTTTAGTGTAGATAGTACCAGGCGGACTCTCTGTTTGGACACTTGGATACCTATACTCTGCCAAAATGTGCCAAATGTGTTTTTTACCGTTTTTGAAGGGAATATGGCTATAAAATACTTTGATGATTTGATGATACGTGATTTGGTAAATGTAAAATCTCAATCCAAAAATCACTGCGCTCTGTGCTAGTCTCTCGGTGCGTCTCGCTCTATTTACTGTGCAACTGTGCGTCACTGATCCAAGATGGCTGCCGCGCTCCAGAGTTCTAGCTCAACGGTAGAGACCTGATGGACGAAGTCTTGTTCAAGTGTAATGTATCGTTTGAGAGTTTGCGACATGTAAAATGTCAACAAAGTTTACGGAAATTCCCAAAAGCCACGAGAAGTCAACAAAATGGCCGCAACCGGCAGGATATGAAATGACGGCGGATGAAGCAGTTTCACTACTATGAAGGATTAACCCGTGAATTTTGGTCAAAGAACGGTGTGGATAGACTGAAAATGACAACAAAACGGTAAGGAAATAAAATATACTGCTTTTGGGTAGATTATCTTTGGGATTTGCTGACGTATTGTGTGATGAATCTGAGAGGCGGGCTATGAAATGTGAATTTTAGCTTTCTGTTTGTTTTAAGATTGGCACGAAGTGGTCGGGCCAGAAAAGATTTTGTTCGGTATCATCTGAAAGTGTAGCTTTTCTAGTTTCATATGATACCCGCTGTGGTGGAGAAAATTGATCTTGCGTTCTGTTGCGTTTGTTACAGGTGTTGCTCATGTTGGGGGCGCCATCTTTGTTGCATATGTATTTTTAAATTGTTATAAATCAAATACTTCGTTGACAAAACGTACTTGTAGTTTTCACATATTGGCTTCAGGGCTTCTTGTTTGAGAAACAGTTGAAAGAAAATACCCTGACAGCACTTGGGTAACTTCTTCCACACATGAACTGGTGCATGCAGCTGCTGGACCTGGTACCGGGTCCATCAGGGGGAACAGGTTTAATCACATAAATTTGGCTTGCCAGTTTCAAGCCATTTCTTCTCTCTCAAACTTATTTCATTTTCTCCTTAAACTCCAGCTGGGGCTCTGGAAGACAGTGAGCTTGTCGGTTTTTAACCTTGCAGATGGAGCAGATTTACAGTACAGCACGGAGAAGCAATAAAAGCACATTCAGATTTACTGCTTCGTTCTTTTAGACTTTCTCCTTCAGTCCCTCAGTTTGTCTTCAGCCAGCGTGCAGACACCTACACAATTTCAGCTTAGGATTCTCCTTTCTCTCAATCTCTTGTTAACATAAAAACCCCACACACATACACACAAACGTTTACAAATACAAACTAGATAAGACATACTTACCCGTCTTGCTGTCTCCCCAAGTTTGAGTGACTTCTTGACTCATCACTCAACTGAATGGCTGGTCAACATGCTGCTAGAGGGCTGCATGAAGTCCTGTCACCTCCCTCCTCTTTCTCGACAGGCTGCCAGACAGTCAATCAGACGGACTGAGGTCTGTCTGGAAGACCCCTAATAAAGACCTCTTAGCATTCAAATGGTACCCCAGCGCTGCACTGAAGTCTGATTAACATTCAGCTTCTCATTAGATGAGTACGGTGATGAACTCACGTTCGGCTATTAGATAAAATTTGTATCGGGTACAGACAAGCCAGGACTCTGTGTGCTCACGTACACCACCACACCATAGACAGACAGACAGACAGACAGACAGACATGTCAAAGCATTCTTGGCTCACTACTAGTCTATCAAAAGTAAACTATATACCAGTACATTCATGATCTTAGGTGAACAAAGAACCAACAACATGAAATGTTCTACCCAGAATAGATAAAACATTTACTGACATTTCACCTTTGTTAAAATCCACAAATGGGCATGCTGCTCTGTGTCAGGATCTCAGGAGTGCTAATTACATATATACTTTTTTTTAAAGTGACATTTTGTTATATGGAAAGCTTTTGCTGCTTTTATATCCTTGAAATACTGGCCTTAACTATATAGATTTATAAGCAAGTCAATGAATCAAAATATCAATTCCAGGGCAGTTTAGCTCTCGGTACATGTTTGCAGATTCCTAGCTTTGTCATTCACACTCGCCAGTGCTTATTATGGTTAAAATGATGACGTTATTTAAATTTGATAAAATGATGATGATAGGATGTTTGGGGATATGTTATGAGGATAATTTAGACAGAGGTTTATACATTGTTCTCCTCCCCTGAAGCCTAGGATAAACTGTGAGCACTGTTAGATTAGTCTTCCGGACACAAACATGGTATGTGTTGGAGCATTAGTGAAGACTGCAAAAAGCAGGGCGCATCTCAGTTGAGTGTGTGTGCAGCAGTGCACTGCGCTGTGCAAAAAGACTCACTCAATTGCAGTTTCTCGACTCAAGGTCTCCAGTAATTCTTGTATTTTGGTGTTTTTTTTTGGCACTCTGCCTTTTCATTCTTGTTCCTTGAACCTGTGACTCTTTCTTTTGTCTCACTTGAAATCTTTCACTGAAATGTTTTCTCGATCTATATTTCCTGTCCTGCTTGCTCTTTTTCTGTCCATCCACTGCACTCACCTGTTGTGCTTCACTCCATCAACTCGTCTCTTCCCTAACATTTACCTTTTCTCTCTCACTTTCTACATCTATATCTCTGCCATTACTGATCTTTCACTCTTTCCCAACCCTCTCCCTCCTTCGTTTGCCCCTTTCTTAACCCTCATCTCCCTCTCTTTTTCTCTTTCTTTCTCCTGTTACCCCAAACCTTTTGTTTCTGTTCTCCATCATTTATTGCCTCACTCATTCAATTCCTGATAACCCTTATTCTTTGCTTTTCCTTTCTCTCTATCTTTCCACTCCTCACTCATTCTCCTCGCCTCTCTCTGTCTCTACGGCCTACAGACGTATTTACCCCCCAGACGACAAGCTGCTGTTGGAAAAGTATGAAAGCCTGCTCTCGGCCGCCTTTCAGACCTTCCTCGCCGGGCGAGCTGCCTCACTTCAAAAGGAAATGAATAATCCTCTGAAACGAATGAAGGCACGTACGTCAGTGGCAGACTGTCACGGACACACACACACACACACACACACACACACACACACACACACACACACACACACACACACACACACACACGGACACACACACACACACAACAGAAACCTGAAGAGACTCAGACCTGAACATTGCACACACAATCTAGGCACTTGTAGACAAGAGGAAAAGGAATGCATGTTTCTATTACTATTCTGCCCACAGAGATGAATAAGAATGCACAAATAATGTGCAAAATGTGTTATAGTCCTTGGTTGTTGTTTTTTTGACAGATTGACAATATGTGCCTTTTCTTCTTTTCCTAGTGTAATTCTTACAGTCCCAAATATTTATTGTACTGCACAGCTTTTAAAAGACAATCAAATACCACAGAAAAATGTCTCATACAATGTCATGTTGTTTATAGTTCAACACTGCTGCCTGTGTGTGTGTGTGTGTGTGTGTGTGTGTGTACACACACACACACACATATATATATATATATATATATATATATATATATATATATATATATATATATATATATATATGCATATTTTCTTTTTACAAGGGATTCAGGGGTCTGAACATAGGCCTCCACACACGTACTCAGTAATGTCACGCATTTCATGAGCAGTTTTAACTGGGTTAGAAGTCAAAGCCTGCATGTACTGCAAATGCCAGACTCTTCATTAGCAGGAAATGTTGCTAAGTTGTGAAGGTGAAGATATGAAGAAAAACTGAGAATGAGTGAAGCCGAGTGAGAATTACGAGGAATGTTTAAGCAATGACACGACCAAGAAAAGATGATAAGCTACCAACAGAGATATTTGGTTACAGTTGTTTTCTATGAAATAAAAATAAAACAAGTTCCCCAAAAATTGAAAATTCAACTTTTTTTTAAAATTGTATATCAAAAAAAGACAACAGTTAATTTATTTAAAAAAAGAAAAAGGCATTTACATCAACTCACTATCATTCGCAATTATTGCAACTTTTGTCAAAACTACCTCAACCATCTTTAGCCCACAGTAGTTTGTCTTCCCAAAAATCATTGTTTGGTCTTTCAGGACGTGAATATCTGCAGAGACCGTTTATGGAGATATCAATCAAGGGTTGGGCTTAGCTGAAATACCAAGATTTTTTAATTTATCCGGCACAGAGATGTGGATTTTGTTCAAAGCATGAAGCGAGAGGGAGAGTAGCTCCGCTGTGTCCTTATCTGATAACACAATCATGAGTGACAACTGGACCATCCTTATTAAGGGATAGAAAGTGAGATACTAATCTTGACCTTGAATGAAACGGAAGCAAGGCACCTGTCGTCTAGTAGAATAATGAACAGACCATAAATATTAAATTTTATAAAGATATACAGTTTACACATTCACAGTTGGGATAAAGTTCTGGTTTGTGACCAGAAATTATTTACGCAAGTACTATATGTGAATGTGGTTTTGTTGTTGTGGTTGGGGTTTTGCCTTTTCTTTGCCAACATATTTAGCCAGTTGACAGCTGTGACCAAGGCCACAATGTTTTTTATCTGTGTCCTTATTATCTCCAAAAACAACTTGAGGTCATTTCCTGAACTCTGGTTTTAGTGGACTAAAGGCTGAACTCTTTCATTGGTGCTCATTCTGCATGTGACTGCAACGTCTTAAAACACGTTTGGCTACAGTATCATTGTGACATAATCAGCGCCAATGCTTAATATGATTTCAATGTTTTTCATGGGTCAGAACCATAACTTATGAACAAATGAAGATGTGGATATAACAGCATGACTTTAGTAAATATGAGCTGTTTATCATTTTTAGTTAACCAAACTTATTTGACTTATTGTATTCACCAAAAAACGGTTGAATCTGTTTCAAGATTTATCAAGTTTATTCGAAATCCCGACGTGTTTAAAGGGCACCTATTATGACATCTAACACCTATTTTAAACAGGCCTTGAATGTTTTAAAAACAAGCTTTTGATTGTTTTTGCTAAATAAATTAGAAATTCAGCCTCTGAGCCATGTCTTTATCTTCCCAGTCTCTAACCTCATTATCTATGCAGGATTCTGAGTGGGCGGGGAGGCTATGATAATGAGGCACTGTGCTGATTGGCTGCCTGACGCAATGACGGGATACCCTACTATGAAAACATAGGCGGAAGCTCCGGCCGGCGTATGGAGTAAGATAACTTCCAAAAAGATGTGTCCATGTTATAACTATTCGTATTCGTAATGATAAACATTTGTATGTAAATAAAAAAGTTGTATCCAAAATTCTGCTGTCACACACATGAGTCTGATAAATTATTAGGGTTAGGATTGTTTTTATGTGAGTATGAATCTAAAAGCTGTGAGTGCAAAGTCTTGTGAATACAACTCTAATTTCTACGACTACGAGTCTTCACTGTGAACACGAATTCAAGTTTATGGGTACGAGTCGAAAAACTGTTGAAATGACATCCAGGCAGTTCACAGCATAGACATAAGAAAAATAGAGAAACATATTTTCTCATCAACAAAACATATTTTTAAATTTTCAAGTAACAAAATAACATATTTTAACTACTTTTCAGATTTTTTCAATTATTTTATTGTCTGAAAAATGGTTCAAATGTTATTTTATTGTCTGAAAAATGGTTCAAATATGTTATTTTGTTATTTGAAAAATTTAAAATTTGTTTTGTTGATCTATTTTTCTATATTTTTCTCATTTTTGTGAGGGGGGATATATCAGACAATAAAATAACATGTTTTGTTGATGAGAAAATATGTTTCTCTATTTTTCTTATTTTTATGAGGGGGATATATATTGTTTTTCGGCACTACCTTGTTCTCTATAGCTTTTATAACATGAATTACTCCTATGTGGGATCAATACAGTTCTTATTTTTGCCATCTGAGAAAATTAAATATATTATATTTGGTGCCTAACTGTTTCCCAAGTATATTAGTGCGTGTGTGAATGAATAAATGGGGCGTAAAACGTACATTTCTTTGTAGAAAGGCGCTTTATGAAAATAAGTCCATTTACTTGTATTAGTTTACAGCGCAGTCTTGCCACATCCAATATGGCGGCGACGTTGAAGCCATATTGGATGTGGCAGTTGGCTAAGCACTCGATGGGGCATCTACGTATATATGTCTATGCTGTGAACTGCCTGTGACGTCATTCAACAGTTTTTCGACTTGTACCCACAAAATTGAATTCGTGTTCACAGTGAAGACTCGTAGTCGTAGAAATTAGAGTTGTATTGACAAGACTTTGCACTCACAGCTTTTAGATTCATACTCACATAAAAACAATCCTAACCCTAATAATTTATCAGACTCATGTGTGTGACAGCAGAATTTTGGGTACAACTTTTTTATTTATATACAAATGTTTATCAGTACCAATACGAATAGTTATAACATGGACACATCTTTTTGGAAGTTATCTTACTCCATACGGGCGGAGTTAGTTGTGGGCGTGGTTTCACGCAGAATCTGAACGGCTCGTAGAAGCCACGTGACACTGGATGGCTCATCCGGGCGACTGTACAGACACTGCAGAATTTGGTTGCTTTCCTCCTTCTCTGAGTTGGCAGGCTGAGGGGAGACCACTATATATATGTTAAAGTAAGAAAAAACATGTTTTTCATAATAGGTCCCCTTTAAGTGACCGTGTTTTAGCACCGTTATCTTGTACTCATATTTTGTGATTGCAGCATTTATACAAAAAAGTACATAGAAATTTTAGACAAACATTACGCTGCTTTCACAGAATCTTTTCAGGGGACACCCCTTATTTTTTTTCAAAAATTCAGCACACTTAATAAAGGCATGGCTGGTGAAGAAGGAGGCACTGATAAGGAGCATGCAGACCATGAGCATCAGCTGTTGCACTTTTTAAAGTCTTTCCATGCAAAACAGGACAAAATTACAACTGTAATTCTTTATTGGTTCATATCTAGGTTAAGTATATTACCCAGTTAATTGAAGTTGACAAGAAATTACATGGAATGTCTTGAGTTCATAGTGTCGAAAAATCAAAGTTTAAGTAAATATAGGAATCACAGCATTTAAAAAAAATAATTTTTTATCTACATTTTAGATATTATCCTTATTTTTTCTTATTTGGTTCTTGAATTCAGTTCAAATCAGTAATGCCTTCTTAATCCCTGAAGGGAAATGATATATTGCAGGAGCTCTCAGTAATTGAGTTTCTTTAAAGATTCGTCGGAGATGGTTATGGCTGTAGGCAGGAAGGATCTCCTGTAGCGGTCTGTGTGGCAGCCGATCTGAGGAAACCTCTGACTGAGGATACTGTGGGTTGAATCACTGTGTTGTGAAGAAGATGCTCAGGGTTATCCATTATGTTTTATTTGTTTTATGAAGCAGCCTTCTTTAAAAACGGGCTCTAGAGGTTGCAGAACAGACCCAGCCTTCATTATCATTATATTTTTTCTCCTAGTTCAGTTTTTTAGTTTAGTTTTGATTTTTAAGCCACGCACTCTGATGTTGCTACCCCAACAGATGACTTCAGATGAGAGTGCACTGTCCACAACAGACTGACTAGATATGACGTATCATGCTACAAACACTGGAGGACCTAAGCTTCTTCAAGAAGTGTCCACTTCTTGTAGACAGTATCAGAGTTGTGTCTTTAGTCCACTCAGCTTTTCAGGTGAACACCAAGGTATTTGTACTCCTCGACCACCTCCAATTCTTCTTTTACTTGTTCCTTTTAAAATCCTAGTCATTTCCATTGTTTCGTTCACTTTCAAGATGAGATAATTGTTCGCTCTGCTGCAACGCAGTTCACCAGAGAATACAATCCCCTGCTCCTGTGGTGTTGACCAACTGCTCGACACTCAACCGTCCCGTCTCATAAACTGTGGTCTGTTTGTCATGTAGTCAGTAATCCAGGTGATTTTGGAGGCATCCACCTGATTTTAGGAATTTCTGACATTGCAAATGAGCCTGAATAGTGTGGAATGCCCTGGAGCAATCAAAGAACCTGATCCTGACAGTGCTGCTTACTATGTCCAGGTGACTGGGTTTTTTGAAGCTGGTGTTTAACGGCGTCTTTAACGTCAACCCCATAAAGATAAGCAAACTGCAGTGGGTCCTGAAAGATGATTGTTTGCTTACTCAGTTGGGACAGTAAAAGTCTCTCCACAGCAATGAAGCAGGGCCAAGATCCGAGGCCAACGTGGAAAATGAGACAGTTGAGGTTTGACTGGGAAACTGCGTGTGATGAGAGGATGTTTTGGCAGGTGAGGAAAATACTGAGTTTGTACCGGAACTGGAGCTTTTAAAGAAAGGTTTCCTGATTTCGATTCATCTGTCCCTCCCTCTGCATGAATCCTGTGCTCTTTGTCATCCCTGACCACACACATCCTTCATTTCTTCTCCTTGAGTTTCCTCTCCATCTTTTTCTTATACACTTCCTTCTTATTTCTAATCTCGACTTTAAGTTCTATTTGTACTGACCTCAGTAATCCCCTGTCTTTCCCTCTTAAGGTTTTTTTAATTTATTTACTTGTTTACAGTTTATTCAGCTTCCTACGACCACCTCCTCGTAGTTCATTTAGTCACAAGTTGATTCTGAACAATTGATTCACAGGCAGAGCGGAGAAAGATCAGATTATGATCCGTCTCAGCGACAGTAGTTATTGCAGAGGAACTGTATGCATCTGTGCGTAGAACAAATCCAAGGTTTTATTTTCTCTTGTGGAGCAGTTGGTGTTATGTTGAAATGTAGCAGAGAGAGAGGCACGGTTCAAATCTCTAAAGTTTGCCATCAGTGGACTAGGGTTTTGGGTTATGTTGTATTAAAACTGAGCTGATGACATTAGATGCAGTGTTGGCACCAGCTAATGGGAGGATGTGCACTGCTGAAATACAACTGGTGAACTCTCAGTAGATAATTTGGATGAAAAACAGGCTGTCTCACAGTACCATGTCCTGGATTACACCATTTTACTGTTGACAAGCGTTGAAATTCCAACTCCCTTGCTCTTGATACTCCTTTTCAAATCTCTGTCTACCTGTATAGTCTGAAAGCTGGACAGAGATACGTTGAGTTTGAGTTTAGGAATGTGCTCCTGCAGCCGTGTCGTGGTGAAACATGTAATGTTCCATTCCTGACACTCTGGCTGGATCTTCATCATCACTCCAAGCTCGCCCATCTCATTTGCAAGTGATCTCACATTTCCCATTAAAATCGAAAGAAAAGATGGTTTAAACATGGTTTAAAAAACTACTCCTGTTTATAGATAACATTTTCTCTGCTATGGTTACTCATCATAACGTGATAAAAAGAAAAAAGTGCTGCAGAACAGTATCTAAACCAG
Organism: Cololabis saira; assembly: GCF_033807715.1. Lineage (NCBI taxonomy): Eukaryota > Metazoa > Chordata > Actinopteri > Beloniformes > Belonidae > Cololabis > Cololabis saira. Next base: position 23,823,357 of record NC_084599.1, read on the forward strand.
GGGTAGGCGGCCTGGTCCTCGAGTCCCAATGTCCTGCATGTTTGAGATGTTTCCCGGCTTCAACACACCTCATTCTAATGAACGGGGCTCAATATCTTGTCATCAAGGTCTGGACAACTCTGTTGATGACACAGCTCCTTTTATCACGGTGTGCTGAAGCAGGTTGGCATCTAAGACATGCAGGACGGTGGCACTCGAGGACCAAGGTTGCTTACCCCTGATCTGAGCCATGATGAAAACTATTTTTTTCTCAAAAATCAATGTTTCAATGAAGAAAACTAAGAAGAAAACAAACAAATAATAAAATAAGATGTACAAGGCTACTGATATGACAGGAGGTACATCAACAAGCTGCCACTATGTGTGGTGCTGTTTTAGAATCAGTGAGGTTTTCACACACTGCTTACACATTTTGGCTTTGTTGTTATAGAAATAATGACACAATGTGATTTTTTGGTTCATTGTTTTTCATCTCTATTTACCTAATTTTAAGTTCAGCTAAAGGCCAAACATGTCTATTTTATTATCATGTGTTGACACATAAAACTCAGAAGATATTTTATTTTTCACGTGACAGTATGTAAGACTTTGTCCTTAATTAGTTCTATTCAATGGCACAATGCCTTATGTGTGCCATATAATATATAATCTCGCCTGTATTGTATAGATGTTTTTTTTTTTCTTTTGAAAGAGGCCAGATGTAATTTTCGAGCATACAATAAACCTATCAGTCAGATATTACAAAAACGATCCCTGGAATACTCACGGTTACTGCCTCTGCATTCTTTTCAGGGCCATGTATTGAAAAATATCAGTCTGTGACACGATCAAAAAAGTAAAGTCTGTGTCATAATCCAAGTAATAACACTTTGATTGACTGCAGAACACCCTTCTGATTTCAGCTGCTGTATTACAAACAGACCAGACATGAGTTACACGGTTTTCTGTAGGGATTGCATCACCCTTCTCCCTTACTTCCATTATAGTTGGTTGTCACGAGCATCAAATCGCAAGTTCTGTTAAGAATGTGTCTTTTCATCCCCTTAGCTGACAATGTCTTTCTATTCTTTAACTTTCTTTCAAATAAATACTAAAAACACAAGACAATATGCTCTGTCAGGCAGGTGGAGGCTTGACTTACAGACCTGTGGTCTTCTGTCAGTTAATAAAACATTGCACGAGATCACAAAGTGCAAATGCTGTCTTTGCACACCTCAGTTGTTCTGGATGGTTTAGCCCCAAAGTGGCAATATAAAGCATTTGTTTAGCATTTCCTACTCTTAAAACACTTAAATTATTTTCAGTTTGTTGTATGGACTCCCAAATCACGGATGCCTGTATTCTGCTTGAAGGCAGCGCGGTTCATTGAAGTGCACAATTCAGTTTAATGTAGAATAGATGGAAATATTAGTACAAATATAAACAAAAAATGAACTGCTCAAATGAACTGCTAATTAAGCTATTCATGAGGCAGATTGAGGCAGATTAAAATACACCAAATTAATCACCTGAAAATTAACCCCAGCCAATAATATACAGGACTATTTATCCATATTATACGACTGCAGAGCATGTGCATTCAGTTTCTCTTGTTTAGTGCTAAAACATAACATCTGCAGCAGCATAAAAGTGTATACCTAAATATGTGTACTGTCTATATGCAAAAAAAAGAGGGAACAGTAAATCTTCATACCGTACATGTAATTTTTTATTGCCACTGGTTCTTATGTGGAAAAAAAGTGCATTTTCAGCTTTAAACTGGACCAGTAAACCCAGTTTTTGTTGGCTCAGTGGTATGAAGAGTCTTAGAAGTAGAAAACTGACTATCACAACAGAAACATTAATTATATTATTATTTGTCAAGTGCCAATATTTAAGCAGCCATAGAAGTTGATGCCTTTTTATCTTAAATACTTTGCTATACATTTAAAATATTGGGGGGCATACAGCCATTTTACAGCCATCTGTTAGTTTAAAGACAAAAAATGCACTATATATGCAGCCCTGATTACTTAGTATTTTTACTATGGATTCGTAAATACAAATACAGATCCTAACGTAACATTACATAACAGGTTGTGGGCCTTTTTATTTGTGCACAAAATATAACATAACATAATTGAGAACAAGATTTACATAATATTCCTCAAATGTAATGCTTTGTGGCCCCATTCTGAGTTTTCCTCCATCCATGGTAGAAACACAAGGACATGTTCTTCAGTTCACTTAAAATCTTTTAATGTTTTAAATACACACTTAAATGTACTGAGGTGTTGTTTTAAGTTGTTTTCTAAAACAGTACCATTGAGAAAAGAACAAAGAGAGCAATTTCTTGTCACAATCTATCTCACTGCCCTTACTCATTGGGAAGGATGCTTGACCACAGCAGCTCACGGAGCGTGTTGTGTATTCTAGGTAGGGTGAAGGGGCATGAAGGTCTGTATTTAAGCAGCTAAACCTAAAAATAATAGTTTTTACAAAGTACTGTGGATATGAAACCTGAGATGACAAAGAGAAAGGTAGCGAATGTTCTGAAGGTTCTTAGAAATCTGATGTCTTTTTTTTTTGTGTGTTTGGGGGGGGTTATGTCTGAATAATTAGGATTGAACTAACCTGTTTGAATAGGCTTTGAATTGAATTTTCTTTATTTACTCTGATTCTCCACTTTTGGTATCTTGGCATCCCAACTGTGCTTTTTGTACTGTATGTATCAATTAATAGGAAGAAGACATCCTGGGTTTACTGGAACAATGTGAACTGGATGACGAGAAGCTGATGGGCAAATCCTCCAGACAACGAGGCCCGAAGGTAAGGGTTGAGAGGCAGCGCTGGAAGTGTATGTGCCACATCCCTCATGAGATTTGGGTGGGGTGGGTGGGGGGATTGTCAGAGGGAAAGAAGGAAGGAGGAGAGATGTAGATAGTCACAAGTCTGAAGCTATTGCCCACAGAATGCACATCGGACGTGATTCAGAAAAATAAAGAAGGGGGGGCTGAGGGTTGAGGGAAGAAAGGGGAATCAGAAAGAGGCCCAAAGAAAAGATCTAACTCCCCAAGGGGACAGCTGTCAGGCTGCCTCTCCCGCTCTCTCCGTACCATCCTTCTGCTACCATCACCCTCTTTTTCTGTCTCCCTCTGTCACATCTACCCCTAAACCCCCTTCAATTTCGCACGACAGCACATTACTCCCTCTATCACCTTGCTTCAATCTCCTCCCTTTACCTCTCTGTCAATTTCTTTTCCAACACATCTACAGCCATTCCTTACAGCGCAGTGGCTAAATTGTCTGGGACACTCAAGGAGTGTGTCGGGGACTCGAAGGTGAAGTTTGAGCGGCCTAAGCTAAAATGAAGACTTTCATTCAGACACAGTTACTGTTGTCCAGATGAATTGGGGGCCCATCAGTTTTCTAGTTGCCGAGCGTATGGAGAGAGACGTACAAACCACCGGAAAGAAAGCGCTACGGCTGACTGGTTTTTCAGGGTTGTAGCGCCCAGGTCAGGTTAAACTGAACCAAAGTGTGTGAAAGCTTGGAAGCGTTTGGAAACGTGATCATGATTCACCCTAATGTTTGCTGTTGCTCATGAAATGTTTACGCAGACAGGACAGGAGGTCAAGAAAAATGATTATCTCCTTTCAAAGTCAATGTATTTGACTCCAACGAACCTAATTTGTTTTACCACATTTCATTTTGTGACGTTGTCCTCGTCTTCTTATTTAACTGTTTAGCTTGAGTGTCTCTTTCTTTGCCCTTCACCCCAATCCAACATTTCTCCGTCATGCTGTGTTTTGTCTCTGCCTCGGCCTCAACTGCATATTTACCGTCTTTTCTAGCATCCTTTTATCCCCTCCGTCATGTCTGGAGTCCCTTTCTCGCCGTGTTCATTTCCGCCTCTCTCAGTCCTTTTCTATTCCTCCTCTGTGTTCGTCTCTGCTGCCATTCTGAGTCACCTTGCCCCCCTCTTTATGCCTCCACCTCATCAATCTGATGTTCCCATCTTCCCTTTTATTCTCCTCTCGAGTATTTCATCTCTCTCTTTCACTATCCTCCTCTATCATTTACCTTCACAACTACCCAGCGGTGACTGTCTAAGCCCTGTGATCGCTTCCTGCCCATTAATTTGGGCGGCCTGACCGCACTGCCGGAGCCGACTGTTGAATAACAGATGTATAAATGCTTTATTAATGCTGGCCCTCTCCCAAAAAAAAATAAAAAGGTGAGCTAGACGAACGTAATGAACTTTAAAACTAACAAAAACATCTGTTTGTGAATTCATGCACAACTGTTGAGCCCACATAAGTATTTTTACCTTGTTGTTTTTAATGGAAGGATTCAAGCAGGTTGGTGTCAATGAAGCACTCAGTGGTTTCAACAACCCTTGTGCCCACAGTAATTTTCCTTTTTATTTGCAAAAGCAGATATGTGAAATGTGGTGTTAGAGAATCAATAAAACGTTGACCTCGACTCCAAGCTTGACATTTGCAGGCAGATAGAATTTTTCAAGGTATCAAGTCAGTCATAATGGTTATTATAGTGACAGTTATTTAATATCAGCCAAAGGGAGGTATGAGTGTTTGTGTGTCCTTGTTGTAGAACTTTACAAGGACTTTTTTTGAAATTAGGTCATTTGGAAACTTTTAGGGTTGGTAAATGATTGCATCAGTTTCAGGTCCTATGATGACAAAAGAAAACGTTTGTGCGTGTGTGTGTGTGTGTTTGCTGTCGTACCAGTTTTCTCACCTTCCTTTGCATGTCGAACATCTCGTGTTAGTTTATACTTTGCCCTCTTCATGGATAAAAGTGTTGTTTTCTGTGTTTGTGTCCTGCATATCCCCACCAGCCTTTAACAGCCATGCCAGAATGCAGTCAGACGCCCAGACGCCAGCGACCAGACTACCTGGCTGACTTCACCAGTGCCAGCAGTGGCGAGAATTCCTGCTCTTCGTCTGATGAAGAGGAGGAAGAGAGGAGGAAGGCAGGAGAAGGAAGAAGTGGAGAGAAGAGAGGAGAGAAGAAAGTTTCCTATGACCTTAGCAAGGAGAAGAACTTCGCTGAGCGCTCAGGTAAAATGTCTGAAAGTGCTTGGGAAGTCTTCATTAGGAAGACAGAGTTTGTGGATTTGACAAGGACGCCTGCTTACTCTGGTTCTTCATCTCATACTGCCTTTCCTCTGCCCTGATCAAAGGTACACACTGAGCCTTGTAAAAGCAAAGTTTGCACTCTGCTCCTTTGTTTTAGACAAAGACATGTGAAAACGGTTACTTTCACTCTTCACAAAATATGTCCCGCTTCACTATCACTTTAAAAAGTCAGTGATAGCGGAGGAACCTATCTATGCGTGGCATAATATTAAAGATGAATGTACTAAATGGACTAAAATGACCTGAAATTGTATTGTATTTAGTCAAACTGGATGTTTTACTGTAAGTTACAGACATTGATCCTGTAAGTGATGTGGAGACCTTGCGTTTTATTAAACAATTACCTTTTATTTAACATTAAATTTGAGTATCGCATTAAAAACATCTGAAACTCTCAAGAGTCAGATTTCAGTGTCTACACGTCACATGTTTGATTCATTGACAAGTGTAAAAATCGGAAAATGGTGAAGCCTGTTTTTAGTTGCCACAGTAAACTTAACTGTAACGAGGTAAGGATCTTTCGTTGAAACTCTTCTGCTGATCTGGACTTCTTGTTTCATATAAGTCTGTATGTGAAGCTTAATATTGATTAATTTCTGTATGATGATCATCGAAAAATATCAGATTATTAGGCTACTCTATATGGGGTGGATATAGGCTGAATTTTTTATATAATATCACACTAGTTACCACACTTGAGACTATGCCAGGAAAGAGACAATAACGGCAACAAGAGAATTAGAATAAAAAAATAAAAAATTGATTCCAGCCTGCATATCACAGAATAACTGACACATCCATTTGGATGGGATTATGGTGAACTCACAGACGTCCACAGGTCTCCAGATAATGTTAATCATCTCATTTTAACACTTAAAGCAAGATTGTTGATCTTCACAATGATAGCTTGAAACCAGGAGAACTAGGATTAGTTGTGGTGGCTATTGCTTCTTCACAATGAAGAAGCAATGAAAGAATCTGATGCTCCATTACATAAAAAGCAAGTAGCGGTAAACACTTAAGTGCTCGTGCACTTTCTACTGTATTCAAACTAAAATAAAACTCTGTCAGCTTATAACTTTGTGAATGTACATCTAAACAAGTCTTATGTATTTCTGAAATAAGTGCTGGAATGGGAAATACTTGTTCAAATATGAATTTGGACATTTGGTGAGAGTTCCTGGAAAGTGCAGTTCTGGTGAATAGAAGTAAAACAGAGGAGCAGAAATGAAGAGAAAGAAATTTGTTTACAAGAGAAGAAAAAGGGGGACTTTCTTATTCTTTGCCTTGAAAAAAAGATGAGTTGAATGTTAAAATGCCCTATTTTTCAGCGAGTTAAGCATTCCTTCAAATTTCCATCAACCGTAAGCTGTCAGAAGTTAGAAAGAGAGCACCTTTCGAAGCAGCACATGTACTGACCTTGGAAAAGAAAAATATTCTGGTTGAATTATGAATAGACAGTTTTATTGCTCAATAGTGAAAACCCTTGTATGAGCTCATTCAGTTTGTCACTTAATAAGGGGCATAGTAATGAAACAGCCCACGTTTTGGACAAAGTATCTGTTGTCTGTGTGTATGCATATGTGGACAGATAGAAACAGAAACCTTGCCAAGCCCTTCTCTATACCAAGCCGCCAAAGGGCAGCTACAACTAAGCCCCATAATGCTCACATTTGGCAACGGTCTAACCTTGGAAGGTTCAGCAGCAACACACACACACATACTTGTAAGCATCCGTGATATTAGACACACACTCTCACACACACACACACGAATGCACTGGCTGGTAAACAAGCTGGAGACGTTTCAAGGGTGACAGAGTGTCAGTATGGATTTTCTACTTTATTTTCCAAGTACTCGTGTGTACTTAACGTGTGTGTGTGTGTGTGTGTCTGTGTGTGTGTGTGTGTGTGTGTGTGTGTGTGTGTGTGTGTGTGTCAGGCAAGACAGTGGTCAAGGTTTTGTTTATACATGCTAATAACACACGCTGGAATGCAGGACCAGCAGGTGGAAGGCAGAGCAACAGCTTGATAGTAGCAGGTTCTAAAGAGAGAAAAAGTGAGTCAGTGTACCCCATTATTCCTTCTCTATCTCTTCTGGGTATTTTTTTACAGGCCGCATACACTGGAAACCTCAGTCACTCAAAACCAGCACTGCTCCCTCTGCATTGCCAACACTTTCTGGTCCAATCAGACGCTCCATCTCCTGCCCTCGCTCCATTGCCTCCCTCTCATCCCCCAGTGAGGTGCGAGCGTTGTCCACCAGGACCTCTCCTGCGGTGACCATAGCCACACCCCTCGTCAGGCCGAGCTCTGCCGGGCTACGCTCTCATTCGCTGAGCCGCAGTGGTTCTGCACACCGTGTGCCTCACAGCAACAGCCTGGGGACCATCCACTCCAGTATGGTAGGAGACTCAACACAAACACATACACACTAGGGTTTTCAGAATGTGTGATGGGTTATCAATGACAGAAAACAGTAGTTTTGAGATGACATGACATACATTTATTGTTCAGTCATCATGGTTTCAATTCTGTTGTTTTTGATCTTGTCTTCTTCTGGTGCACACATTATCCTGGAACACCGAGATGCTTTTAAACAATTAAGTTATAATCTTTTATCATGGAGCCATCTGTTGCTTTCTGCCTGCGTCCTTCATTAAGTGAGGCAGGTAATTCCTGTCATTGTGACCAGAACAAAGCTTAAGACCTTGACTGAAAGACAATTGCATGCATGTATCTTAACACAGGTGTACAGCAGGGCCGGTTCTAGACGGACATTTTTGAGGGGACACACAGAAATGTGAAGGGGCCACATGGTGATGAGCAAGGTGGGAAAGGGGTGGGGGCTGCACTGGATATATTTTGTATTTTTGTATATTTTGAATTCTTTGGGATACCCTTAGCAATGGTTTTATAGCTTCTCATCCTTCTCTAAGGTATATTCCCTCAGTTTTAGACAAAAGTCCCGAAGCAAAGTCATCATCATTACTCACTGCATCATGTCTCCAAGTTTCTGCAGTTCCACAGAGACCCAACTCATTTACACAAAGAAACATTGTAGCTCTACCAATATTCTGGATATAGCACAGTGTTTTTTCAGGTTGTGTTTTACCAACCAGTATTGAATCCACAGTCCCCCCCCCTGTGGCCTCGCTGCTTTTATGCCCAGTCCAGATGGTTGAAGCATGGACATGATTTTGCCTGGACACATGCCTCTGTAGCCCTTTGTCTTGATCAAGTGCAGCTTTACAGTTGTTAAAACCAGTTACGTTAAAAAAAATTACATCCCTCTCATTGACATTGCTGCCATACTTCCGACAAGGAAAACGGAGCGCATGCATCCTGCAAAAATAGGTTGTGTGTAGTGCCAGGCAGGATTGAATTATGTCAATGTTGTACCAAATACATTTTTGGAGTAACTATCCAGTATTGGTCGGGTTGTGTATTGACATTTAAGTCACTGGGTAGCTGAGCGGGTTGCTTTGGGGCAGTAATCGTTGGCAGTGGTACAGGAGAAGGAGAAGCAGTGCTTGTTGATGCCACAGGAGTAGATGTGCGAGCGTGTGTTTCTCATGTACCAGCAGCAGCATTGTTGCTACTGCTCTTGGTACAGGCAGTACCACACTTTTTAAAAGCTCGGAAAAAGATGCATCTCACAGCATTAACTTACCGTTTGTGAGCTTCTGGAGGAATCTGGGGTGGAAAGTGTGTATTGTAAAGTGAATAAGCTTTACTAAAATCACTGTTATTATCAGAACATGAAACGAGAACACTGTGGAGTGTAAAGTTGACAGCAGGGGCAGGGCTTTGTGTCGGGGTCTGATACAGTCGGCTCTATGCAGTAGACAGGCTCATGGTGGTGTGTGTGGGCTCGAGAAAGAAACCCTTCCCTAACAGACAAAAACAGTGAGAAGAACAATGGACTATTCCCCAGTTGACTGTACAAATATAGATTGTAATTCTTAGTTGATAATTATCTCACGAGTCACTATGATTTGGAGGACAGAGATTTGCTGGTTCCTCGAAGTCTGTCGCTGTTTTGCAGCTCATTTCTACTACTGAGAAACATCACAGCGGCTCATTTGCATACTGCCAGTGATTGGATGTTTAACTGGGTGGAGGGAGAGTGGGGGATCTGTCGAGGGCTGCACAAAAACAGGTCACGGAGGGAAAGAGCGAAGAAGACATGAAACCGATCATCTCATATTTGCCTTTTTCAGTGTATCTTTTTCAGCTATTGTGGTAAAACTTGTCTGTATTCAGTTGTGGGGATATCTATCCCTTTCTTTCTCAACTTCTAAAAGTTTTATTTAAGGGGGCAGGACGTTTATTTAAGGGGACATTGCCCCCTCTCGCCCCAGTGTACAGTCCTATCACAAAGAATACACACTCTTTTGTGAGATTTTACACATAAAGAAATGCAATAAAAATCCCGAAACAAAAAAAATTCCAGTCTAGTGTGTCCTTTAGGACTTTTTTAAGCAGTAGGGTTTCCATCCTGGCATTCACATGGATGTTGTTTTAGTACTAGCCATCTTCCTAAAACTTTTTACACAACAGTTTCACCCCCTAAATAGCAACACCATTCCCCCAAAGTAGCTACCTCCCCCAGCAGGTCAGCGGTGGAGCCCTCAACGATTATTTGGGGGAGTGCACAAAGAACACAACAAGCAGTCTGAGAGGTTCATTTGGTTCCCATTCTACCCAGAGACCAGTCTGATGGGACCTGATGGGACCCATGGGAAGCATCCCAATCCACAGAGACCCCATGCCACAAGCCATCGTGCCTAAATGATCTAGTGCAAACATGCCAGTACCAGACGCAGCAGGACACACTCAGATCTTCTTTGTCCACATCCTGACTGCTCAAAACCCTTTTTGGAAGCACAAGGATGACAAACAAACTGAACAATAAACAGATGATCATAATGTTTTGACTGATCTCTGTATGTATGTCGAGTAAAAATATAAATAAAAGTAACCATGGAAAATGTTTTTCTTCATTCAGTAAAGTAGCAATGAATGGGTGGTGTAAGGTTTTATACCAAGTAGCAAATCCAGCACTTAGTGGAAATGTATAATCATAATGATTACTGTTAGTAGTGACACTGGCTAAGGATAAAAAGTATTCAGATTTTATTAAAATCCAACACAAATAGGTATGAATTTGGCTGTCAAGAAACCTAAGTATTACAGAACAGTAGGCAGCTATTTCCCTTCAAAACATCAGGGCCCAACTACTGTGCAGCGTGGTATGTAAATACTGAATTTATGTGACTGTTTTTTTCTTTCCATCTCAGAGTTTTCTCTTTTTTATTGAAATTATTAAAAAAACGCACATCTCTTTGTTTGAGGAGATATTTGAATGCTGGCCGACTGTATCTGATAATCAAATAGAGTAATACTCTGTTTTATTTAGAATGTGAGCTGCATTTTTACTTCTGTATTTATTCAGCTGCACTGCAGTGTGCAGGCCAAGATATTGTTTGTGTCACAGTAGTGATTGTTTAAGTTGCTGATTAGGAAGGGAGGGTGATCAATAGGAGGTGGGTGATCTTGTTATCGAGGGAAATAACGCTTGACTCAGATGAAAATTCAGATGACCCAGCTTTCCACCAGTCCTTAAATGCACCAAGTACGGAAGAATCTGTGAGGCTTCTTGGAGGCGTGAAAAGTCTCAAAACCATGTGTGCGTATCTAAAGCTTTGTGCGTGTGTATCAGGCGATTCGTGCATATTTAACGATTTGTGTGTCTAGGAGGCTTTTTGAATTTGTAATTAGCGTTTTGTCCGTAACTTTGAGCAAGTTCTGCATGCAAAAATCTAATAATACGCACAAATCAAGTAGTAAGCACAAATCAGATAATATGCACACACAAATCAAGAGCTACACACACATAAATGTTTTGAGAGGATTTTCTCTCCATAGTCTTGCCCTTGCTCCCTGCTGGTCGTACTGTTTCCTTCCTCCATGTGCCATGTCAGGTTTGTAGCTCTTCTGTTTTTTTGTCAATCCTGCTCCGCAGCGTTTTTGGTTCTTAAGTTAAAATAAATCACGTTCTTTGGAACTCCTGCCTCCCCGTCTCCTGCATCTGGGTCCTATCCACCACATCCGTGAAAGGATTTGGATGTTGCTCGTTTCCTAAATTTGTTAAATGTGTTTATCAAACAAAAGAAACTTATTTTTGGCACAATTATAAAGGATCTGTGCTGTGTCTGTATTTCTCATTTCTGGTGGACATTTCTCTAGCACCATCTCTGTATCCATTTTTATTCCCCATGCATTTTTTTTTCAATTTATTTTCTTTTTCGTCTACCTTTAATCTCACTTTTTGATCATTAACTGTACTGTAATATGCCAGATTTAATGTCAGTTTTTTTCTCTCTCTCTGTTGGCAAATTCTATGTAAATTTGCGAATATAAAGAGAAAAAAAAGAAATTACATCAGCTTTTCCAGCTCTTACAGGAGGAACATTCCCTTCTATTTTTTTTTATCACCAACTGCTCTTTGAACTTGTGAATAATTCAACTTAGTGTGAATATATCACAGATGAGTTTATGGCCAAGGATTTATAGGAATTGATGAACACCTAGATGTGCAGAACTACAACAACTACATACATAGTAATGTCTTATTAAAGGTAGAGTAAGTGATTTTATGCCCTTTCTAATCAGAGAAATCTTTTGCCACAGTCGGAGGATATTTCCTAACCAACTGCCACCCAAACATTTTTTTCATACAACTTTTTTCTACAACTATAACCCTAAATCCTCAGGTTAAGGAGGAGACCTGAGTTCAGTGCAGGGCCCTCCCAGGGTTGGTAGAGGGGAGCAATGCCCAGGACTGTCACTTAGGTAGAGCACTGGCTGATGAAAATGGGGAAAAAATCGTGGATAAAAATATTTAAAAAACAAAACAAATTAAAGCTGCAAGCAGCGATGAACGGGCCCTCGCACTCACGGCCACCGCCCCCCATAACCATATCAGAAATGACACCACCCACGACTTCCTATGTCAAACCATTCAAAAGTTATAGCAGAAAAAAGGGACAACGAATCAGAAGAAGGGGCGGGGCTAATTCAGGCCAATGAAGGTCAAGGACTCCATAAAGAATCTGATGACACCACCCACGACTCTCTATGTCAAACCATTCAAAAGTTATAGTAGAAAATAGGGACAACCAATCCGAAGAAGGGGCGGGGCTAATTTTCACCAATTATGGTCAAGGACTCAATACCGAGTCCCATGACACCACCCACGACTCTTTATGTCAAACCATTCAAAAGTTATGGCAGATAAAAGTATTCTAGGGGGCGCTGTTGAGCCATTAGGCCACGCCCATTAATGCAAACCATGAAATATCAAATTTATCGCCAGGCCTGGCTTGCATGCAAAATTTGGTGACTTTTTGGGAACTATCAAATATGGATCAATCAGATGAAGGGGGGGCACGCATTTTGGCATCTAGCGTCGCCACGGTAACACTTTTGAAAGAGAAAAGTAATGCGCGTAGTCACAGGATGGAGACGCACATTTTGATGTATAACACACCTGGGTGCACGTTACGGTTCAGGCCGTATTAACTGTCGAAGGAATGGCATAAATTGCTCCAAAATTACGCGATTAATTCAGAATGTTCAAAATGACCGACTTCCTGTTAGGTTTCAGCCATGGCGCTAAGAGACTTTTCTTTAAGTTGCGACATGATACAGGTGTGTACCGATTTTCGTTCATGTACGTCAAACCGTTTTGTGGGGCTTGAGGCACAAAGTTTTCTAGGGGGCGCTGTTGAGCCATTTTGCCACACCCATTAATGCAAACCATTAAATATCAAATTTTTCGCCAGGCCTGACTTGCATGCAAAATTTGGTGACTTTTTGGGCACGTTTAGGGGGGCAAAAAGGCCCTCCTTCCGTCAGAAGAAAGAAAAAGAAAAAAGAAAGAAAGAAAGAAAAAAAATTCCTACAGATACAATAGGGCCTTCGCACTGAAGGTGCTCGGGCCCTAACTATAACCCTAATTTGCACATAACTTTGGACTTGAGTCATCACAGATAGATGACCTTATCGTTCTCTTGAATGGTGAAAGGAGATCTGCAGGATTACGGCAGTGACACACTGTTAAACATCAGTAGCTCATCCCTGGAATATCATCTGTGCAATGTGCAAAGGACCTTGTTTCAGAGGTCTTGCGGTTTGTAGAGATGTAACCTTGTAAACTTAAAACACTTTTAGACAGGACCCCCACCCCCAATTTAAAGCAAAGGTGATTTATGTTAATGTGACCAAAAAGTGGCCACAGCTAACAACTCGCTAGCACGCGAGTATGATTAGTGGTAATCCATTAAAATGAGTCCAAATTATAACAGATCGTTTAGTGAATTCTGACCGGATGTTGCGGTAGCCTAAATAAATAATAAGGTCACTGCATGATGTGTGTCACACAAATAATCACCAGAATTAATCAGAGTACTGCTTATGTAGCAGTGTCCAGGAGAGTTTTATGTGGGACCACAGCTGTTGGGAAGTTCCACAGCTGTTCAGGATGTGCACCGCAGGAGTGGCTCGCTCAGTCAATGCTGATGACTTTTAACAGGCGATTCCACCCGTTGACATCAGAGCAAAGGGATTTTAGTTCAGCCTTTCTGGAATCATCGGGCAGCAGAGAACTGGGCAGAGAGCTGTACATTTTTTGAAAGTCGCAGTTCCATATCATTCAGGCTTTGGCGACCAGCTCATTATCCAATCCACTCACACTCATGCAGCTCTGTGAGCAGTTTGGATATAGAATTAGGAATGAAGAGACGGGTGTCAAGAAGCTAGTCGGCTTCAGAATGAAGCAGAGCTAGAGACCTGCTCCTCAGTTTCCTGTCCTCGGCAGCCACAGCTCAGTGTTTTTTAGTTGTCATCCTGCTCCAAAACACCATCAGAGTGTCATCAAGATCTCCACAAAACTGCTAATGACCCATTCATTTGAATAAAGTGTACTGGAGCAGGGAAACATCCAAAACGAATGGAGGGCAGTGGTCTCCAAGGACCAGGACTAAAGAATACTGGCCTAGAGATTCTTAAATATCTTGTTTTGCACAAATGGGCCTGAATGTTGGATAACATTTGTTTAATGGTATTTAAAGGTCACATTTCCTCTCTCCTGTTTGTCGCAAACTGTTAAATAAATAGATTATCTCTGAAAGTGTTAAGCTGTGCTTTTTGCTTTAAAAAGACTCTTACAGGAACCCTTACAAACATCCAATACACATGTATTCTTTTTTTTAGTTTTTTGTACTTGCATGAACCTTTTTAATTTAACATGAAAACCAAGGTGCATAGAGTAGGATATGCTCTTGGGTTTTATACAGTTTCTCAGACCTCTGCACAGTCTGACCCTGGAGGGAACTTGGACATCCTCTTCTGGGAACTTAGTCAACTCCCTTGAATGTTTTCCATTTCTGAATAATCTTTCTTCCAGTAAAACGATGGAATTCTTATTCTTCGGAACTGGTTCCATAACTCTTCCCAGATTGATGAGCAACAACAATTTATTCTCTTAGATTGCTACTGATGTCTTTGCTCCTTAGTTTTATATTAAGATACAGCTGGATACTTCAGAGCAGGAAGCTGGCAAAACATTTGCTTTTATCAGGGTGTTGCTTTTTCTGATGATGAGTTAATGAAGTGTATTTGATTAGCAGCACCTGGCTGCGACTCACCCCCTTTATTCGCCTTGAAGAAATCTGGCTGTATTTAGTCTCTCTTACACTGCTTCTGCACGTTGGATTAGTTTTTGTTCAATAAATAACAATGCAATTGGTTTGTTTATCAGTGGTTGTATTTACCTAATTTTAAGACCTGTTAAGGACCAGAGGATATTATATTATGTCCTGATACTTGTTACATTAGATGTGAAAGAGAGTGCACTTGGTTTTTCACATGACTGCAGGTATGAATCATTTAAAAATTAAGAGGATGGATGGCCTTGAGCCGCTCCAGTTTGAGCCTGATCGCAGCAGGAAAGACGGGCAGTTATTGAGATGATTGGAGCTTTTCACAATGGTTGTGCATTGCCTGGTGTAGGTGTAGTCAAATGAATTTGATAATACCTTATTCCCAAAGGGAAATTTCATACGTTCTAGTATAAAATTGGATTATTTTATAACGTAAAAGTAAAAAAAAAAAATTATAGAAATTTCCCATCAAGTCAGGAGACAAAAATGCATAATAAATGGAAACAGCCTGACAGTGTGCCAATGTAATGCTATAGCTTGTATGATATAAAATGTGATTCTTATTTGAACGGTTTTTGCAGGGTGATCCGCTGATTAACCTGAGGAATAAAGAGCAGGAGGCAGAGCTGGTGCGTCAGACCTTGGCAGCCCTCACAGCCATGCGGATAAGGTTTCCAGGGAAAACTGAGGAAGAGGCCGAAGCTGTGCTGGACGAGGTTAGTACAGGATTTCCACTGGGTGGTGTGTCAGTGTATATGCATTTTTCATAAGAAGAAAATAAATTGCGAAGGAAAAAGGAATACAAGGAGGGACAGATACCCAGACAGGTTGTGTTCCCAGAGCCCCACTGTGACCAGTTGCGGTCACTATCTAGTGTAACTAAAAGTGATGACCTCGCCTTTACAATAGCCTCTCAGTTCAGGCTTTGTTCCCATTGTATTTCAAACGAGCCAAGACAACCTGCTCGGAGGCCGGCAATCCGACAGTATCCCCTCCACTCTTTGTAGCATTTGCTTCCTCTGCTTCTGCACAGAAAACACTGTGTTACCACTACATGGTTTCTTGTGTGCTTTTGGTAAAGCTGTTACTTCCAGTTAAGTTTTTTTGAGCACATTTTATATATATAAGTTGTTTAATATAGCTTATTGTAATGTAATGCCCCAGTGTTGCTGTATATACATTATGTTAACTCTGAAGATAAGATATAAGCCCAGAAATGGCTGATTAAACAACCAATACTACAAATTTAATTTTGGTACCTAAATATCGCAGTGTAGCTCTAACACATTCTACATGTTTCTACATTCTGCATGTTTTTACAACTATTGTAGATGAAGTTTGGATACATGGTGCATTTTGGCAACCAGGCAATTCAAGGCTTTACATAATACAAATTTGAAAAGTAAAGAGGAGAGAGAAAAAAAGTTACCCTTCTACACAGATTTTGACCTCTGTTACAGTCATCGCTTTTTTCAGAACCAGCCGTCTGTTCAGTGACACATTTCCACAGTGAAGAGAGAGCAGCAAGCAGCTACACTGGGTTTCAAGGATAAGTGACTAAAGTGCCACCAAGATATTGAATGGACAACTTTTTTTGTATGTGAAATATACCAAAACAAGCATTATTCTTATATGTCATATATTCGGGGTGAAGTGGAAGGTCTTCCTCAATTGACTCTTTCATTTTGGGAAAACTCCAAGAGTGGGTACTGCAGATGCTTTTTGATAACAGCAGTGAAATAAACAGAACCAACATCGTTTTAGAGTGACAGCATGATGTAGAAGCTCCTTGTGGTCTGGTGAAAGTAATGATAGGACATGGTTGCACAGCTTTATTTTATTACTGTGAAACACAGTTTTAAAGGATGTGCAGTATTTAATATTCATCTGTTGTGCCCTATGTTAGCTGCGGTAGGCAGGCTGAAATCCAGATGTTGGGACACCTGCATTGCTGAGTTATCACCATCAGTTGTTGTTTTGGAACCCGTCTTAAATTTTCAGTTTTATTCATATAAATAAATAACATTTTCATCATTTGAAATGTCTTCTGCTTACTAGAGAGGCATTTCAGAACAAATTAACAATCATTTTTTTATCTTTTGCTAATTAAAACTGACATTCTTAACACAGATATGAAGAAATTTGCTCTTTGAAATGAACATGAAGTTGTTTGTTAATTCTTAAATTAGAGCAAGGCACTGACAAATTACAGTGTCCTCACAAGAACATCAGGAGGAGTGTTTATGTGTGTGCATTACGTCTGGGTGTGTCAGGGTTGTGAAAGACAATTTCCACAACACCTGTACTGTTAACAAACACTAATGAGAGCACCATGGAAACACAGATGAGAAACTGCACCTGTACGGTTGACTCCTTGCCTCAGGAGAGGAGTGTGCACTTGGCATGAAAACAATCTTGTTCTGAGTAATTGCCTCCCTCATCTTTCGCTCAAAACCGTCTTTCGTCGCAGTTGGATCCAGTGAAAGATGAAATGCGTCATGTGCATTTTTTTTGTACCTTAATTGGCAGTAATTTCTATGAAACACAATGTAACTATTAAGCGTGCAGCCAAAATAGCGAGATACGTTAGTGATGTGCTGCAGTCAACAATTTAGAGTTTTCCAGCAAGGAGATCCGCTGTAGCGTGCTACTCCGTGTCATGTGCCATGTGCACTACTTGTGTAGTCTAAGTCAACAAGACAACAATGAAGGCAGCTGTAGGTCTGCAGACACACTGGCACCAGGGGAAAGTGCATGGGGATAGACCACAGCTTTAAAGCACAACAGTTCTGTACTGTGTTACCTCTGTCCCCCAGTTGTGCCATTTGATTCACCAAAAAGTAGAGGACCAGTGTTAATTCATGTGTAAAAACTATTTTGAGTCTGGCAATACTTTCAATGCTTAGCATGGATTCATGAATTGATATGTAACCCTACTTGCACCGATGATGAGACAATAAGACGGTTGTTGATGAACACCTTGAACCTTCATGCAACAAATAAATTGATGTTCTAAATATTGTGGAAGCGTTGGAGCCCGACTTGGCTAATGGTCCTGCCATGTTTGAACAAGGAGCATTTCCACAACAGGAACTGATATATGGAAGCCACAAATAATTAGTAACTGTCCCACTAACCTGGAAATGCTGGCGAGTATTGCACGGAGACAACCCCTCTAACAAAATAAAAGAAAGAATGGAATTTTCAAATATTCACATTTCTTCAGTAATAATTATGAACTGCTCTGATTTGCTAATCTTAACCTGCATTTAGATAAAAGTTGTTGGTTTTATTTCGTTGTTTATTTTCAATACTAATGTTTCAGATCCTCGACAACTGGAGATACCATAAACCAAAGGTTGCCTCCTATTGGCTGGTGAAGTTGGACTCAACCAAACAGCGGAAGGTGAGTTTTTATTTTAGTGGAACCCAAACTGCAATATCAAACCGGAGTTTAGTAGGTCTGGCAGGTTTGAAAAAAATGTCATACCCCATCACACAGTGTTAGACAGTTTTAATACCTCCTATAAAGACGCACTGGTGAGCCCCTTTCCATTCTGCCTCCACTCTTCACAACCGACTGCTTTATTCAGACTGTGCTGAATAAAACATGCTGCTGGAAGCATGCCAAAGAAAGAAAAGTTTCTACCCCGTTGTTCCCGTGCAAGACGCGCAGCAGATCTGGGCTCGGTTTCCACAGTGCTGTTGGAGTTTTTGATGTCACTGCAGCTGGAGGAGGCAGCTCCAGCCTGGTTGGGCTGGAGGAGGTTCCTTCAGGTTCTCACGGGTGGCAGCAGGGAATAGTTGAGATTTTTTACTTAAAAATAATTGAGTCTGTAATTTTATGACGACTAATTACAGGGTTTCAAACCAAGTTTAGTCGTGATAGAAAAAAAAGCAGTGAAATGTGCGCAAATTTGGATTTTGGTGGGTAAAAAATTGGAATCACCAATCAGGTGTCCACAAAATAATTTTAAATTACACAATTGTTTTTTTTTTTGTTTAGATTACTTTATCGACCATAATGGTAGTGAAAAAAAATCAGAGCAGCTTTTCCAGCTTTCAACATGTCTGTTGCAAATGCAAATGTTTTCATATTATACTGTAGAAGTAGAAGCGTTAGTGATATATGATGTATTTTATCTAAATGCTTCATAATAAAGGTGTAAGTGTGCTGTTATCCCTCATAAATGTATCCTTAAAATGATTCTAATGAAAAGGTTTTATGGCAAGTTGAACATATATTTTAGCTAAAATTTATTTTAAATTTAGCTGCTCATTTTTCAAGGTTTTCCAGACGGACCTAGTCTCATATGCCCAGAGGTTAAATTTTTTTATTCTAGTTTTAAGTGTTAAAAATAGGACACACTCTTCTTTTCCCACCTGCCCTTGCTGCCACAGGTTTGATACTGTCACCTAGTGCATGAATGAATGTTGTTAAAACCAGTGAATATGACAAAATGTCATAACTCCTACCTATTCCTTTTAAAAGTTGTTCAAAAGGTTTCAAACACAAAAATATCCCCAAATCAAACTTCAGAGAAAAGATGAAAAAAAAGACAAGCATAAGGATCATTTACTGTGACAGACCAGGAGAAGCAGAAACACCCAATAAGATGGAAAGTAAAAAAAATAAAAAAAATAAATAACGAAAAAAAAAATAAAAAAGAGGACAAGACATGAAATGGCATCCAGAAGGCGTGTCAGTAATGATGTGATCTCTCAGCCGTTGCTTTCTGCACCCCTGTGCTCAGCTGCGTTGCATGCTGCGGTGCTGTGAGCTGATGTTTATTTGGAGTGAAACAGCCTAATGATCAGCAGGCAGAGGTCAGAAACGTCATGCCCACTCTGCTGTCTGATTACCATACCAAAACATATGTGCGTGTGTTTACTCATGTCTCAGTTCGGCTTTGTGTGCATGCATGTCTCACTCGCCTCATATCGCTGTGGGGTGATCAAATTCTTTACATTGCAAACACACACACACATACACACAGATGGATGGGCACTTCAGTAATGAGAAGGGAAAAATCAAAGTCAAAGGAGGCTCAGCGCTGCTCTGAGTGGGGTGAAAAGAGGAAAAAGATGGAGAAAAGGGAGAAAGAGAAGGCAGTGTGGTGGGAGGGATGGGAGAGGAGAAGAGGGGAAGATGGAAGGCTGGCGCAGGTGTCCATAGAGCAGCCGGGAACTTCTGACACCTCATCTCCAAGACTGACGTTGGTGCAGCAATTAGTCCTGTTCGGCGCTCTCAACTGTCGGCCCCAACACCTTTCGTCCCGCCAGTACCACAGCTCCTAACCAGCACAGAAATTAGACATACTGTGGGCTTCATGTCTGTTCAAACAGACTTTTATAAATGCGCACACACATGCTCAAATAGTTATTATGCAATGTGTTTGTAAGACCTGATTTATTAAAGTAATTTTCATGTTTGTGCTATCAAGTTTTCATTTCTCTGAATTCATCCAGAAATGCGATCTTGCTCTTTGGTAGCATGTAAATGCATTAGGTTCTGTGATTTATTATTTCAAAGTGTGATCAAGTGAAAAGAGGAACATATCGTCTCAAGCAATGCTGAGTTGTTTATGTGAATAAGGAATGGCATAACCTTTTTGCATCTCAACATTTAATTTCTTCTTAATATATACTTTAAATTTCAACCTGATACATGTTTTCTCTTCATCTTCCACTCACTCCGTTTGTGTCTCAGGTGCTGGATATTGTGCGTACCAACGTCCGCTCAGCACTGCAGCGCATCTGGAGGGAGCCAGACGTAGAGAACCTCCACCTCTACCGACTTTTTAACCGCGTCTTCAGCCGCCTGCTCTGGAGCCACGGCCAGGGCCTGTGGAACTGCTTCTCCAACACCAGGTTAGCCCCTTTGAGCAACACGGGTTGACTGTCAAACAAACAGGGTATGGGGGGAGGGTAAAAGTGCCTAATTTAGCCAGAAGGTGGCAGTAACGGGCAGCATTTTGATTGGATGTGAAAAGCAAGATTAGTGCTCATTAACTCTGGCAAAAAGAGGAATTTTAGACAATTTACAATTTTATTTCTTCCATTTTTTTTTTGGTATTGTTAACATTTCATGCCTAAAAGCACAACAGTTGATCATTTACTTGATCACTCACACCATGTGATCAAATATGTGATCTAGTTAACAGTGGAGATGTTTTCAAATGGTTGTGTGTTCGAAGAATTTCAATCTTGTTTCTGTTTTCGCACACCGTGCCAAATTGTCTGTGTAGGACAATGTAACAACAATGTAACTATTTCTACATTAAAAACACCATCATCCCTTAACGTCCGTGGGAGTTCGATGTCTTGAACTGAGACCACCGAAGGAAGAAATACAGACAGACAGAAAGCATCAGGGATAGTCATGGTTCAGTGATTAGAGTACGTGGTCTTCCAACTGTAAGGTCAGCAGTTTGATCTCCATCTCTGTCGCATGTCAAAATGACCTTGGTTGTGTACACACACACACACACACACACACACACACACACACACACACACACACACACACACACACACACACACACACACCAGAAACCTGAAGAGACTCAGACCTGAACATTGCACACACAATCTACTTTTTTATATATATAGTGAAATAGTTTTGCCAGTTTCATTTAGTATGACCGTAGAAAGAATTCAGGCTGAGTGACAGACGGAGCAGACCTAACTGCACTCCCTTTAAAGCTTCCTCATCATTTGAGAAAAAAAAAAAAGAAGCTTGTTGGGCTGTGGAGACAGGGTGTAAATTATAGTCACAAATTGCGGCTGTTAGGGCTTAAAAGAAAAAGGAGAAGGGAGGGATGGAAGCAAATAGGAGGTAAATTAAGGCTTTTTCAGTTACAGTTGTTATCTCATACTCTGGTTCCTTTATTTAATGACTTTATGAAGTAACAGACAGCTGGTTGGCAATAATGAGTCACTGGCGTTACATCTCACTCCATGATTCCACAGAAGAACACTTCATTGTGTGTTTTTTTTTTTTTAAATACACTGTATTTTGCATCTCTCACTCAACTTGGACTCCAGTCAATTATTTCTTCAAATACACACATGAGCGCTGGCAAACAGACTTTCAAATGAAGAAACACACATGTAAAAAAAAACCTTGACATGCACACAGCTGCTGTGCTGGTCGCGTTTCATCTCCTCCGTGATAAAGGTGTGACCATCTCACATCTGCTGCTCCTCATATTCTTTACAGTTCAGTTGTTCAGTGGCGTGCTTCCCCTGACACAGAGGACTCAAAGCGGGTAACTTGAGTCGCTCTCCTTTTTTCTCCTCCCTTACTTCCTTAGGAGCCTTAATTGAGGTCGAGTGTGGACGGGAGTGAGCAGGTGACACAGATGAAGTGGTTGATAAGCAGAGCGAGGGAGAAAGACGGACCCGGTGAAGAAGAGGGGACAGAGAGTGTCTAAAAAATGAGATATCTTAAGGAATAGTAGAGAGGGGGTGGGGGTAGTGGCCAGCAAGGATTAGCCTGCTGAGCTACCCCCAGCATGCTGCGCCCCAGGCAGCCTTTGTCTAATCACAGCACGCCCCGAACGATGCAGCTAGCTCGCTAGCCCGTCGCCCAGCCCCGCCGTACAACAGGCCGGAGCAGCAGCGCGGAGGAAACCAACAGGGGGCCCGTATCACGCGGAGACAGTGAGGCGGCGCAGCTCGAAAAGCACACTCTAAATCCGGTCTAAAGCCCCCCTCGCTACTCTTTGCCTCTTGTTTGATATTTTATCTAAGGGACTTAACAACAATCAAATGGCCCAGCAGCTATTGTGGGTGATGAATTCAACAGGCTTTGAAAACGACTTAGGAGGAGGAGAATGGAAACACAGTTTTGAATCCTTTCAGAAGAAGCACATCCCACGTCCCAAGGAGTGAAAAGGGGAAGACATCAAAAGTACCCCCTAGGGTTGCGTGTCTCAGTTGCTGAAGCTCTCTCACAGCCAGGGGTATGTCTGGGATTGTAAAAGGGGTTAACTGTACTTGGATTTGTTTAATCCTTCCTCTGTGTGTCTTCTTTTCTGTGCACAGACAGATGTATGCAAAAAAGTACAGTGAAAGGGCTTACGTGTAAACGTGTGTGGTCATTACGCACTAAGTATTTATCAGTACATAATTGCGAGGACCTGTTGATGTCTGTACCTTGCATCTGATTTAGAATTTCTGTTCTCCAGTTCATCATGGGAGGCGACTTTCAGCAAGAGCAGCGAGGTGGTGTCACCGCAGGAGCTGCAGTGCTGCCGCCGGCTGGTCCAGCTGTGCAGAGACTGCCTGTTGGTCGTCTACAAGTTTGTCTCCGAGTCCCGGGGCTCTTTGACTGGACTCAGTCCTGAATGGGACGACACCAGGTGAGAGACAGAGAGAGACCTCACACCTTTCTGTTACTCCGGCTGCAGTAAAGGCTTAAACAGTCAAGGATACAATAAAGAGTTTTTTTCCCCAGTTCAAGTTGCGCTCACTCACCGTCCTTGTGCATCTTGGAGAGCTTTATCTCTGCAAAGAGTGTTTATCTATAGTAAAACCCTGAAAAGCACTTGTAAGCTGTTGTTGAAGAAAGAAATTAAGTTATTTTTTCTTTTTATCATAGTTCTTGTCTCCAGTCCTCCAATCTGGCCTGCGTATTATCCAAGTGATTTAATGAGCATGTACACTGGTGTATTGCCATGACAAATTCTAAAGAAGATAAATAATATAAAAGCATTCGTTATACACCAGGATAATAAATAAAGCTCACAGTAATGCGTTATATGTGTAATGACAACAGAAGACATCCTTTTTGATGGATCTTTACTTGTGCAGGTGGGAAGTTCGTTATGCCTTTCCAAACCTCCAAAGTACAGAATAATGAATTCCCTTTAAAAATCTACCATCGGCTATGATACAGTTATAATCATTAAGCCTCTCCTGCTTCCATGATGCCTTGAAGCCATCATCGTCTTCATAAAACCCTGATAAAACAAACAAGCAAGAGTCAGACTCTTTCTATTTTTAACGCCGATCCCTGCAGGGGACAGCAGCTCAAGTTAGGAATGAATGAACTTTTAAATCACACATGCTTTGGGCTGGCAGACACAGTGGAAGCAGGGCTGGTGGGGGGAAAGAGAGAGAGTGCGTGCTGTTAACAGGAAATAATGGCCCACAGATTAGCGCTCAGGTTAGCCCGAGGCCTCTCGGGGCCATCTTAATTCAATTAGAGTCCAGATGAGCCTGAGCACTAAATGACCTTACGAGAGAGGGAGCGAGCGCTTCTTTTTTTTCTTCCTTTTTTTTTTCCCGGGGCCTCGCTTTACATGATTTGCAACTCTTACGCATATTTTAACAGACTATCACTTTGTGCCTGCTCTAATAAAAACCTAAGTATGTGGTGTATGTGTACAGTTAAATAAGTAGCTGGCTTTGTTTTATTGTGAAAGTGTTCATAGTGAAACATTTTTTAGACTTATTCCATTTTCATTTCCAACTTGTTCCGAGACTACAAGTGTGTCAGTGTTGGATTTCATAAATCGATCATGCACAGAGCCATATATTTGCAGTAGGTCTCTCTGAGAGTAGCTTTAAGCATGCATTGGTCTGTTTCTCCTTAATTCCTCTGTGTCTATATATGTCTGTGTAAAAAAAGCTTACCATTTGCCGCTGGACCAGCCTCTACCCATGGCTCCACTCCTGCCGCTGCCGCTTCCTCTTCCTCCTCTTCCTCCGTCTCTTCGCCCCTCAACGCAGGTCTCTGCTTGGTCTAGTTCTGCTAACCCTCCTCACTCTCGAGCACCATCCCTCCCCACTGCTCCCTCCAGCACCTCACCGGCGTGACGAAGGCTTGATCCCATACGCCCAAGATGGTTGCATTGACTGTCGAACCAACAATCTAGCGTGGTCTCCTCTTCCTCTCATTTACTTTTAAAATGAAATAAAGGATTCAAGGCAGCATGAGAAGGAGTTTCTAATGATCTTATTACTTTTTGCCAAACAAAATGTAAACATGGTTTTTAAAAAGGAATGATAAAGGAAGAGGAAGCACATTCAGACTGTTTGGAGCAATTTCGGTCAGTACTGCAACCATTTAGCCAGCTTGTAGTACATCACCAGCCAATCACCCAGCTGCCACAATGTCTTTCACTCCGTGCTTTAATAAAGAGCACCGTACAGTACCCTGAGTGCTTTTTTCAGTAGATGTGGTCTCAGTGGGAACTGAGCAGGTCGCCTACCTTCCCTCAGTGCCATGATCAGCATGAGCTGCCCTCTCTCTTATCACCAGAGAACAGGAAAAGGTTCAGTTTCCATCATGCACTTCCATAACACTAGTGTCTCCATCAGGCATGCAAAGGGCCGGTGCAACCCACTACAGAAAAGGCAATTAGGAATATTTTCTCGTTAGTGCATATGCTTAACATAAGAGGGCAATTTACATGTGTACGAGTGTGTGTGGGTGTGCATGCCCATGTCCTGTGCAGTGACACAACAATCATCCCTCTCTTATCACGGTGGCACTCTAGTGGACTTCAGACTGTTATTCTCAAGCTGTTTTCACATCCTAGAGAGATGTAACTGTCTACCTCAGACTTCTGAAGCCTCATTTCAGCTCCAGCTGGACGTCGCTTGGGTTTTGCTGAAAAGGGGGATCGTTGATGTGGCCCCCTGCATGTTAAAGGAAACAGGAATTAGTAAGGACATAAGCAATAATTAATGAAGTACCAGTGTGAAAAGTGTTTGGAAAGATGCTGAAATGTAAGTAATGAACATATTGATATATATAACATTTATGTTTACTATATGTTCCTTACCAGGACTTAGATATAGGTTATCACCTCAGATGAGCAACAACTGAAATATTATTCTGAGCCATTTTTACCAAACAACAACAAACTAAATCTTTGGGAGTGAAAATATAACCTATGATTTAATAGCAAGTAGAACCACCTGTAGTATAATTAACCTGAAGTTACTTTTTCTGCCTTGTTAATTACAGTTTACAGCCATTTATTTCTGCACAGCATTTCAGTTGGGTTTGGGTCTGGACCGTGACTGGGCCATCACAACACCTTGAATAATTTAATTTGTGTTGTGGAGATGTTTGTTCCATGACTGAGTGTCAGCCAAGCTTTAGCTGTTGGACAGATTGAGTCACATTTGACTACAATTCTGTTAAGTGTCGAGGATTTCACGATTGACAACAAATCAAGGGTACACTGAAAAATTCCAAGTTCTCTCCTCTTAACTACTGAGCTTGACAGGGTATTTGCTGTGCTGGGGTCCTGTATTATATGGCCAAAGATTTCCATATTAATTTTTTCCTCTCTGTCCAACAGACATTGTTCCAAGGTCTTGTGAGTTGTTCAGATCCAACAGAATCTGGGTTTCAGCTTTTGGGGATTTTTGCACTTTCTCTGAGCATTGCACTGAGCATTGTCTGAATTTGGGGTGAAGTTTGTGGGATCGATACTCCAGGGAAGACTGGCAACAGTCAAATATGTTCCAGTTCTCACTGTAGGGAGATGGATTCAAAATGTATGTGCTTCATCCCAAATTGATTAGCTGCAACTATTGTTTCTCTAAGATTCTTAACATGTCTTTCCTCATTGGCATTTAGTCAAAGTAAAACAAAAGACTTTTGCTCATGTTAAAATATCTGTTTCAATTTCACTTGAGGGGATATTTGCTTACTTTTATGAAGCATCATCTGAGTACAGTTTTCCGTTCCCTTTGTGGTTCTTGGTGGGCCAACTGCATACTTTACAACGCTATGTCACGCATCAGCAACGCTGAAGTAAGCTTGCAGAGCTCCAGTGAACATCTTGCCACAGGCAACTCACTCAAAGTAATTACGGAAGGAAAGAAAACGAGAGACTAAGCAAAAGACAAACAAAAGTAAATCTTAAACAGAGATGTAAAAAGCAACTTCACCTCCACCACCATTAGAGAGGCCCAAGAAAAAGTTCCTTTGTGAGGCTTTAAAGTTGAATCATCCAGATCAGAAAACTATCCAAAGCACTTTTTGAAGGTACCGTGATTTAACTTACTGATTACTAGTTATGGTGATCAAGTGCACTTGATCAGCAACCGACTGCTCCTTACTGTCCTAATTCCTATGGAAGCAGCAAAGTTTTTTTTTTTTTTTTTTCTTTTTTCTCCTACACTGCAACGACATTGTGGCTTAGTTTCTGTTGAATTCGTAAAGCTGTCTAATTAGATGAAAAGTTGGGCATACTGGGAGATTTCTTGATGGGCAGACCCTTTTTTAACCGTCTTCTTCTTCAACCATGTTTTTGTACCTTTTGTTGAATGGGTTTAGCAGTGTCTTGTTGAAAAAAGCATGGACATCCCCGGAGAAGATGTCATCTCGAAGGCAGCATGTGTTGCTCGATCATCACTATACTTTCTGGCATTTAAAGGAGCAATGTGTAATGTGAAGCAAAAATGTAATTCATACAAGTAATCCCACTCCAATCAAAATGTGGGCAGTATCCCTGCACAAAGCGAGTTACCATCAATGAAAAGCAAGAAAACGTACAGTCCCTCCTTGTCAATTCTGTCGCGCCAATTCGATTCAAAAATACTTCTTACCCAAAGGGAAATTAATTAAATGTATTGTGAATCAAAACCCCTAATCTGAGTATCAAGCTACAGAATCTCTAACCAAGGAATAAAACTCTTTGACCAAGAGTGAAATCATTTCTCTTACACTTTTCCTTTCTCACCATCATTTCTAAAACCATCTCCATCATGTCGGTCTACTTCGGTTAGGTGGGACCTAGTCAAGATAAATACAGTTGGCGCCAGAGTAACTTGACTTACTCTACCATCAAAAATGTTTAGCAAAACAAAACTCAGCAGTGGTTTAGTTAACATATAACTGGTACTACGAGATTGGGTGGATCAAAGCAAATTATTTAGCAGGCTGATGTGGTAAATATCTCAGCAGCTAAATAAATAGTCAGCACTAATTTATTCTCATTCTCTTGCTGCATGAAGGTTATTTTGGGATATTTTAACCTACAATTTTACTCATTGCTCCTTCAAGTGGCCATGACAGCAGTGTAAATTAGCTTTTCCATTTACACTTATTACAGTAAATGTAAATGGAAACTGATACATTCCCATAGCATCACAGAACCTAGCTCTGAATGGTCATTTGTATTATATGTCAACTTGTATTTATGACATCTCATGCATTCATCCACCCAGCCGTCCAGGTTCAGGTATTGAGGGCAGCCACCTCACGGTGGGAACCACTACCCCAGAAACGGTTCCCGAGCCCGGAAGGGCATGGAAGCTACTGTCTACTGAGGAGAATCCCAACATACAGGCTCCCAGCCAGGGGGGCTACAAGTGATCCCAGCTCGATGGCTCTCACCATGGATAACTCCAGAGTGGAACAAGTCCCAGCCCCTGCCAAGGAGATTGGTTCCAAAACACATGTTGTGTGTTGAGTTGAGCTCCAACTATATTTAGCCAGTACCTCTCAATCGCATGTACATCTCAGGTTATTTCCCCACCAGAGGGTTGATAATCTGTGGTCATACGTCAGCTTCCATGACTGGGGGTCGGGACACCAAGGCCCATGCCTTCTGCTGCTACCTGATCTGCTACTGGCACCTGCTGCAGGTTGTGGGCCCACGTGATCTGTCCAGGCTTGCCTGGCCGGGCCTCATGGGCAAGGCCAAGCCACCAGGCACTCGCAAACAAGTCCCTTTACCAGGTCTGGCTCCAGGGTGGGACCCCGGTAACCTTTGCCTGGGCAAGGTTACCATGCTCTTTGATTTAACTTGGTTATATATGTCCGGTTGAATCACTCTTAGACCGGAGATATACTTGCAGTTCAGAACGCGTACGCATCACGGCCGCCACGCGTATCCTGCTGCTCATTTGACGAACAGTGCTTAACAGTCAGCCAGTCAGGACAGCTCTGCAACTTTCAGCACAGAACTAAATGTTTCTGTTAACTGGGGTTCACAGGGTCTCCTCAATTGACCACACCTGACTGCTCCTGTTCAAGCACCCTTCTTGTTCAGAGAGCAGTGATCAAGTATTCCAGTGGGCTCATGGGCTAGAGAATAGTCATTGGGTCTGTGTGGGTGGATGAGAGGAAGTAGCCAAATTGTCCCACTAATCCACTAATGAGGTTTTTAGTTTTTTTTTTTAAGAACACATTTGCTGTCAAAACTTAAAGATGATTTTCTAACGATCACAAAAGTTCAGTTTCTATTAACTTTCATTTGCCTGAAAGTATATGAGTAATTAGGTTTAATTGGGGTGTTGGAACTGAATGTGGGCTGCAGATAACCTTTGTCTCTTGGTTTATTATTGCATCAGCCATCGCTGAAGTCTCTCTCTCCATCCTTAGTCATGGTATTCAGTTTGTCAGGCTTCCTTTTAATGCACCATGGCACTTGCATCTCAATGGAAGACTTGTGATTGGCCTGTCAGAAGGAATAGAAGTTGATAGCAGCCTTAGATGTATTGATTGGAGTACACTATCTGTCCATGTCTGCTGATGGATTGAAGTAAAGCAAAAGTGCATGAAAAAGCCCCCCCCCATGCTTTCAAGAATGTACATAGTTTCGCAACCCTTCTTTGCGATAAAAAGAACTACAAACCTGGAAGATGCGGAATGGAGCTCCAATTAAATATAGCCTGTAGATACAGCAGCTCTTTGGAAGTGTGAAGCCCCCATTCCACTGCTAGCCAATGCAACCACAATGATCTTTTTTATGAGCCGAACATTTTTCAAGAGAATAACAGAGGAGCTGAAATACACACTCTGCCCCACATGACTGTTCAATATTTGATTTTTCTTCTTTTTTTTTTTGACCACCATTTCCATGCCGAGGCTTTCAGTTTCCAAATGGAGGAGTGAAATCACACCACAATGCCCACGGACACAATCCCAACTGATGTCAGTGAGCCTCATACAAGAGAGTGATAGCATGAAAGGTGTTGATCGTGGGGGGAAAAGGAACACAGAAAATAAGGCAGAAATGAATCCAGCGGTGCTACTGAAATCACAGCACTTCTAGCACTATCAGCTATTTAGCAGAAAGAAACGGCTGAAAGGAAGGCTTGCCCACTTCTCAGGTTTGAATGGAGAACTTTAGGAAAGAGTGTCAGACTGAGACATTGTTCACCCCATCTGGGCAGCGACGATGAAGCCCATGTGCTGGAGGGATACATATAGCCCACTTCAAGGACGCTCTCATTGGACTCAATCAATTTAATTTGAATCTCTCTTAACTCTCTCGGGTCTGAGACTGTGTTGAAATGGATGCCCTCAGCGACATGTCATCTTCCTTTTTTTTATTCAGTCTACTTTACAAGAAGCTCCTCAGCTAATGTTCCCAAGAGTTGTCAGAAAAAAATGTGCCATGGCTCCACAAGCTTTAAAGAAGACATTATTCCCTCACTCTGTAATCCTGAGCCCCAGTGGGTCCCTTTTGATTAGATTGTCACATCTTAAACACTTCCACAGGGACCACTTCTTATGACCATTGTTCTTGCTTAACTAAACGAGTATTAGATGCATTTTCATTGGGTAAAAGTCCTTGCTGAAAATGTAGCAATAGGGTCACTGAGTATATGATTTGATGACATAATGGAAAAACCCATAAATGAAAGGTATTTGTTGAACCGTTCAGTGCAGAACATTTTAAAGTCTCCATGTGATGTTTTTCTAAACGGCACCCCAACATCTTCCGAAGCTTCAGTTAACCCTGCCCAGGATCTGATCATGTCATCTAACATTGTTCTGACAACCATATCTGACTCATTTCCAGTAACTAAGGAAAATGGGATCAGGGCTTAGCCCTCCTTGACTCTATCTCAACCTGACACTGGTCTCATTCTCAGGTACTGGAACGCTGTTAGCAGGAGCTGCCTCACTGCTCTGTCTCGGTGGAAGGTGTCATAGAAAAGTCTTAGATCGGTACTGACGTCTATGCCTCGGAATGATAGGTGAGGATTTTCTGCTCATGATACCAGAAATATAAAAGGGTCAAATTTGAAGATTAAAAAAGCTCAAAGACAGTATGAGGTTCACATTTTATTACACAGGACTGTAGTTACACAGGACTGTAGTTACATGCATTTTGTGTATTTTTCAATTTAATATATTACACAAAAGTAAAGTAGAACAGCAGTTTCATCTTTGCTTGAATAATTTAGGTTTTTCTTTTCTTTTTATTTAGTTTTGTATTATAAAAACTGAATGCATTTGGGGTTTTGATGTTTGGTCAGACCAATCGACATTTGGAGATGTCATGTTGGCCAATGGCAAACCAAAATCAAAACCTTTTGATAAAGATTTGCAGATAATTCCAGTGACTGATTACCTGTCCTACAAATATAATGGATCCGTTTTTCTTTTTTTTCTATTTTTTTTTTTTTTAAGGCTAAGGAGTGTCTTAGTGTTGTGACTTCACCAGGACATTATTGAAATTCACTTGTGCAAATGGTAATGGCCTTACATGGTGGAGTCACTATGACAGTATGCTGTAGGCCTTCTCCGTGCCTACTAAAGTGCCCCGACCTCTAAATTATGACCTTTGCAGGACTAATCCCCTCATTATGTTCATCCTTTCCCCTAATCCCTCCATCCCTCGCTCGTGTCTGTCTGTTCAGGTACCTGCTGCCAGTGACTTCCCAGTTCATCATGAAGTGGCCTTCATCCAGCTTTGGCCGCATCTCCTCGGCCGTGCCACGTTCCCGCAGCCTTTTTGACGCCAGAATGGACCACTTCTGAGATCGCCACGGCAAACCGGCCATGGCTCCTGACACCTCGTCTTTTGACCTCAACCCCATCTCTTCCTCCACTCCAACCCTAGCCAAAAACCAGATTTGAATCCCAGTATAGATCTGAATTCGGTGCAGCTATGGATGCCAGATAAGGGCCTCAACTTTGCCAAATCGCCTTGTGGAAGATCAACAGAGCCACGTCAGAAGATTTTGGGCTACTAAAGAGTGTTGTCCAGTTTGGCCCGGCTCAGACCAGCAGACAACTGGTATCCTCTATCCGTCCCTTCTGCCCCCGTAATGAGGCGGTGGCTTCACCTCTCTGTTCTTATTTTAATTGCTGTATGATATTTCACTGTACAAGTCACAGTACTGTAAAACAAATTAACATTATACTAAACAATGCAAGGATTATTTATTTATGTACTTTTTTATTTTGTACGCTATTCCATGAAGTCAGTGAAATGTAGTGCGGAATGCAGATAATGAATAACAAAACTACAACTCATTTGAATAAGTGGACGTAACAAAAAAAGATTATTTTTGATGACTGTAATTATTTATTTCTGTATTCAGATTTTAATTTATTTCTTAACTTATACCAGAGGATTTATGTTAACAGCCACGTTACTTTGTTGTTTTTGCATTGAGAAAGGTGATGCCCAGAGAGCTTGAAAATGTTTAATTTCTAAATACTAATGTCTCTTGTTTTACTTGTGATAATAAATGCAGCACTACTAAATGACAGGTTGTTTTGAATGTCAGTGTAGTAAGGCCAAGCCTCTTTGCCTCCTAGAGCATGAGCTGACTTTAATGTCACAGCGTAAAGAGCCAAACCTCTCAGAGATCACCCACTAGTTCCTGATATACACTTTGCAGTTTGTCACAGAAGGAGAACACTACTGCACATTAGTAGAATATGCATGCCTAAACTTTAGTCTCTTTAGAAGCAGAAGTAGTGGTTAGACAGAGGAGTGGCATTTGGAATATACTTGAAGTTTTGTGTCATCATTAATTATTGTGTTATTGCAAGGAGGACACTTCATTTTCACATTTGTCGTCTTGAGTATGGATGTCCTAATGACAGGAGGGATGTGTGTCACGATTCAGAGATTGTTCGGCACGCTGAATGATGCGGCTCATTAGCTCATACGTACTGTACTGCAACAGCAGTGATTTGCCTGGGATGAGCAGCTGCAGCCTTTCCCCCCACTGCACTATGGGTACAACAGCCAGGGATATTATAGATGTGGCAATAATAAGCACATCTACTACATGCATTCACAGCTGGATTTATTTTAGACTACTGTGTTTTTTTTTTTTTTAATCAACTGCAGAAAATCAGTTCAAGCATCAGATATTAATACAAAAAACTGCTGTATGTTTACTTACTGTGTGTACAACTTTTAAAGATATTTCTGTACAAAACGGCACAGAAAAAAACATTTTACATTATTTTAACTAGTAAGAATAGCAGCAATTATCTGTAATGCTGTTCAAGACTCCCTTTATATCAATTTCACAATGCCAAAAAATGCTTGTTTTGCCTGATTTTATTTGTGTTATTTAAGACTATTACTTTTTCATTCAAGTTTTTTTTTTTTTTTTTTTACATTGCAATAAATTGTTGAAACAATGTCACCTTCTTGTCATGGTTTCTTAAATAAGAAATATTTTAGATTATCAGTTTCATTGCAGACATACAATGTCAGTTAATTGGATTTTTATAACAAAGTTTTCTGATACGTTCTCTACTTTTATTCATTAGATCGCCGTGGTACTGTCAAGTCACGGGTGCAGCCTACCTTAGCTGAATTTCATCGCATTAAAATAGCCTGCTACATAAAAGCCACCGACTCTGAAAGTCTTCATCTTATTCTGCACGTAAGCTTGCTGAGAAGCGCAATCAGACATTCAACAGGAAAAACTGCCCCATTAACATGAGTTTGTTGGGTGAACAGGTGATTTATCTCCCGGACAACAGCATGTTAATGTGCTTGCGAATGTCACTTCAGTCTCGCTGGATGCTTTGCATCGTTTCCACTCTTCACACTGTCTGCTCTGACATACAGGCTTCCTTACGAATGCAATGGAAGTTTTATCAAACTTTCTCTGATGTCACACTCAGCCTGAGTCCATAAGAGTATGTTTGTTGTGTTTGTGGTATTGGGAGCTGTTAACTGAATTGCCCATAAGGGACAAATAAAGTTTTCTGAACTGAACTTACTTGGACCCTGATTCCCTCCAGTGAAGCTCTGAAACTCCACCAGCTACTAAAAAAAACACCAACTCCCACTGTCAGTTTTAAGAGCAGGAACATCTCAGATGTCTTTTCTTTTTCTCTCCTTTTAAACGCAAATGTTTTAGAAATTCATTTGAAGTGACTGACAATGCTTTCAAAAGAAAGTGTCGTTTCAGTTGGAAACAGTGCCATTTCACCCTTGTCCCTTTAAATTAGGAATTGTTCATCCAAGTACATGGTTATCCATCCGCTTTAAATGCAGCGAAAAGGATGTTTGGGTATTTAACCAGCTGCAGATGGGCTTTCCTGCTGACCTCGAACAAACTAACGGTGTATAGCACTGGAGACATTTTCCATGGGATGATTGGTTGAAAGTCAGCTTGACCTGGAAAGGTGCAGAGAAATAGGGGTTTCATCATCAGAGGATGAAGCACTAATATCCAAACACAACGAAGACAAACTGGATTGGAAAATCTTCATGATTTTACAGTAAGTTTCTCAGCATGACAAAGCTGTGTCCATTACGACTCATATATGTATGTATGTAGATCAACAACAGCACAACTAAGAGCATCCCACAACTTAAGACTGGTCCACATATTTATAAGCCTGTTCTCAAGTAACAGCATTTTAACATGTAAAATGGGGTTTGTGTTTGGAGAAGGTATTTGCCTTTGACACTAAACGTTTATTTTGGGGTAGAAAAGTTAGGGGGATGTAATTGGCCACATGAAATGACAAACTGAAGCACACAAGCCAAAGAAAGAGTTGTGACAAATTTCCACAAAGCTTTTTTTGCACTGTGTGCTTTTAAATCTGTCTGTGATTTATAAGACTTCCTGCCTCCAGATATTAATTACGTAAGCAGCTCCTGGTCTGTCTGGATGAACCTCAGTGAGGTATCGCAGCTCCCCAGCAGAAACAACTGTGGACAGGAAACACCCCGACCCGTAACTCACCTGAGTAATGAGTGTGTATTTTCAGCTGATCTTTCATGTGCCATCTTCACTCGAGAGCCCCCCTGCACTTGTGCTTGTGTGTGTGTATACACCAAGAAAGCAGCATCAAATTTATTTAGAGCTGTAAAGGCAGCCTCCTGTGCCCTCCCTACGCCCTGCTCATCCATCTCCAGTTTGTCAGCAGAAGAGGTGCAGTGTCTGACCTCACAGCCCTCCGCCCTTGGCCTTGGCCCCTGGAACCATTCAAGAGCTCTGGCAGTGACTTCCTGGTTTCACGGTCCTGGCACACGGTCCAAAATACATTTCCCCAAGCAACATGATTGTGCTGTTCAGTCCCAACCTTTCTACTCTGTGCCCCCTCTCTTTTCGTACCTGTGTGTGGTCCAGGCAGCTTCGCCCGCCAGCATCCAGCCCTTTATTTTGAGGCAAATGTTTTAAGCAACACCCAGATGACCCAGTTCCAGGGTCCTGAGCCGACTGACCTCTCTGGCTCGGAGAGTAAAAGAGCGACTGGACGCTGTGTGAGAGGTGGATGGTTCAGATGAGATAAGGAAGCATACTGCCGTGCAAAAAACACAGATGGCCGGGCTTCAAATCTGTTCTTAATCCATTATTTCATGACATAACAGAGGAAAAAAAAATGAGTACGCTGTTATTCTGTTATTACAACTGTCTGAGTGAGGTGTCCAGAGGAAAGGCTGCCCTCCACAAATGCTTCAAATGTGGAGCCCGTGGTGGTCTGTGTGCTTTCAAATGAAAAAAGTGACCTTTCTTATCATACAAGTGTAGCCTGTGTACAGCTTGTGTATGACAAGAGGTGTGTGAGTGTGTGTGTGTAGATTATGTATCTGCTGTACCGACTGTGTGAGCAGCATGGACTGCGCGATACACCAATGAGCCAAAACATTATGACCAGACCTGCCATCTTTGCTGTTGGTCCTTCACTTGCTGCCAAAACTGCTCTGACCCACAAAGGCTGGGCTCTACAAGACCTCTGAAGGTTTCCCGCAGCACCTGGCACCGAGGATACAAGCAAATCCTTTAAGTCCTATCAGGTGTGATGTGGTCCTGCCATCGCCGAGGCTTGTTCCAGCACATCTCCCATCTTATGTTCATGATTTGTCTCTCCTTGGACCCATTTCAGTTGGGATTCAGGGCTGCTGACTGCGGGGACCCCACAAGACTTCACAACATGCTCTGACCCAGTTGTCTGGCTTTTACACCTGCCCACCTTTCCTGCATCATGCTAGGAGAACAGATTGTTCACTTACTGTCTAATATATCCCAGACCTGGGCATGTAGTGCTGTTAAGAGATAATCAACGCTTTTTTTTCTTCATCTGTGAGGGTCATACTGCGCTGGCTTATTGATGTATGAGTGCATAGATTTTCCACATATGCTCACTGCTGTTTTATTAGTTTTACAGGCCTCACACCTGCCCCACTGTCCTGACATTTGCATCTGTTTGTGTTTTTGTGTGCAGCCGTATGTGTGTGTCTGTATTCTCATAGGAAAACATTCACTGATGTCTGCTGGAGTACATCATGTGTGGTGCCTTGCCTACAACATCTTTGCTCTCAGCAGGGGTCCGGCGAGTAACCCACACATAAACCAACAGATAAACATATGCCCACAGAGGAGCTGGATGCTCTTTGCTCAGATCCTCCCATTTAGCTTTGGCTATTTACTGCGCATGATTTGTTTTTTTGTTGTTTTTTTCTTCCCTTTCGGTTTCATTGCAATTCACTGGTTGTTTTGAGAGCTTTGGTAGACATTTAAAAAGTGGCTACGAAACAATTTTTGATGCTGGTTTTTTGTTCATTTCCCCAGGAAGCTCACTGGCCATTCAGCATGACATTTCCCCACATTCACCTGCTGTTCTGATTCATTGGCACGAGGATATTACGATCAATAAATGAATGTGACCTGCTGAATTGAATTAGAAAGATCCAAGAGTATCTCATGCCATTACCTAAGCAGATACGGTAACATTTAGAAATGCATCACTCTTGTTATTGTACGTGCAGTTTCTTTATCTTAGAAGAAAAGTAGAATACATATTTGCTGTTTAAAAGGTTTTTACTCTGAGTTAGAGCATCAGCTAGTATGTTTACACACAAGCATGGCTATGTTTCTGTGCTTCATGCTGGCCTCAAACATCAGAATGGTCTCTGTTTTCTGGTTTGCCATTGACCAAAACAACAAAAAAATCATGTTGTTGCACTTTCATGCTCTAGAACTTGACCAAGCATGTTTTAGTAATAGTTAAAGGATTCACCAACTCTTTTTGAAGAGGAAAACAAAAATAATGTGGAGGATCACATTGCCAGATAATTTTTAATCTGAAAAATCCACTGTTGCGTTTTCAAATTCCACACGACATTAAAGTTATAGTAAAAGAAGAAAAATTAGGGTTCTTAGTTTGTCACATTACAGAAAACTATGTTATTAATCATTCAGTCAAATCTATAAAATTAGGTCTCAAAGTCATGCAAAAATAAGCAACATTCTATGCTCAGAGGCACGGAAAGTGTGTCCGCTAAGGGCAATGATTGACAGATCTAAAACTAACTTAAATGAACCGCACTAACGGGGCAAACAGCACTGAGTGCGTGCACATAACGTCCCGTAACAACCACGTTATGAGATCGTTAGCTTGGCCCTTCAATCTGCCAGCATGGATCTGATTTTGTGAACTGGTGTGTAGCCCATCCATCATCTGCAGCTCAGTATTTCAGCTTCAGTCTTACAAAAATTATACCAATTCTTCTTCATCTCATCATTCCTCTGTAATCTAAACAGGCAGCTGGAGCTCTGTAAATTCTGATATTCAAGGAAGATGATGGAAGCAGAACAGCCATCCAGCTAGTTGTCAAACACACCAGATGGTTAGTTGGCCAGCACAAGGTTATACATTGTAATAAGCCTTTTTAATCAGTTTATAAGGCTGAGGTGTTATGGGTGGAAGTGGCTTTGCCTTGCCTTACTTACTTTAAAAGGAACCCTGGTTATTAAGACTTGTAGTCCCTAATTAGCCACAATTGTTCTCTTATACTAAAATATGTTGTTAGAAACACATAAAATAATCTAATTGCTTTAAAAATGTACAATGTTTATCACATATTTTGACCTGCGGGAGGCGCCATGCATTCTGGGGGCGATAACGTAGAACGGTGGCTCTGGGAAGATAAGCTGCGTTAGTTTAACTGCGACAGGTATCTAAAACATAGATGAGCAGCACTCTCCCGGCCGTGGAGGCTGACGAGGGAGCCCATAAGACGTCTCGGTTCAGGCAAACTGGATCAAAGTTCTCGTGTGCTGTGATGCACGGGAGATCTGCAAAAATGATCAAAGTCGTGCGCATCTTACCAGTGCATTAGGCTACGGCGTCAACGGAGGCTACGCTGTCGACGGCGTAGCCGTGGCTCTAGAGCCTGCAGCGCACCGCCACCCGCTCTCCGCTCTCCACTCTCGCCGGGATGGAGACGCCGGTGGGCAGGACGCACGTTTGGGTGGGCATAGCCCACCCCTGCCCCCCCCTAAAACCGGCCTCGGGGCTGGGTCCACCGTTTGATGACAGACCAGAGGCTGAGGGGACTGGCCCGGGACTTTGACGAAACGGGAGGCGCAGACTCAAATAGGCAAGAACATCTTTATTTAATTTAATGACGCCAGATCTGGCTGGGGTTTTTATTGTAGCATCAGCTATCTGCTAGTTGAAACATGTGGTCAGTTAGTCTGTCTGAGTTTTATGGTGTTTTTATAGTTCATGCTTTATGGTGCTGTATTTTTTTTTTTTTTATTTATTTTTTTTTACTTTTTTGTAGGTGCGCCGTCACCTTAATGTTTTTAGCTGCATTTTCATCTGTGTTTCTGTTGCGCCATCACCTGTTTAGCTGTGTTTTCATCTGTTTCTGGGTGTCAAAACAGTGTACAGGGGCTAGCAGGTGCCACCGTCTGATGTCACTACCCAGAATGCATTGCGGTGTAAACAACAATGGCGACCTACGAGTTAAATTATATTTTCAAATTTTATAAAAACGAAGACATCAAAAAGGTTTTTATATCACATTGTTATAATTGATACCAACATTTATCTTTTAAGACCTACATGTCTTAATAGCCATGGTTACCTTTAAACATGTTTTAAAAATCCTAAACCAAAAAACTCTATTTTTCCCTTTAAAAAAAATAAATCATTTAGCAAATTAAAGCAGTCATTTTCTAAACATGCATAACATGTCTTTATGTAAACCTTGCTCTACTGCAATGATAATCTCTTTCACTACAATATTCTGCCGTGAAACTTCTGTGCTGGCTTTGTGTACACGTTACCTCGTCAGAGTACCTGCCAAAGAACATCAGCTTCCTGCAAGATGAGATTCTCCGAAGCAGCTTTGAAAACAGAGACACGGGCGTTTGCCAAGTCTCCAAATGAACTCTCTAGGAGTCAATTTATGTGAAAATCAATTGGACGTGGCGGATCCCTGCACTATAATCCCCAGAAGTGAAATCATGTTGCATTATTTTTTTCTGTTGTTTTCCGTTTTCTTTAGTTGAATTTCACAAATCACTGGTGACATCAAATAAAAATAAAAAATAATTTCTGAAAAATATTTGCTGCAAATGTGAGGCTTTGAAGTAATGTTAATATAATAAAATAATAATAATCATCTTAGGTAGTCATTCAAAATGGTTAACTTAGAAAATAAAACAGCACATTAATTTCTAATTACAGCTTTTTAGCAGCTCAATTGATCTATTGTAATTATAATAACCTCTATTTAAAGGTCACCTCTGCATCATGTTTCATGTTAATTGGCTAAGTAACGAATTATAAACATGATCAAAACATATGCATCAAACTTGAAAAATGTGAAATTTCTCGGGGTGAAGCTTTTTACAGCACACACAGTTCTTCTTGTTGCATTAATGGGATTTGTATGTGCGATGTTGTTCCTCTACTGTCACATAGTGACTGATGAGGGGTTTCTTGGAATCTGTGTCTCACCCAAGGCCACGTGGAAGATCTGGATCAAACAACTGGCCTTCTGACTGGAGGATGACTATCACCTGAGATGAGACACGGCCTACCTGACAAAAACATACTTTTGAACATTATAACAATTAAAAACCCTTGTTCTGTGTACTGTACAGGATCATCTACACAGTAACTTATGGTTTATCAATTTTTTTTCTTTTTAAGATTTTTATTTAAATCAGAAAGATACATTGGAAATACATGTTTTCTTTATGTACGTCCTAATAAATGTGGTGCGGGCTGGGTGATATGACCTCAAATCAATATCACCATATATTGGGCAGTTTTATCTCGATAACGATAAATGCCTGATAACGCCCTTGTTGAAATGCGTGAGTCTCACACTACAGAGCCCTGTTATGTAAGCCGCTTCTTCGTTTGAACCATCAGCCTTTTCTTGGGTTTCCATTCTTGTTCAGACTGGATGGGTGGAGTCACGCGACGCTGTACACCATCTTAAAGGGAAATGAAACTAGCCTATCAGCACACAGTCAAAACGGACACAAAGACGTTTCTTTTCTTTTATCAAAACACAGAATTTACCAACATGGGGAAATTGATGACGGTCATCGCAGTGAATGTCGGTAACGGTAATTATTATTAATAATAATTATAATTATTATTATATCACCCATGCCTATGTGGTGATACAAAACAACATATACAAAAAAACAATTTTAATTGTTAGAACAATATAAAGGGAGAAAGGTTTCAGCAACCCCACTCACTCAGTACGTTTACATGCATTAAGAGAAAGTCGAATTGTTGCCTTAATTCGACCGATATAGAATTTTTAAAAGCCATGTATACAACTTAGCTGGACTGTAGTAGAACCGAACTGAAGCTCTTGAGATCAGGGCCATTAGTGCCAGATAATGTGGTCTAGGGCTGAACGATATGGACAAAATTTCATATCTCGATATTTATGCCAGATATCTCGATATCGATATGATACGATATGACTTCGGTTCGGTGAAAACCAAGCATTTTTCAGAAAAATAAAAACATCAGAAATCAAAAGAGTGCAGTTTTATTGATTAGAACTCACTGACAGTCATCAACATTAACATAAAGTCACTCAATAATAAATAATAATCAAAATATTTTACTGTAGCTCCGCTTTAACGATAAATAACCAATGCAGTTAGAGTTAGAGTTCAGTACATGTTATTGATTGGACGCTGCAGCTGAACGGACTGTCACAACATCACTGCAGTTTCATGACGGAGTGAAGACAGATTACAGATTAAACTCATGTTTCACTCCCAGGTTTCATATTTGATTTATTTTCTGTTTCAACAATTAAATATCTAAAAATGTTAACTTTCAATCTGATCAACAAAAGAACCAGAAACAACTTTCTTAATTTATTACTGCGCATGTGCAATCCCCCCATTTGTCCAATCCTTGTTTTTCAGTATCCTCCAACGAATAGGAAATAGAGAAAAGAGTTTTCCACTCGCTGTTTTAATTCCCAATTTCGATTTTCAAACACATCAATGAATTTTTTATTATCAAAACAAAAGATGGGGAACGGATTATTTTGGTTTATTTCTCTATTTTTATTTTGTAATTTCAAAAAAAAAAAAACGGATGGCTGCGAAATACACGTCGCAATTTTCACCAAGCACGACTTGCACAACACCTCGCTCTGGTCGACATCATCCTTTCTAAATCCAAAATACCTCCAAATAATGGAGGATGATTTATGTTTTGGCACAAAATTAGATTCTGCCGGCCGCAT
This sequence comes from Cololabis saira, assembly GCF_033807715.1. NCBI lineage: Eukaryota > Metazoa > Chordata > Actinopteri > Beloniformes > Belonidae > Cololabis > Cololabis saira. The sequence continues at coordinate 23,864,948 of NC_084599.1, forward strand.
TATCCTCCGCATTCGTCTCTTTTCTTCCGTTTGGATTTCTCCGCTCTTCTCCGCTCTCCTGTGCGTGTGGCTGTGTGCATCTCAGTCTCCCTCCCTCCCACCCTCCTATGTTTGTCATTGGTTGGCTTCAGCTGTCGATCAACAGCAAGCATGAAATAAGCTTTGTGGTTGGCTGGCCGTAGTGGTGCGTTCAAGGGCAATCTTAAAAGTAGTGTTTAAGGAGACTGCTCGAGCTTTACAAGCAGGGCGAGCGGAAATATATCGTTTATATCGTTGCTTTTCCGTTATTAATGTCTTGAATGTTCATATCTCGATATAGATACGATAACGGTATATCGTTCAGCCCTAATGTGGTCCTAATCCCAGTTATTCCGGCATGTATATGCAACCCACGCTTAGCTAGTGATTGCCTCCCCCTTCCGGAAATGACGACACAGCGTAAGCCAGAATATCAACACAGTAGGAGAAGAAGACGAAAACAAAGAACTAACCGGAAGAACACCAATGCAAAAGTGTGTGTGGCGCCACCTGGGATCGCGGAGTCCAACACACCTCACTCAATAATTGATTGTTTTCTTGTGCATGTATACTTGGATTTCTCGGAATACTTAGCTAGATTGTTGCCAATAGCTTGATTTAAATGTGCATGTCACTGCACTGACTGAGTCTTTGTCGTCATACCCTTGGTTTGTCCAGCTTCAATCTTAATGGTAAACTGGCTGGTTTGGGCTAAATCCTCCAGTGTTTTCTCCTTTGATCCACCCATCAAATTTCTCTCTCTCTCTTTTATCCATTGGGGGGAGAGTTTGTGCTGAGCATGCATGCTTCTACAAACCTGCTTTGTTTCACATTCACTTATTAACTTACTGCAGTGACTGCTGTTGGGCCAAAAGCAGTCACATGATTTTTTGCAGTGGTTGCATTACAAGGGGACCGAGTTACCTTCACCTTGGGTGACTAAAATTCACACACACAAATCTAACTTTAAACCAGTGACGGACTCACACTGCACTGCATCACCTCTAAATGTTAACCTTGGTTGCAACGCTCATGAAACACAGTGTACTTTGTTCCAGCCACAGGGGGTTATAGATGAGCACAGCTCTGCATATGGCCATCATTCACAGCTCGGGGCTCCCCCCGAGTGTGGTCCCGAGCATTTGTAACAAATGGAGGCGAGCAGTAAAGGTATTAATATGAGGGAACAAGTTGTAGTGAAAGTGGAGCGGGAAGTCACGTTCCCTCCCATCTGGCTTCTAACAAGATGGAGGGGAGCAGGCAGGTGTGAGCGCTGGTCTGCACCTCCTCTGGCTAGATTAGCACATCTGATGGGAGAGGAGAGAGGAGGACAATTCTCAGCTCGAGTTGTCATTTTCTTCTTTCTTTTTCTCCATCTGTCCATGCCCTCCCTTATATGTCTGCTCACCTACTGTGTGATCATTCCTCACTGGCCCTCGCTCCGTGAAAGGGGAGACTCAAAATGAGAATAAATGAGGTGTGGGGAAGGCTCCCTGGCAGCGTGCCTGTTTGTGTATGTCGGTGCATGCATGTACTTGCCATCAAGGATGTTCAGATCTCTTACTCTGCTGCGATGTCTAGCTGTGGAGCGAAAAGACCATCCAGGGACTCTTCATCCACTTGCTGCTGAATGCCTCCGGGGACAGATTGAGCCTTGCAGGCAGGGATATTATCAATACAGCCCCTCCAGGCTGCCTGGGAGACAGGAGACAGAGCCACTGACTCACTCTGCCTATTAGTCTAGTGCTGAGCATCAGTGCTATGGCGAACAGCTGGTTTTACTGGAGTTTCTGCCAACTAGTCCTCAATCTCTGCCTTGTTCTTACTTTTTCAAAGTCTTTCTCAAAAGCCAGCTTAGCCTTGTTTCTCACTTTGATTATGTCATTTTACTTAAACCTCCATTGTCAATTTAAAGTCCCTCTCTAGTCTTGCTCCTTCATCACACACCTCACTTTATCGCTCTCAAACAATTATTCTTTTCTCCTCAATTTCCCTCCCTTTGACAGAGCCAAGGCATAGCTACACTCACAATATGCCTCCCACTCCTGCAATTATATATGCCATGCCCTCTTTAAGAGCCTCATCTCAGGGGAATTATCTTCTTTTTTTTTTGCCCAGTCTCGTGTTAGTATCACTCCTTCAGTTTTTTTTTAATCTCCATCCAATACTTTGTTACAGAGTTGTTTTATATTCCATTTGTGTAATGAGAAGGGTGACCTTGTATTAGCACTTGTGAAAAATATGGAAATAGTTGAAACCATCCAAGTGTTGAATGAATGCCAAAGAACTCAACATGAGATTTCAATGAAAAATGGTTTGCAGTGATTTTCTGCCTCTTCAATAAACAAGGTATGAATACGCTGCCTCATCCGCTCTAAAAGTCTCCAGTAAAATGTAACACAGACACAAATGGATGACATCTCACACAGCATCTCAGCAGGAGCCAACTAAGATCGGTGGGTATAGTATTTACCACTTACTAACATACAATCCGTTGCTGTCCTCTGATTATTTTTTTATGAAACAAAAACAGTTCTCATTGCTGCCAAGTTGTGAAAAGCCAAATGAGTCCTCATTTTCACATTAGCCCTGATGAGTCACAGGGACACATCTCTGGCTGATCCACTTGCAGCTCCTGCACAGAGGAAATTGGAGAAAGTAGCAACAGAAACCACAGCCTTGGCTGTGCAGCCAACAACCAGGCAGGATCCTTCTCAGATGACTTAAACAGAACTGATTTTTTGTTGTTTTTTTTAAGAAAACGAGAGGAACTTAAAAATTGTGACACTGCTAACCTCAAAAAGCTGCAGGCTTTGTTCCCTTCCAGTGCCTGCAATCACTTTATCTGCTGTAACTTCACGTCTCCTGTCTGTCTTTGTTACAGCTCCCAGGTTCCGTCATTGTCCTACAACAAGACAAATGCATGTCACTGTTGTTTTCAGTGACCTTTCTGGTGGAGGGAAGGGAAAAACCTTCCTGCATCAGGAAATATGCCTAAGTAACTCAAGAATAGTTTTTCTTCCACAGCTCAGTGCTGCAAGAGTTTAATTTACAAGTCAAATATTTCTTTTCTTTATTAATTGTGTGCTGTTTTTGGTGTCTTTTCACACCTGTAGATGGTATAATTCACTAAATAAACATAGTTTTCTGTTTATAGGAAATAAATGCAAGACTCCTTTTTGATTTCTTGGGTTTTTTCTGGGTCTCTAATAAGTGCCTCAAGAATCAAAAAATCTCCAGTGTTGCAAGACGTGTGATAGATGTATGTCCTGTGTATTTGGTAAATGAGTGTTTGTGTTTCAGTGGCACGTCAGAAAAATTTACCCGATATCACCGGAGGGGTTATTTTGGTCCCCGCCTTTTAGAGGTGAGATGCTAAGTATACATTTACTCACAGGAAGACATTCACCACTTGATGTTTCTCAAAAACTGGTGTTTCCTTTTCAGCAAGCGGCAAAAGGCGAGTACATCAAAGCGTCTTACGCGAATGTAAGACTTACTTTCACTTGCGAGACTGACGTTAATTACCCTAGGTGCTCAATGGGAGCAAATCATTCTAGAGTATCTGCAGCTTTTCACCGACTTAAACGAGTTCAGTTTTCAATAATTAGCTGAGCATTCTCGCAGCCTTTGCAACTGGAAAATAATTGGCTCCTCAAACTGCCCTCGTGTCTGCATATCTCAGGCTCAACAGCTTCATCCTCAGTTCTTCATCTCTATTGCATGAAATGACCTACATGTGGAACACCTGAGATAGATACCTTGTAATGTGTGGAACTACTTATGCACAGTTGTGTAGAACAATAAATACATTAGTAGTACATTTTGTTATACATCAGTATGTTTAAATGTAACTCGAGGTATGTGTCTGTTTTCAGATTGTTGTTGGTACGTGATGATGGACAATATAAGAACTACCTCCAATTAAACTATAGCATTTCACATTTTTTCTATGAAATGCATAAATTATAGTTATCAATTATGTAAAACTGGCACCAGCTGTTCAACGTAATGAGGACATAATTTCATATCACATTCAGTACATTACGATTATGAGCAGTTCTTTTTAAAAAGAGATTAATTATTCACTCAAAAAAATAAATACACTGGGGTTTCTTTTCCTGTCTCTATAAAGGGTTATTGCTTTCTTATGAGTTGTTTCTAGTAGCCGTAATAAACTGTATATTGCACTAGAATACCCATTTTAAGCCACTGTTATGGTTAGTGGGTATTAATGGCCTGTCGAGCGGTGGGAAAGGACATGATCTTTGGTCACTCCTGGTGTCACAGGAATTTGCTATAATCTAAACTTGTCAGCTTTAGTTCATTTTTACTTTTAAGGGTTTACACTGTTGAAAATTAGGAAAATATTAAAAGTTATTAATCAGAAAGTTGCTCAGCTGCAATTTCATAAGTATGATTTACTGTGTCGGACTTTTACTTGTGCTGGAGCATTTTGAAACGCCTGGTTTAGTACTTCCTTTCATACTTCTGTATTTCTACTTTTGCATAAGTAAATGAATATATGCTGAATGATTGCTACTAGTTTTTCTTGGTTTTATGTCTGCAGTATTAGTCAAACAATTTGTTAATTCACCAACCAGAGAATAAAGGTGAAAAGAAAAATCAAGGCTTTTATAAATATGTATGTGTAATTTCAATGTAATTTAAGTTTTCCCACATAATTTCAAATAATTTCATTGTTTTCTAAACCTGGTTTGGAGAAAGTGTGACAATGACAGAAAAATGCATATCTACCTTTTTTGCAAGAGGAAGATTTATCACTTAGTTATTTGTCAACGTCAATGACAAATTTAGTTATAAAGCACATTTAAAAAACAACCAAATTTTTTGTCAATTTCTTAATAATAATAATAATAATAATAAAATCACATTTAATCTTTTCACTGTAAAAAGGTTCTCAAAAGAGCCAGCTAACTGTTATTGCAGAGTATGACGCATAAAAATTTGACATATAAAGTTGTCAAACCTTCAGCTGAATTTCGAGAAAACGTATTGACAGACAGCAATAATAAGAGGCAAAATATTGCTAAGTTATGTAAGTGCAAACTGACTTGTAAGCTTCGCTTGAGTTCCATCTGTGTTTACTACCCGTCTTCTGTTTAGTGTTTGTACAACTTATCATTCATTTGAGCTTTATACCTTATCCATAAATGCGACAGATGCACCAGGTCTGAAGCCATGCATGTTTTGTTTTTTTGCTTTTAAATGTCTTTCTCAATGAAACCCTGCTCCATCTGCTTAAGTGGATGAGCCAGCCCTGCTGTGCTACACTACGATTAATCATTTACTACGTTCCTGTTATAGTGACTTACAAAATGAAAGACAGTTGGTTGCTGGCATGTTTAATGTTGAAGCATTGTTTTCTTCTAATGGCGTGGCACTGCAACATTTACTTGGATACCTGAATACTGCTTCCATTCACTGTCCATGCCCATGAAGGAACTTACACGTTCACAATCTATTGCAACCCACTAACACATCAGCACTCAGTATACACAATATCCTTTAATCTGTCTAATGTCGTGATATCATTGAGTAAATATCTTAAATTAAATTAATAACATGGCAGCGGTGTGGCTGAGGTATAATCATTTATAGAGTGATCGGTGCACACAGTCTCTAGTTTAGCTCTCAAACAGTGCAGAAACTAACTTAGAATTACACTGATATACTAAAGGCAACACAGTTTGGTAAACATTAAATCTTTTGAAGCAATAATCAAGTTAAACTGAAGCCTAATGAGAGCTAGTGCACATGCAACACATGAGTGAGTATTTAAGGATAATTCTAGTAATATTCTAGGCTGTTTTCAGTGCCAACAAATCCCTCGTAAAGAGCAAAACCAACATGCAACTTTTCTGGGCCATCAACACTTGATTAACTTGCTCCTCTGAGCCACAGAGGCCCGCTGGTGTCCAAACTGTTTAACACATCAATAGGATACATTATTGCGCTGGTTGACATGTTCCTTCAGTGTGAGCTTTATGGTTTATTTTGGGTCAGCCTACATAAACCTTCTTGCAACTGAAAAGCTGTGTCCTAAATGAACATTCATCTAAAGCGGAGAGTAATCCCATTCAAAAGCACAGTTTAGTCTTGTTCAGCATTTTTCCTCTCTGCCAGAAGTCAAATAATATTTTATGATGCTACAACCAGCATCTGGTCAGTTTTGCATCACAGCATCGACCAGAGGTCACAACACATACCTTATAAGATCTCTAGCTAAAGATCAGTAATGAGCATGCTATAAACTTATAAACATTTACAACCTGAAATGTGAAAATATTGACTTATATCTTTAATGAGAATTATGAGCATGACTATTTCAGTTGCCAGGCAACCAGCATTGCCTCCAGGAAACTACTGCTGCCTTCCAAGTAACAGTTCAACATGTGTGCTGGAGTCGACACTGGGTTTTTAATGTGGTGTAAAACTATTTCCCACAATGTCTTATGACTATTTCATGGAAAATAGTACACTGAAAACATACATAAGAACCAAAGCATTGTGGACTTTTGAAATTACACACTAAAACCAAGCTTAAAATGTAAATCCCTGATCAATGTCTTCCCTCTGACAACCTCTCTTGTATTGATGTTTAAATGAAAATAATGACTATGATATGCTTAAGTGCTATTCAAATACTATTCAGATGTTTAGAGGAACGCTTAGATGTAGCCCAGGGCTTCTGGTGTAAGCCTTCTTTAGTAGAGCTGCAGAATTTCTGCATGAATCTTTCACCGGAGGATGAATGACTGGATTAATAACCTATTTCTGTTCTCTTTCGTCATGAACCAATAAATGCATTTATGCCATAGGCTCCACGGCACAAGGATATAGCTTAGAGGAGTTTACTTTATTAGGGAGCATGAATGAGTGCATGAATCTATTCTGTAGATACAAAGACAAAAACAAAGAGGGCAAACAGAAAATATACAATTACATTTCTAAACAAGGGACTGTAAACTATTTAAGATCTTACACAGATAATTTTCCACAGATATTTTGAAATTTTAAAGGGATTCAAGCTCCCATGATGATGTGAAGGAGAAAAAAATTGAAAGAGCGGCCTTGAATCTTGAATTGTATGCAATAATTGATCCAAATCTTTTCTCTTTTTTTTATTCCTGTGATCGAATGCATTCGGCAGATTCACTCTTTTATGGAGTAGAAAAACAGACATGAAGAAAGACACAGAGACAAATGGTTGGCTTTGTCTGTCAGACAGGGGGAAGGACAGATGGGGAGCAATAGAATTTTTTTTCTGGAAGTAAACATGCCAGGACCAAGTAATAAGCAGGACCGGTACGCCAGTGATGATGCCAGTGCAACACTGATCATAAAAAACACTTTGATGTGTCATGTTTTAAAAATCAATGCATCAGTCAGAAGCGTATTCGTGCCTCCATCTTTGATTTCAGAGCTAGCAACACCGAGCTGGCCACCAGCAAACTTTTAACGACCTAACGACGAACCAGTGCCTGCTGCCATGGCAACGTCCCACCGTGCTGCATTCACTTTCCTCAAGGTGACAGGATGATGATTTTCAACCAGCTGGAGAAACCACAGCAATGTGCCACGTTATTTGTTGCTTTACGAGCTCAACATGCTGCTGAAGTTCCACAGTGTCAGGAGCTAAAAAACAGAAGGAGTGGGAGGAAAAGATGGAGGAAGATGTTTGGCAAGATGCAGTAGCAGTCAACAGGGGTCAGTGAGAAGGTACGGCAGAGCTGTAATTACAATAATGGCAAATGTTGGATTTTTCTATGTGTAAGTGAATTGTATATCATTATTGAGCTTCTGGTTTAGGAGTTTAATATAATTGTCAACACCGTGTAATTGTTAGCAAAAAAGATAAATACATTTCCAATAGTTTTAAAATATCAACTTTTTCTCCTATGTAACAGTGATATGTAATGATCTCATTTAGAGAAATCCACCCAAAATTCAGCCTAAATTCCCACGAAACCCGACTTATGGGTTGGGTCTATTCAACTGCATAGAAATATGGATGGTGTCTTTGATCAAACAGTGCTTTTTTATTTACTTTAAATGAAAATCTGACTGCATCTGTCCACTGCTTTATTCTCAAGCGAACAATGACCCCCACTGCCATACACATGCTGCATCATTACCAAATAATGGTTGAAGAAGAACTAAGATTCATGTTTTCATATTGAAGACAACCACCAACATCCCAGAGTTGAAGTGTTCTGGGGGAATGAGCTAAAATTCCTATAAACTAAGGTAAAGGACTCTTCAAAAGTCAATGAAAATCATGAGTTGCAATCATTCATTGCACAAAGTTTAATGGAACATGCTGCATATTTGCTGCATATTTGTCTTCAGTATTTCAGTATAATTAAAATCATCAAATCCTTTCATGGCCTTGTATGAAAATCTGAATTTTGTTTTAGATCATATTCATATACTTGGAAATAGGTAGAATCTAGAAAATAAAGAAAATACAGGTGACATAAAAGGTCACTAGTATATGTTTACTCCTATTTATTGGACAAACACCATTAAGAGATGTCATTTAGGAGATGCACAACCTGTAATGACTCTTCCGGGACATGAGAAACGATGCTTTAAAGTCGAGGTAGGAATCATTTGAAACTCCTTGCTTGGTTATGGCTTTGTAGGGTGTAAAAGTGTACCACATTATAAGGATATGTGTATGGAATATAAACGTATATGTGCCACTATAAGTTTTTCTGCAAAATCAATGTGTCCTCAGCAAGTAAATGAGAGTGAAAGGGCCTCAGGGGCCCACATGGGTTGGCAAAAATAGCCCCAGGACTGATGAGGAGTGGAGGAGGGACAGGGTTTTAAAAACCTGCTCATTACCACACCTGTAAGGTTTTATAAGTAGTCTTTGTACCGAGCCCAGCTGCTCACATCTGCCAAGAGCCACTTGCAATCCTCCAGGGACAAGTCATCCTCATGGAAGACGGTGACTAAAGTGGGGGAAAACTCTGGCCTCAATTCATAAATACAACAATACTGTCTGAATTTTCAATAAGATCCTCAATGGATTATTACCATTCCAAACATCAAATAGAAAGTTTCTGTTAAACAATTTTCAGATCCCTGTTCTGCCATGTGGGTAATGACCGGAATGTTTGACAGCCAAATGCACTAGCCACACAACTAAATGAAAAACTGACAGAATACGTGGAAAAGAAATTACTTACGACTCCTTTAATACTAGTGTTTAAATAGCTCGATCACGGCTGATTAAAGCTGTCCGCTACTAAATATATGCAACTCCCAGAAAGTGGTGCGTGGTCCCATTATTGAACCAGCAGTCTGTGGGGTCTGAGGAGCCTACGCCCCTCTGTCAGAGCACTGCTCTGCAGGCTCAGCCTGCCTTGACCCCGGTTGACTTCCATCAGCCCTCCTGCTGAGACAGTAAAACAAACTAACCCCCTGCAGACAGGCTGTTTAGAAATGCGCTGTACTGAAGGCTGTCCCTGGGTGACTGTTGAAGGGCTGAATCAGAGGAAACAACAACTACAAGTGGAAAACAGACATGCAGTGTGACAACACCAAGTACAGGAAATGAAACTTTTCACACAGTTACAAATTCAATCCCAATACTTATAAATAATTTAAATAGTGTTGCCCCTGGTGTGTTTCCAACCGAAAAAGAATTTGGATTTTCATGTTTTGACTACTAAAATTAGATATGTGAATACCTGGATATTGGTACAAGATTGAGCTGAGAGCTGGGCTTGGATTCAGTCCAGGATGTTACTCACAATGTGATGCCTTTGCCATGTTTTCAGTTATTTATGCTTTGCAGCCATTTTCATTTATCCTTAAACTTTTCCAACCCATACACTAACTATATACAGACATACATGCAAACGTTCTTGAGCCTTATTAGTTCCGGTATTCTGCTATCTTTGGTCAAAGATAATAAATATGTGATGGCTATTGATGTTCCTGTATTCATTGGTAATTTTTCAATATAGTTGAAAAAAAAATGGAGAAATGGAAAGTGGGTGTTGTTACATGTAGACAGTGTGAGATGCGTCAAGGACAAATCCTCAGTGGACTGCACGGCATGAAAAGCCACATATGTATGATTTCTATGTGGTTTCACATGTTTGTAAATATCTGTATTCATCCAGTCAAGGACATCCAACTTTGCTCACTGTCAGCCAGATGTAAATGACGTCTACAAATCCAGAGTGCAAACGGCCCGGGATAATTACATACATCTCCCTTTCAGCTTCCAATAACCTGCTTCCCCCTGCTCATATTGTGCACATACATGCAGAAGGCATGGACAAAGTATGCACATTCACCCCCAATTCCTCGCATGCATGTGTCAAACACAATCTTTCCATCCTTCAATCACACACCCATCCTTTAATCTCTACACAAACACACACACACCCACACACATACCTGTGTACACACACAAAACTCACAGCTGTATGCTTTCACCTAATCCCGCTGTCCTCTCATGTTATAACAACTCTGAACCTGAGCCCTCAGAGGAGGGGGCTCGCCCACACTGTGTTTTCACAGACTGCAGCATCTGGACTTGTCCACGTCACTCCTACAGTGTCCTGTTTAGGGTCAAGGACACACTGGAGGATCAAACAAAGAGTTGCCATATATCACTTTCTAAACATAATATACTCAGAGATAGATGAGAGTAACATGATGAACTGTTATGAGGAATGGTTTAAGCACTGCAGGACATCTCATAGATAAAAACCAAAAAATTGCTTTTTTTTTTCTTTCTATATATCTGTTTTCTGTCCACTGAGACCAAAAACGGAAACCATATATAAAGACTTGCATACCGCACAAACTACTTTGTCCTGTTGATCCTGGTAGCATATTCTTTGTTTCAAGTCCTTCTCTTGTCTTTCCTTCTAGTTTGTTTTTATGTTGATCTTTCTTTTCCCCCTTTCGTCTCTTTCATGTCTCTCCGCCTCCTTCTGCATCCCTCCTGTATCCCTCATGACCTGCTTATTCCAGAGCACACAAACATATTTTCTGTGATGTCTGCCAGCTGCCCAGCTTAGCTTGGCTCAGCACAGTCAGCTTATGCTCAGTTTTGTCTGATGACCATTGCTGAACTGCCTGGCCTCTCTGAAACAATCAGATGGCCCTCAGCCTTTTCCAGACGTTTCCTGGGTCACCTGTGCGATAGGCAGTCCTCCTCTCCCCAACATCCTCACAATCTCATTCCCCTCGCTGTCTCTTCCTGCCTGGTTTGAAAGGTCCTGAGAGGGGTTAGAATGGCCTGGTGCGCAAGAGGGAGTCATACTGTGGATATTTATTATTTCATTGGAGTCCCGCTTTGCTCTGGAGAGTAGACAGGCCCTGGACGTCTAGCATGGGTTGAAGCAAAGTTCACAAGGTGACCATGTCAACTGTTAAACTGTGAACCTGAGATGGGTCAGTGTGTCTGTGAGAATGCTTTCAAAAAAGCCCCCTGAAGGGTTTAGCAACTATGTTTACAGTACATAACATAATAACTTCAGAAGAGAGTGCATAATAGAGCAACCATGCACATACAGACATTGTGAGGGAAGAGGAGGATTAGGAGGATTTTTGTGGTAACTAAATAATTTAGAAATAACATTTATTACAAATATCTATATACTGTACAACCACAAACATGCACACAACAATGATACCACTACCACTGTCACTACTATATCAATCTACACTAGACTACACAATTAGACAATATGAATTTAACGGTTAAAATATATTTTGTTGTTTTTGTTTTTATATTGTTGGTGAGTTAGTGTGTATGTTTTCTTATTTTTTGTTTTGTTTTTTTCATTATTTCTTTTTTTGGTATTATATAAGTAGTGATTGTTGAACAGACGGACAGACCATCTTCATATGAATTTTTTTTTTTTTTTTGAGAAAGGGGCTTGGTATATAAGGCTTTCTTCTTCTTGCCCCTTTTCCATCGTGGAATGGAACATGTGTGAACTGTTTCCATGATATGGAATAAATAAAAATGAAATGAAAATGAAATGAAATGAAATCTACTAATGTTAACTACATTTCCAATCAATCGTGACGTATTCAGACCACCGGTTTAACGGTGCAGACACAGAAACACTCAAGGACCGACAAAGGTCCAACAAAGCACAAAATGGTCATGTTGAGATGATCAGTGTTTAAACAAAATCGATTAAAAAAAATACATATATAAATGTCTTAGGCAATCCTACAATGACAACTGTTGGAGCAACAGTATTTTTTTCAGCTTTTCTTTGAAATTTAGGATAGCTACAGTCATTTTCCTTAATTTGTTTTATGTCCAAGAACAGTCAGATGATCAGAAAGTGTTATTATCCAAAAACTACACGTAATTTGTACAACAAAACTTTTCTTACCGCTAGAAGTGTTAGCCCATTCACAACATGTTGAGTCAATATAATTTTTCCAGTGTAAAAACTATATTCAAATATAACATAAGTGATTGTGCTGAGGTTATAATGAACGATTGGGGGACACACACAACACTTAAAGTGCACCCGCTTTCGGCTTTCAAGCTCTGAACTTCAGAACATCAGCGAACCAGCTGTACTAACATTCTCAGTCTCTCGCTCACCACCCAACACTGGCAAGAGCCAGTTGTATCCAACAGGGACCTATTTCAGCGTAACGCATTATTAACCGAGTTAAATCACTTTCCTAGGTCATCCTGACATTAAAATCACTGCTATATAAACCACAGGCCAAGGAAGAGGAGAAGTAACAATCCACCATTCACATTTATTTAGTGATTAAAGACTTAAACTTTGTTATAAATCTAAATATAAAAAAAAGAAAACCTTATTTTAGCTTGGCCAGCCCAGAGTGAGTGTTATTTATTTCTTCTATTGGTAGCCCTTATTTTGACTTTCTATTTATTTTTTGTCTCAGAGCTAAAGACAAAGTCTTTATGGTGAAAGTTTTTAATATTCACATGGCTGTTGAAAATAACCTTTAATTCTCAAAAGAGACCTACCTAATCTATTCTTTATACTCTTGATCTTGTTCTGACATATGGAAAAGGAAATGAGCAACAACAATATTTCCCTACAACCCTCTGCTAATTGCCAATTAAAAACAAAACAAAAAATACTTTTCAAATAGTAAGCATTTATCAAAGAAAACAATAAACAAGTGTAAAGAAAATCATCCCATTACATGTGTATGTTTTTTTCTACGCATATAATGAAGATCAGCTACCTAAACTTCACATTTAGATATCTAGATGTTAAGTTTTTAATTGACAAAGCAAGAGTCTCAGTGAGTATAATATTTGTCAATGTTGCCTGTTGAGTCAAATGGTTCTTTGGTTTAATTTACAGCTGTGTCCTTTAAAGCAGACTATCAAAATCATTAATATTGCAAAAATCTCACCAAGTCTAGCATAATTTTTTTTTTTCGCCATCATTCAAGGAAAATAAGAACAGCCTATGGTTTCTTTTCAGCACTGTAGCCATGCTATAAAAGCTTTGATGATTTTATACATCACGTTTTCTTCAGAGATGTTTTCTTCACTGTATCATTAACTTTAAAAAGGAATGTAGAAGCTGATCTGTATGTAGACCTTTCTGTCCTATACAGCTGTCTAAACTAATAACTACAATATCGTTAGTATGAACTTGACTCTTAAGTTCCATACAAGCCCAATGTTTAAGGACATCGTCATTGATTTTTACTTTGATGTATAATCAATCATTGGCAAGCTATATACGGTAGCTAAGACTTGAAGGTTGCTTTCCTTAAACCTCTATTTTAATCTCCATTTTATTTATAAAATTCTTTAAAGAATTGCAAATTCCTTTTGTGAGCATTTGCCGAGATGTTATTATATGTATATATGATGTTATTATTATATATCACTTTGTGTGCCCGAGTGATCCTAGGAGCTATGTTGTCGGGGGCACTTTCGCCCCTGGTAGGGACTCCCATGGCAAACAGGTCCTGGGTGACGGGCCAGACTAAGAGCGGTTCACAAAGCCTACCATGAAGAAGAAAAGACCAAGGACCGTTACGTCGCCCGGATCGGCGTCACCGGGGCCCCGCCCTGGAGCCAGGCCTGGGGTCGGGGCTCGTAGGCGAGCGCCTGGTGGCCGGGTCTTTGCCCGTGGGACCCGGCCGGGCTCAGCCCGAAACGGCGACGTGGGTCCGCCTTCCAGTAGGCCCACCACCCGCAGGAAGGACCATGGCAGGCCGGTGCATTGTGGGCTGGGTAGCAGTCGTGGCGGGGTGCCTCGACGACCCAATCCCTGGACATCAACCCTCACAGTGGGGACATGGAATGTCACCTCGCTGGGGGGGAAGGAGCCGGAGCTTGTGCGTGAGGTTGAGAGATACCGGCTAGAGATAGTCGGGCTCACCTCCACACATAGCTTGGGCTCTGGAACCCAGCTCCTTGAAAGGGGCTGGACCCTCCACTACTCTGGAGTTGCCCATGGTGAGAGGCGGCGGGCTGGTGTGGGCTTGGTTATAGCCCCCCAGCTCAGCCGCCATGTGTTGGAGTTCACCCCGGTGAACGAGAGGGTCGCTTCCCTGCGCCTTCGGGTCGGGGATAGGTCTCTCACTGTTGTTTGTGCCTACGGGCCGAACAGCAGTGGGGAGTACCCGGCATTCTTGGAGTCCCTGGGAGGAGTACTTGATAGTGCTCCAACTGGGGACTCCATTGTTCTACTGGGGGACTTCAACGCTCACGTGGGCAATGACAGTGATACCTGGAGAGGCGTGATTGGGAGGAACGGCCTCCCCGATCTGAACCCGAGTGGTGTTTTGTTGTTGGACTTCTGTGCGAGTCACAGTTTGTCCATAACGAACACCATGTTCAGGCATAAGGGTGTCCATCAGTGCACGTGTCACCAGGACACCCTAGGCCGGAGGTCAATGATCGACTTTGTTGTCGTTTCATCTGACCTTCGGCCGCATGTCTTGGACACTCGGGTGAAGAGAGGGGCTGAGCTGTCAACTGATCACCACCTGGTGGTGAGTTGGATGCGCTGGCGGAGGAGGAGGTTGGACAGACCGGGCAGACCCAAACGGATTGTGAGGGTCTGTTGGGAACGTCTGGCTGAGCCCTCTGTCAGGGACATCTTCAACTCCCACCTCCGGGAGAGCTTCTCTCGGATCCCGGGGGAGGCGGGGGACATCGAGTCCGAGTGGACCATGTTCTCTGCCTCCATTGTCAACGCGGCGGCTCGAAGCTGCGGACGCAAGGTCTCCGGTGCCTGTCGTGGCGGCAATCCTAGAACCCGGTGGTGGACACCGGAAGTACAGGATGCCGTCAGACTGAAGAAGGAGTCCTACCGGGCTATGTTGGCCGTTGGGACTCCTGACGCAGTAGGTAGGTACCGGCAGGCCAAGCGGGCCGCGGCTCGGGCAGTCTTGGAGCAAAAACTCGGGTCTGGGAGGAGTTCGGGGAGGCCATGGAGGAGGACTTTCGGTCGGCCTCGAGGAAATTCTGGAGGACCGTTCGGCGCCTCAGAAGGGGGAAGCAGTACTCTGCCGGCACCATTTATGGTGCTGGTGGGGAGCTGTTGACCTCGACTGGGGACATTGTCGGACGGTGGAAGGAATACTTTGAGGATCTCCTTAACCCGACTGACATGCCTTCCACTGAGGAAGCAGAGGGTTGGGGCTCGGAGGCGTGCTCATCCATCACCCAAGCCGAGGTCACCGAGGTGGTTCGTAAGCTCCTCGGTGGCCGGGCACCGGGGGTGGATGAGATTCGCCCTGAGTACCTCAAGTCTCTGGATGTCGTAGGGCTGTCTTGGCTGACACGCCTGTGCGACATTGCATGGAGGAAGGGGACAGTACCGCTGGGGTGGCAAACCGGGGTGGTGGTCCCTCTGTTCAAAAACGGGGACCGGAGAGTGTGTTCCAACTACAGGGGGATCACACTTCTCAGCCTCCCGGGGAAAGTCTACGCCAGGGTACTGGAGAGGAGATTACGGCCGATAGTCGAACCTCGGATTCAGGAGGAACAATGCGGTTTTCGTCCCGGTCGTGGAACACTGGACCAGCTCTATACCCTCCGCAGGGTGCTCGAGGGTTCATGGGAATTTGCCCAACCAGTCTACATGTGTTTTGTGGATCTGGAGAAGGCATTTGACCGTGTCCCTCGTGCCATTCTGTGGGGGGTGCTGAGTGAGTATGGAGTCCGGGGCCCTCTACTAAGGGCTGTCCGGTCTCTGTATGATCGAAGCAGGAGTCTGGTTCGCATTGCCGGCAGTAAGTCAGACTTGTTCCCGGTGCATGTTGGACTCCGGCAGGGCTGCCCTTTGTCACCGGTCCTGTTCATCATTTTTATGGACAGGATTTCTAGGCGCAGCCAGGGGCCGGAGGGGATCCGGTTTGGGAACCTCAGGATTTCATCTCTGCTTTTTGCAGATGATGTTGTCCTGTTGGCTTCATCAGACCGGGACCTCCAGCATGTGCTGGGGCGGTTTGCGGCCGAGTGCGACGCGGCAGGGATGAGAATCAGCACCTCCAAGACCGAGGCCATGGTTCTCGACCGGAAAAGGGTGACATGCCTTCTCCGGGTGGGTGGAGAAGTCCTGCCTCAGGTGGAGGAGTTCAAGTATCTCGGGATCTTGTTCACGAGTGAGGGAACAATGGAGCGTGAGATTGACAGGCGGATCGGTGCAGCGTCCGCAGTAATGCGGTCGATGTACTGGACCGTCGTGGTAAAGAGGGAGCTGAGTCGAAAGGCGAAGCTCTCGATTTACCGGTCAATCTACGCCCCTACCCTCACCTATGGTCATGAACTTTGGGTAGTGACCGAAAGGACAAGATCGCGGATACAAGCGGCCGAGATGAGTTTCCTCCGCAGGGTGGCTGGACGCTCCCTTAGAGATAGGGTGAGGAGTTCGGTCACCCGGGAGGAGCTCGGAGTCGAGCCGCTACTCCTCCACATTGAGAGGGGTCAGCTGAGGTGGCTTGGGCATCTGTACAGGATGCCTCCTGGACGCCTCCCTAGGGAGGTGTTCCAGGCATGTCCCACCGGGAGGAGACCCCGGGGAAGACCCAGGACACGCTGGAGAGACTATGTCTCTCGGCTGGCCTGGGAACGCCTCGGACTCCCCCCGGAAGAGCTGGAGGAGGTGTCTGGGGTGAGGGAAGTCTGGGCATCCCTGCTGAGGCTGCTGCCCCCGCGACCCGGTAACGGATAAAGCGGGAGAAGATGAGTGAGTGAGTGAGTGAGTTATTATATGTTTAAAGTCAGGATTTAGATCATATTATCATACAGAAACAGCGCTGCTGAAAGTTACCATCAATCTCTTCACAGCCTCAGACAACAGATTTATCTACAGGACTGTCTCAGAAAATTTGAATATTGTGATAAAGTTCTTTATTTTCTGTAATGCAATTAAAAAAACAAAAATGTCATACATTCAGGATTAATTACAAATCAACTGAAATATTGCAAGCCTTTTATTATTTTAATATTGCTGATTATGGCTCACAGTTTAAGATTAAGATTCCCAGAATATTCAAATTTTTTGAGATAGGATATTTGAGTTTTCTTAAGCTGTACGCCACGATCAGCAATATTTCAGTTGATTTGTAATGAATCCAGAATGTATTACATTTTTGCAATATAGAAAATAAAGGACTTTATCACAATATTCTAATTTTCTGAGACAGTCCTGTATACTTGTTTAGTTAGATTTCATATCATTGATCACAATATTCTGTTACATAGAAATTAATATTTCAAACTGATCTATTGTCTTAAAGAAATTGATGGAATTTCTTTTTTTAAATTAAATTAACTTAGTTTGGCTGGTGAAATTCCTTGTTATCAGATACATTCCAATTTTTCTACATTAATGAGTCCTCTTAATTTACTAGATTTAAGATGAGATAAGAAAACCTTTATTTTTCCTACAATGGGGAAATTGCAGTTTGCAACCAGATAGAATAATTGATAGATTAAGAGAGTTTATTGTGGAGTCTAATAGCAGCAGGAAGGAAATACCTTCTATATCTTTCCTTGAAGCAGTCCATCAGTGAAGCTGCCCCTCAGTTCTGTCAGGTGCAGCGATGGATGACACTTTAGCCAGTACTCACCCATCTCGCTCACTGAGTCCAAATGGCAGCCCAGGACAGAACTGGACTTCCTGATGATCTTATCCAGTTTTTTCCTCTCCTTCTCTGTGATGCTACTGTTCCAGCAGACCAATCCGTACGGAATGGCTGATGTCACTAGAGTCATAGAAGGTCTTCAGGAGTGCCCCTTTCACTCCAAAAGACCTCAGTCGCCTCAGAAGGAGAGCCTGCTCTGTCCTTTCCTGTAGAGCGCATAAGTGTGATGTGTCCAGTCCAGTTTGGTGTTGAAGTGAACCCCCAGGTACTTATGTTGTGCAACGCCCATGTGCTCATGTGAACTCTGAACTTATAAATGTATATGAACATTTGGTGAAATTGTATTTTTAACTTCGAAGTCGGTCCAACCCCGATCGGCTTTAATGTGCCTCCTAAAATGGCCGCCGTGCCATGAACTACAAACCCCCAGCATGCGGGGTGGGGTGGCGCCTGCATGCGGCGCGCATCCAATCACAAGCGAGGCACTGATGACTTCACCGCTGCGCGCGGAAGGACAAAACTCTGCAGCTTCAGTTTCACTCTCTTCCACACAACCTCTCATCCTGAGCAGCTAGATTTTTGGCTGTGGGCCAAAGATCCCACCTTTCTCCCGCCCCGCGGCTCCGGCTCCCACTAACTCTGTCCTCTTTAAGTTCTACAGATCCGAGCTCACAACGCCCACGCGCTCCCGGCCATCAGATCGGGACACCGCTACGACTGAACGTTCCGACTGAAACCCCCTTCCCCGCTCCGAGCCCCTGTGTGCAATCAGGAATCGGGACGTTTTCCTGGACGGACGGCTGCCGTCTTGCCCAGTTGTTACTGCTTTCCAGGGCCCGGACGGCCGCGCGTCGGGACCGGCGAGCAGGGACGCACGGCAACGAATTACCGCCCCCCCCCGCCGCGCCTAGGAACGCGTGAGAGCCTCCGTTGATCCGGAAGCACGGCCCGGCACGAGGCGGCACCCACCGCTGTCTATTCCGTTTCAGGGGAAGGGACGGGGACCGAGAGACTGACTGGGAAATCCCCCAGCAGGACCGCGACCCGCAGTCGACAAAGCCCGCAGGCACCTGATCCGGATCCCGAGGAGACGTGAGCTCATGAGCCCTGGTGATCAGTATAACTTAAGAGCGGTTCAGAACAGAGTGTGAGGTCGTGAGCCCTGGTTATCAGTAATTTGGAGCGTTTCAGACAAATCTGTGTTCAGAACTGAGATTACTGCATACATCATCATCACTGTTATCATTATTGTGTTTGATTATTTTGTAGTCGCCGTTTTCTGCCGTAGTCACGTTTTAAACACCGGGATCACCATCCGGTCTAATTGCACGTGGCATGGTTACAGTCCCGCCATCTTTAAATACCGCAGCCATCTTTGGCAGCCACGTTGTTGAACTGTAGATGTTCGTTGATATCATGTTATTGCTTTGATTTCTTTTCATTCCATGCATTTAAGTTTCATTTTTATTGATTGTTGTTTTTCTTGTTAGTTAACGTTTTTTGTTTATCGTAGTGTGCCATCAGGATTTATTTTGGGTATTTATTTGCATCTGCTTTGATACCCGTATGTAAATAAATTCTGATTGATTTTTAATGAGTTGTTTGTGTTGTTTCATACAATTTTGGTCACATTGATTGTTTGACAGAGCCAGCGCCGAACTAATTGCTTTCAATTGTTATTCTGTAAGTGATAGTAAGATTTGCTATTCTGCAGAATAATCCTAATCTCTGAGACGGATTCTGCTGTTAAAAGTGATCATTTTCCTGGTTAAGGCCCAGGTGGTGCCCCGAGGATTATTATCATTTTTGATCATTGAATTTGATAAATAGTCGACTTTATTAATTATTAATAATTGTGAATAAAGTTATTAATAACCTTCTGATAACTGGACAGCCAAGCTAACCTGTGTGGCACAACACTTATAAGAGTCACCTTGCTCAAGTGCAGAATTACGTCTGCAAAAATCCAGCACCATCTCCTTGGTTTCCCCCAGGTTGATCAGGAGGTGGTTTCGGTGACATCAAACCACAAAGTTCTCCGCCACTGTACTCTGTGTTGTCATCGCATGTGATGGGGCCAACAATCGCAGAGTCGTCGGAGAACTTCTGCAGTACACAGCTGTCGGAGTTGGGTCTGAGGTCTGCTGTGTAGAGGGTGAAAAGAAAGGGGGCCAGGACAGTCCCTTGGGGGGCACCCGTGCTGCTGGTGAGCTAGGCAGACACACAGTTCCTCTTTCTCACAAGCTGTGGTTGGTTTGTGAAGTAGTCCAGGATCCATGAAGACCACATCCATCCTCTCTAGTTTGTCCCTCAGAATCTTCGGCTGGATGGTGCTAAACGCACTGGAGAAGTCAAAAAGGTGATTCTCACAGTGCTTTTCTAGGTGAAAGAGAGCTCAATGTTGCAGGAAGATAACCAGAGTCCTCCACTCCAACATTAGGATGGTTGGCAAACTGTAATGTGTCCAAGGAAGTATAGATGCACCGATCGATTGGCAAACGATCTGGATCGGCCGATAGTGCCCCTATCTGATCGGAGTTCTCAAAATAATAGTTCAAAGCAGGCGGATCTGATGACGTTTACGTCAACAAACTGCAGCCAGGGCGTGCATTCCCACATCTCAGACCGAGGTCTCCCGTGGCATCAACACTGAAAATGGTGTCACCGGTATGGGAGTTTTAAAATGTCCGAAAAGGACAACAAATTTGCAGTTTGCAAGGTGTGTGCAAAGGAAATACCCCGAGGAGGAATGTTATAAAAGAATTTCATCAATGAAGCTGATAAGACATTTGAAAGTTTCTCACACGAAGGAGTATATTGAGTTTTCAAAGTTGGCTGCTGTAAAGCAGAAAAAGAAAAGGAGCGTGCAGCAATGGCACTAACTCAGCTGAATGAGACCTAACGACAGCAACAAGAGCATGAAAAATAAAGAACTATATCATAAGGTAATGGATACATATGCCTTGACCATCAGCCGTTTTCTGTTGTAGAAGACATTGGGTTTAAACGCGTCGTTAGCTGCTTGGATCCGTGCTGCCGAGACGTAAAAATTTCACTGATGAATGCCCGCCGGAGTTAGTCACATTCAAAGCCTTACGCAGGACGACAGTGTCGGTTTCACGAGTGACATTTGGATGTTCTAGTGTGAAGAGTTGTGCTTCACTCACAAGAGTTTCCTCACTATGCTATTGCTAAAGCTTTAGCTAAGCTTAATTATTCATAATTCATTTTTTATTTTAAGATTTAATTCCTTTTTCCACAGGAAAACTAAGGTTTATAGTTTACAACTTGTATCAACTGTAAGAGTGGCATGTCTACTGTTGTCTGTGTTGGTGCACTGCACATGTGTTGTACACATAATTATTGCCACAAGAAAGCTTACCGGTAAGCTAGTAAACTACACTTACTCTTTGTAAGCTGAGTCTAAGTCGTCTAAGAATCTCTAGAGTGGGAAGTATTGCACATTGCCCCAGCCTGCAATAAAACAGTCAATTCATGATACTTTCTAATCTCCTAATTGTTATACCTAATAATACAATGTCAGTGTTGTGTACATGAGACAACAATATTGACGAATTTATGGATTTCACGCTATGATCGGCAATACCGGGATCGGCAAATACAGCTTTTGGTCATCGGTTATCGGCCCTCAAAATCCTGATCGTTGCATCTCTAGAACAAGGTGGTTACATGCTAGAGTTAAGTAAAGGACCAAGGAAGTCAGCATACGGGGACTCAACAGGTAATACACAGGCGTACATTTAAATTTTGGACACTTCTTGTTCCATCAATCAAAAGCAGTTTTGGTGATAATAAGCTCATTATCACATTTTTTTCTACAGGGGAGCCCCATCAGTTGCATAGCAAGCTAACAAAATAGCAATACAGCTGGAAATAAACAAAAAACAAATAATTAAAAAAAAACAAATCTGTGACAAGGCTACATTTTGTAAAGCTGCTCTGTCAACTGCTATCCAGGGAACTTGAAACATGATTTTGGTATTTAATTTAGTAAATAAATTCTTATAATTAAACTAAATACTGTTCTTTGGCGTTTCATTTTTTTTTATATATTATATTTATACCTGAATAAATGTCCTCTAAGACTGACGAACCACATTTTTTCACAGGGGTTGTAGAAAAAATTATGAAGGTGTTGATAAAGAAATCCAGGTCTCTATTTTATGTTTTTGTATACACAACTGATGGTGTGGATTCCTGTCTGTTTGCACACGCATATTTTCATTATGTCTGTCTGCAATGTAAACTGTTTGGGGAAATTTCGGTGTAGTCTGGCCAATATCAGCTTCTTCCCCAAAGCCAAATGGAGGCTGTCCGGGGAACCCAAGCTTGACAAACCAAAGCAGGCTGGAGTCCTAACGTCATTATGGGGCTGAGAGACATAATAAAGCCAAGTCTTTGGTGATTACTACTGCTGCAGCCAGCGTTCATTCCCATTGCTTTCTGGCTTCCACATTTGATCTTTTAGTCCAGCCTGGTACGACAACATGATAGATGATTTAGTCTCGAGGCTGCATGTGAGCTCATCCTGGTTTTCATCACCCAGAAAACCAAGTGATGCATTGATGTCTCTGCTTATTACAAGTGTGGGCCACCACCTTTGGGAAAAAAGTTTTTACAAGAGTGACTACAGGCTTTAATTTCTGGTGGTAACATGTCAGCATGGATGTGAACTGGCTCAGTACAGGACGTAACAGATGAAGGTATCGCTTAGCGGAACAAGACAGGGATGGATTCCATCTGTAACCAGTTGCTCCTGGGCAGAAATAAGATTAATGATTTTATAGACATGATGAATGGCTGAGATCAGTGATGACAGGCTGTGAGTGACAGCTTACAGGTGTAAACTCTCCCAATTCCCAAAACTCTTAAACCCTACAGTCACTCCTCTCTTTTCTCCTTGTGTAAAAACAACTGCGACAGCCGCTCGGTGTGGCCAAACCGCCTTTCCTCTCTGGCAAGCCATGACAAACCACTCAGCCTGAGGTTATTAGGCGATGTGTGACCTCTGACCCAATGTAATAAACACAATTATCCCTTCTATGAAGTCTGGCTGTCGGTAGTCACGAGCTGAAGTCCTGGGACTTTGCTGCTTGTTTGTGGCACTCCATCTTTGCCAAGCAGAGAAACAGTTAAGCTCTCACATATCAGAGAGGACAAGTAGCAGCATTTTGTGCAACACAGTACCAGTTGGCCCAATTGTTGAGTTGAAAAGCAGAAAATCAAAGGCCTGTGAAAACAGCTGCGGATGAGGTTAGAGTTACAAAATAAAGATGACAAGGACCAGACCAGACTTTGGTCATTTGTGGGAGACTGATTGTCAAGGTTTTAAAGCCATTAGAGAGCTGCCTTTATTCAAGCATTGACGAGATGTCACCTTTCACTAGCTTATTCCATCAACACTGCTTTTGATATGGAGTGGCATCAAAATATAGGTGACAACACATTGAATTTTTTTTAAATCATGCCACCTGTCATCTCACTGTGCTTCGTCAATGCCAACATTCATAATGTTTAGCTTCTGCTTTTGTTGCTGAATGAAACATTTCTTTGACCAGTCTTAGTGATAAATTGCCTGACTGATAAGACTTATTCCTTTATTTATCCCTTCATGCAGGCTTTTTGTCTGTTATGGGAAAACAAGACATCAATATTACTGAGGAACCTACGACTGTTTTCAATTCATATTGTGGCCTATTAAACTTCTATAGCTATCAACTTAAAGTTTTTCAGTTTTGAAAAATTCAGACTGATATCTTTAACACATCAAAACGCAGTTCCTAGAAATGAGGAATTATGATTTTTTTTAAAAAGGAGGTTGTATGATATTTTCTCCTTGAAAATAAATATGGAACATTTATTAACTGTTTTAGCTTCAGTTTCATTTCATGATTTGCGTTCCTTTATATGATGAACTAAAATGAAATTTAGACATGCACTGCTTTCCCTCCCATTAATTTGACAGCATCTGAAATTGCTGACTTCATGTTTGACTGATCACCCTGGTAATTCTTCTATATAATCAATCTTACTGGTCCGGACAAAGTAACATTTTCACAGCACTTTAAAAATGGCACAAGTCTGAACTGTATACATTCACATTAATCAATTAGCACCCGTAGCGATAGGTCTTCATTTGACATATGCTTTGCTTTTCAGAGGAATCACACATCACTTCATAAATACCACGGCTGCTCAAACATTCGTATCATTTTCCTATCATTGTTAGGTGCTGTTTTAGTACAATGATTGCAGTACATTAGCTTTGTCTCTCATATTTTGGTCTCTTATGTCTAGACTCTTCTACATGTGATACACAGTCAGTGGACAGTGAAGGGGCAGCGGCGGAGACCATGAGCTGAGAGAAATTGCTCCTCGCTACATAGTCTTATTTTCCTCCTGAAATTCTGATTGATATACAGATAATTGTGCTACCCTTAGCGAAATGCATTACAGCACAGATGGATGAAAACTTTGCTCCAAGGGTGGTGGAAGAGCTACGTTTAGCTGTTTGTCAATGTCTTGTTTATGCACACAGAGAACTACCATGACAACAACAAAACCAATGCTAAGCTAAGAAGTTGCCCTAGGTGAGGTAATGATTACGTTAATATTAGATAAATAGATATTTACTGATATTACAATTGCCTCATTGCACTAATTCTGTCTTCAAAGTATTCAAGGTATTAGTTCAGATATTGATTTTAAACATAATATAATTTACCATTTAATCAACTATCCCACTTTTATACATTTGCAAACTAAATATAGTCTCTTTCTTTGACTTTGGCATCTGTGAAATGTACTGCAAAACATATTTCAACTCAGTTTTTGCAAATTCTGGTGGTCACACACATCTTTTTACAGTTACAAAAACAGGCTAAATGAATGATAAGACTTCTGTTTGACTTGAATGCAAATCATTTCTTTAACGAGAAATCCCTGATGTGCCGTCGTGCCTCATGAGAATGGTAAACGTGGTGCTAACAGGTGTGTAACACTGAAGAAGTCATTGGTGTTGCATGTTGCATATTTAAAAAGGGATTTTCATTGTTTTTATTATTTACATTTTAAGCAAAATAATAAATTTTTGAGAAACTGATGTCTTGCATCTTGTATCTAAATAGGAATATGAGGAAAACTAAAGGGGATGCAACAGCAAATAATACATCTATGCTTTCATTGGTTGGATATTATATATTAAGGAGGGTATGATTATATCATTGCTCTACTACTTTAAAGCAAGATTAGTCTTCTCTCCCTACAAAAGGATTGTACAGTACTATAACAGGTTATTGACACTATATACTGCCATAACTTCACTTGAATGTACAGAAATCAAGAGGAAACAGACATAACAATCTGGACTAGACAGTAGAAGAGATCGCATGAAAGCATAAAAACTGCTATTCTCTCATGAGTTCAGTTCAAATCGCCCTCTACACAAGCTGTAGTTTTTCCTCTGATTCAGAACGAAAGGTAGCAGCAGGGAGCACATGGGGCCTGAATCATACCGCTCTGTAAACGGACCTGACAGCCTCTGATATTGCATTCTCTTTTTCCTCTTCCATGAAAGGTCCAGACTTTCCCCCAGTTGCTCGCTCTCCCTCCGTTGTTCTTTCTGATGCCCTGCAGAATGCAGAGGCTGTGTGGTTAAGAAGTACTGTACGGTCTGAGGTCCAGGGCACATCAAACACATACTAATACTTGCCAAAGCACATCACCAATAATGGCACAGCTTATCAGTAAGTTGTGAAAAATATATCTAAGAGCAATTTAAAAAGAGTCAGGTCTTAAATTCTTCTCCCTGAGCATCTCATTTTCTCTTTTCTCTGTCTTCGTCTGCTAATGACCAGTAGATGCTGAGAGACATGCCAGCGAATGACAGAAATGTAAATTTTTTTTACGCAAGTGAATAACTTAAGGAAAATAGGACAATGGTGATCAGAAATCCCCACACCCAATGAGAGAGTTATTAAACCATACAGGGAATCTCTACCTCCAGTTTCAATGTGCAAACACACAGGCGTGCACAAACACAGACACACACACCTGCAAGCAAGCAGAATAACTTGCCTCGAGTCAAACTTTCGTCCCCTTTCTTGCATGTACACACTGATACACATGCAGAAAACCCAACTTCACTCTTTACTGAAGCTTTAGGCTACTGAAAACTCCGATGTCCAATCTTGCTGCCACGCGGAGCTCATGGAATCTGGTTGACAAGCATCCTTGACAAAACAAATCCCAATCTTTGTGCAGCTTGAGCAGAGACCTTGTCAAATGCTAATGCCAGGGACACTTCAGAGGTTGTATTCCTCTGCAGTTATTTTTTTTACAAACAGTGCCTCTCCCCCAGTCTTCCTGCTTGTAGAGCAGTACTGGTGTGAGCCAGCTGGTGGCGACGTCCACTCTTGCTTTTCCAACCACTCCCTTTTGCTTTCTCTCTTTGCCCTCGCTTCTTGTTATTCATTAAAGCGCCTTGGAATAATAAGTCCCCAAGAAACTGGGAACATGTGATGAAGTCGTAGTTAATAATGTATATACCTCCCCACCCCTCTATCGTTTCTCCCCTCTTCTCCCTCTGCCTCTGTTCCTTAACTCTCTCCCCCGTCTTCCAACATACAACAGTATGCTCCACTACACTCAATGCACCATGTCCCTGTATAAAGGAGGGGTAAACATGCATTAACATATTTATACCTTAAAGCTCTCAAATGAAAAAAAAAAAAAAAAACACTACGACAACATGGAGGATGTAAATCGGTTCATTTGAAGCCTTAAGAACACAATTCTTTTCACACTTCAATGCAGCTCTTAAATCATGCAGTCCTCGTGTCCTGGTGAACCCTGCTGTCCTGCACGTATCCACCAGAAATGGTCACTTGGACAGTTGCCCTGTTGTGGTTTTCTTGTTGAAGTAGTCCCACATGTGTGTCATTATAAACTCGCACTTTTGCTGTTGCTCAGTCTTCTGCTGCGTGTGAAAAAACAGATTTATGTGGGTGCTGGGAA